>NC_088715.1:60705146-61043480 GCF_963576615.1 Watersipora subatra
GTTGCAGTGACAACACATCAATGGTGAGAGTTTGTGACACATAATTACCACATTCGTCTAAAAACAGATTGATGGAATACTGTGGTTAAGGGTATGAATTGACCAGTGCCATGGTGACTGCAAAGTCAATAAACCAGTTAGCTGATTGAAAATGAGACCGTAAAATTTTATAGCTAATTGGCAAGCCATTACACATCCCTTCAATGGTGCAAGTTTACCTTGAAATCTTGTTAACATATTTGAACAGTTCCTCTAATGAGCAGTTCTGCCCGATATAGGGCAGAATTATATAAAGAACTATATACTCACCCTAAAGACTGGATGGTCTTCTTGACACTCTGTAATGAGGATCAAACTACTGACCTGCTGCTTGTCAGTCCAGACTGCTGACCTCTATATCACAGCTGCTGCCTTTTTTATAACTACCCCAGGACACTTATGTATTCGCCTCATCTAACTTTCGCATTTTCGCGGAGTCATCCTCCCGCGAAATATTCATGAGCGAAACTAAACTATCATAACGAATAAGCGAAAATGCAGAATTAAATAGCTTTGTTCATTGATAGTCCAAGAAACAAATGGCAGCAAGAGATCAAATTGCATTATCGATCTCGGCCCCACAATTCTACCTGCGGTTCACAATTACAAACTAGTTCCGAATTGGAAAAAATTTTTCTTGCCGGTGAACCGAACCTGAGAAATCTAATTATGTTTGTTCCACTGCACTCATTTTCAAATCACTATATTTTCGCACTCATCAGAGCTGCAAAATTAAGTTGCAGCGAAATTTTACTCTGTATGCTACTCACGAAACTAAATACTAGCGAAATATAATTGTCCTAGGGTATTTGCTATGAAAACAAGCAACAACCTACTGTAATTCCCCAACATTTGCCACAAAAATACGGTAATTCCCACTTCATTGTAGTTCAGATTTCTTGGCTTTAGTACTTTGTGGTGTCAAACACATTCACTACGCTCCTGGGTATTTTTCCTTCATTGGCTGATGAATACAGTGAAGTTCTAAGTCTGTGATAATCACCAATTATCACTGACTTCCTATAGACAGCTACTGTGCCAAAGGAGTTTTAAACAAATATATCAATTCCAACCCGGCCTCCTTGCTATGATTGTCCAAGGTCGTTGTTTAGATAATAAGTAAGATTAACCAAGTTTATAATTTAATAAATGTATATAATTTAACAGTGAGTGCGCATGGACCAGAACTTGTCAAATGTTTGAGGTCTTCAATCCAGTAAACAATCTAAAGTATTATATAGAGGCAGTCACGGAATAGATGTCAGTTTTTATAATACTTTTTTAGCAGGGAGGCTGGCAATGGTGAGGGTTTCTTTCATGGTCATTCAGATAACCAGCTGGTGGGTGTTTAAAAAGCTTGTTCTCAGAAACCAAACAAAGTTTTAAAACCAAGTATTTTTGGCAATCTGGTGGAAAACATGGAGCATATACAATCGTGGCCAACAGCATAAACACTCCTGCTTTTGTTGCCTGGTCAATTTCGCAAAGATTGGTTTAACTTCGAATAGAAATTACTCACTGCATAATCTAATTAAGCCATGCATCTTGCATGACTTTCAAATCAAATTTTTTTAACGAGATTAAAACTTCTAACAATAAAACCATTTTCTCTGAGGAATTGGCTTCAGAGATCGACTGCAAGTTTTGCTCTGGAAAAAGTCTAATTTTACACGCCTCCAGAGACTGCTGGGATAGTGTTTGTTTTATTTAGATAAATGTTTTTAAAGGATAGAGAATCTTTTGAGGAATCAGGTGATATGTATACTTTCCGATCTGGGTGGCACAGAGTGCCGGCAAAATAACACAAACCTAATTGATTATGATAAAAGATGTTAATGCTTTTGGCCATGACTGTACACGTGAAGTTTGGACAGAATCGGTCCAAAAATAGGAAAATGTCTAGCATTTGCACAGACTAACAGACAGACAAACAATGACAAACTCTGATTTATTAATATAGATTTGCAGAGTGCAATCAACACTTAGGACCTCTACATTCCCTTTTTATTCAAATAATGAACATGTAGTTCAATTTTTTGGTTCAAAGATGTATAGAATTTGAACCATTATGACTTCATTGCTTTATCATTAATTTAAAGATTTTAAATTTTAAATATTGCGCTGCGCATACTTGCTAGGAGGTACTGAGCGAGAAATACGCCTGTTCGGTGATCCACCAGATGTAAAGATTCTTGGAGAGATACTGCCAGATGAGCTCAACGGACCGATGACAGGTTCTGGAGTAGGCAACCTTTACAAACCTTTGGCTCCTCCCCCACGACCTCCCGCTAGAGGTAAGTAGTTTTTATTCACAATTCTTTACGTACTATGATAACTGTGAAAGATTTGTTGAGACGCCGGATTGACTTTACCCCCATCCTGACATATTTGCAAGCAGTAAGTCGACTAAACTTACCTCATAGAAGGTCAACTTACTGTTCATAGAAGTTAGCTAATGCAATTACTATACAGTTTAAAACATCAGCTCTAAATAATCACTATATTAAAATAGCTTGGAGGGAAAATGCTTCATAATTAGAACAACTGGTTCAAACTTTCTGTAGTTTTTTTCTAGAATAGTTCTAAATGTTTTTAAACCAATTTATTGTGACAGTTTTGGCTAAAATGTAACACTTTGAAAAACACTAAATTATATTAAAAAAATGAACCAGAAAAGAAATAAACCTTAACAAAGATTTGTTCATGTTGTTTTAGAAGCATGAAAATGTTGATTTGATGCAGAGGTGTAAAGGTGGAGCTGAGATCTTGTATTATATTTTACTTTATGCTTTGTTTTCAATTTGCTCCATCATCTGCAATTAAACAAATGAAAGTGTAAAGTTTTGAAAACTGCTATTGTCACTTTTTAAATATGACGAGGACCTTTAGTCCAGTACTCGCTCAAGTTTTATACCATTTATTGGAAATTTATGCGGTTGATGATATCATACAAGGACATTTAACTCTACATCGACAGATAAGAGATGTTTTTAATTTCATTCTTTTATTATGTAATCCTTTGGTTACACAAAATGATTCTTCTTAAGTTTTTTGCTCTGTTACTAAGAATTTTATGCTCAGCTAAATATCACTAAGCTGTTAGCCTTCGTGTGAGTCTCTGCATGTCAGCAGATCTTGTTTTATCTCCACCTGTTGACATGTGAAGCAGGTTTCTGCTCAATACACACCTGTTGACATGTGAAGCGGATGGTGGTTCTCTGACAAAATTGGATATAAATGTCTTTGAACTAGTCAGAAATGCGATTGCTGATAACTTCAATTATAAAGCAAGCCTTTTATTTGGTGAAAATCATTTTACTAGTTCGGTTTTGTACTATTTCGGATATCGGTTTTATTATTTACAGGCGGGCTCCTTCCCACACCTCCCTCTCCACTAGCTAGTGATATGTTTAATGGTAAGTTTGCTAACACTGCTGGTGTTTTCTCTGGGCTACTAGAGCAATCGTTTATCCATTTTTGTATTGCTCAATTGCTAATGGTTTCCCTGAGTATCTCTTGATTGAGAATTTGCTCTATGCTGCACTATTCAGCTGGTGCTATATGTGGCAGTGTCTACCAGGTGCTATACTGGAGTATCCAGCAGGTGCTATATGTGGCAGTGTCTAGCAGGTGCGATGCTGAAGTATCCAGCGGGTGCTTTATGTTGCAGTAGCTCGTAAGCGATGTAAACTACAGTGGTCAGCTGGTACTCTGTAGTACAGTATCCTGTATTACAGTATCCAGCAGGTGCTATATGCTGCAGCGTGTAGCTGTACTATATGATACCGTAACAATGTGTTATATGCTACGGCAGATGCTATATGCTGCAGAAGTCGGCAAGTGTTGACAGATGCTATACGTCAAAGCAAACCAATGTGCCAACAACTCACTGAATGGTATTACTGTTTCAGAAGATAGTGATATGAGGAAACAGCCAGTGATGCGACCCCCTGGCCCAGCATTCAATCCTCTAAACTTCAGACGAGATCTACATGGCCCTCGCCATCCATCCAGTTTTAACCAACAAAATCAGCGCAGTGATTTTAAACCTCACCACGACGTCTTTAACCACATGACTTTGGACCCTCGTGAGTCAAGTAGTAGACCAGATTTCCAATCACGGCCTGGCACAGCCTTCAAACCCGACTTCTTTAAGCCTCCTCCAGGTTTTCCTTCAAACTTTGTTCCCCCCGTGGACACGAAAGGATCCACTGACCAACAGCAGCGCCCTCTTAATCCGAAAGGTACAGTTTGTTTCTGACTTAAGCTTCTTAATCATATCTAATACTAAACTTATAGGATTTGTGCCGATGTGAGATGACTCCTACACTTCTAGTTTTCGTCACTGCGCACAAAATAGAAGCTTTGGTCAGTTCAGTTTTACTGATAAATAAATTGGTTTAACCCTTTGAATCCTGGCTGTCCTTGTCAATGTGTGTCAGTATCCCTGATCAATTTGGCCAAAAATCTGAATTTTAAACTTAATAAATATATCTGAATATGAGCTCATAATACAATGATATTTGGTAAAAATACTGGCAAAAAGTCTGGCAACATACAGCAAATGTCACCAAATAGAAAAAATTGTTTCACATTTTTTCAGGCTAAAACCATAATAATTCGTATGATTTTCAAAACTTATATTTACAGTAGTATCATATCCATCAAGCCCATGTTCATCATCGTTTTATGACTCAAAACAATCTGGAAAATTATAGTTAGTATCATATAATTCTTCATTTGCATCACAATCATCCATGAGCTACCAACAAATGAGTCGTATCAACTTTTTCGTGATATTGTTCCGATAAAAATTGTTATTATATTTGACAGTGGTTAGAAATTGAAGTGAAATTTCTTGTCTTATGTCCTGTGACAAAATTAATTTGATTGGTTTATGCTGTTACTTAGAAACAGCATTTGTAAACAGATTCATATAAATGTCGGTATTCCCGCCGTTAGGGTTTTTGAAACACTATACGCAATGTTGGAATACCGGCCGTCAGAGGGTTAGGTCATGGTTTTTACAGCACTTGGAGTTGTCTAATCTCATTGCTCCTTGTATGAAGGCGCAATTCTTTGGTACGAATAGATAAGACAACTCTCTATTGAGTTTTTCATAAAACTGGTGGAATCAGCCTTAGTTTGTGTATAGCATAACTGAGTGTGCTCCTGTTTCAGCCTCTTTAGCCCTCTTGTAGCATGATGGTTGCAATATTGTAGACTCTGCTCCTGCAGCCCAAGCACCAGCACTCGACATCAACTCGTTGTTTAAGAAGCTGCTCGACCACGGCATTATCAGTAAAAAAGAGGAAGTCGACAAAATGGAACATATACCGGATCTTTCAACTCTTGCCCCTAGTCTACTCCAGAAGTATGTTCACCGCGGTTTCTTGTCTCTGCTTGTCACTAGCCAGACCATCCAGCCGATAGCTTTAGATGGGCCGGGTCTAGATTAACGTCTGCCTGAATCTTAGAAAAGTATGTCTGGAGACTAGTGATTGGTCAATTTCTTTTATTTAATTCCATAGGAGATATGAAGGCGTGGTGCAGAGGCTATACACTGGCAATCAATGTAGCATGTGCGGCCTCAGGTTCCTCAAGTCAGCTGTTAAAAAATATGAAAATCACCATGATTGGCACTTCAGACAGAACACAAAAGAACGCAACAGATCAATGCAGAGCTCTAGCAGAAACTGGTACATACAGGTGGAGGTAAGATAATACTCAAGATAGCATTAGAGAGGTTTACAAGCAAGGAAACCGTGTATCGTTCTGAACAAACAGTGATGTCCTGTCTTTGTGGCTCAACAGATTTTTTCCTGTAAGTAGGTAGTGCAATAGTTGCGCTTGCTTGCGACAAGGTTTGTCAGTTGTGGTGTCAGCGTTACTTTTCAACTACGTTGACACCGGAGGTGAAAGAACCGGCCCACCTAGCTTTTAGTCTGTGATTGACCTTTTTTCTCTTTTTTTTTGTATTTTCAGTAAGGGTAGCCTTTCGCCAGTCGCTTACAAGTTTCTCACCAACTTTAAAGGTTGACTTGCAACAAAATTCACATATCAGTTATTTGGTATCAAAAGATTCACCATGTCTTACTCTGCTGTGTTGTAGGTGCAAAGTATGTGGAAATGTGATTATAAGCTCTTAAAAGCTCAAAAACGAACAGTTGATCGCAGCCATCACGAACCCGCCGTAGAGCCGAATCAGTTTATTTCTCTGATGTAGTCATTACATCTGGTTATGGTTTTGTCACGTGATGTTCTCCCGTAAATTGAAAGACCAATAAAAGGCTCAATATAAAACTTCTCGCAGCACTAATTTATGACAAACACTTGGGTTCTACCGAAGACCTCGTATCAAATACAGATGCTCGCTACTTTACAGTTTTGTTTCGGCTTGGTCTAATCATCTAATCGTAATCTGATCATATGACCCATACTTCGCGAATAATTTCTGCACTATTTTTCAATTATCACAGGAGACCAACAGGCTCTTCATGTTTATCAGACAATGATATGTACTCCTTCGAGCTAAGGTTAAAAAATTAAACAAATTTTCACGGTAGGTTATAAGATATCAGTGCTGAAAGTGACAGCATTACAATGACGATAAAATAGACGCGTAAGAACAATAGGCATGGTTTTATTGAATGCGGGAAGTATATTTGTAAAAATATTGCGACGAATGAGGTTGCATGAAAGTGTAAACAGAAGTCATCTCTCACAACTACGTCCCATTTGAGCCGTTTTAGAAAGAGATTCTAATCTACGGCGGTTTCGTGATGGCGACGATTAACTGTTCGTTTTTGAGCTTTTAAGAGCTTTTTAATCACATTTCCACATATTTGGCACCTACAACACAGCAGAGTAAGACATGGTGAATCTTTTCATATCAAATAACTGTAATGTGAATTTTGTTGCAAGTCAACCTTTACTTTTTCCTTTGTGCTGATTGGTTGATAATAACTTGTCAATAGTTTCATAGATTAAGATAAATCGCTCTGGAGTATAAGGCGCATCTCTTGCCAAACTATGAAAAAACTACTACTTTTAGTCTAGAAAATACCTGGCCGGTGCTATAGGCTGCAGCAGTCGGCAGGTGCTATATGCTTCAGCAGTCGGCAGGTGCTATATGCTGCAGTAGTTGGCAGGTGATATAAGCTCTGCAGCATGAAAGGTGCTGTGACCAGGAAGTAGTGAGTTTACAGATAACAATCAAAGTCCACTTACTAGAGTATGTAAGTGGGAGGGGATGGCAAAAGGTCCACTTTCAGTTGGCATTTTCATCTCAAGATAAGACTAAGGCTTATCAAAGTAGGCCAAAATATTTGTAATTAGATTTGTGTGTTTGTGTTTTGATCATCAAGCAAGCTAGAGACATTCTATATTGGTCATAAACATGCTGGTCTGCATCATTGAATATTTCTCACTATTTCTAACAATGCCAATTCCGTTATGGTTTTTTCGACTTACGATGTGGAGCATGTTGTTCTCATTACTTTGTTACGGCTTTTCGCTATACGACATGAACAAAAATGTCTCTCGAAATTCAAATTTAGCTTTGGGTGTTCTGAATACGTCGGAATAACAAAAATGCTGATATACCATTCACCGAGATCTCTCCCACAACGCCAAAAAGAGATGCTAACTCTCTCAGTTCAGCATTCTTCGAGTTTCGTAAATGCTTGATATTGTGTGAGTGAAACGAAAATTTGTGAAAATTAAGCGAAAGTGAAAATTTATTGGGCATTTTACTGTTTAATGTAATATTTATTATAAATTTCAATTCATTATATGTATATAACTAAATATAGGTCTTTAATTCGTTAGCCAGGAGTCCTAAGATGGGTAATTACGTTAAATGGAAGAAGTAAGAACCATAATCATAAGCAGATCATAACCACTAAATACAGTAAAATTACTGTAGGTAACTATAGTTACTAAGGGTAATGTACTATTTTGTTACTAATTTTCAATATGTACAGTACCAACTATAAAATTTTGATGTTGTTTACCATGCGGTTTTTGCATTAGATAATTATTATGGGTTTCTGTACCACTCTATACAAAATTTTCGTCTTACGGTGCCAATACTGGAATGGATCAATGTCGTATGACGGGCGTCCACTGTAAATATTTTCTACTGTACAGCATTGGAGTTGTGTGACCTTGGTGCTAGGGTTCAGATTGAGAAGACTTCAATGGAAGGCTGTCTCTGATCTGATTAATTGCCCTATTGTAATTCTCAGTGGTCAGCACTAATGGTTGTGTTTTCCTCGCAGGATTGGATATCGTATGAGGAATTCTCAGATATTACTCAGTCCAACGTGTTTCTCAATACCCAGACAGAAACCGGTACCTCGTCAGATAGTGCAGTACCTATTCATCCCGAAGCAATCATGTGTCCAAAAGCTACGGGGACCGAAGAGAACGATGTAAGTATTGCATGGTAGTGGAAGCTTGCGTGAAGTTTAGGGTAGTAGTTGGGATAATAGTTGGGATTTTTGCTGCTCATTCCAAGTCTGAACACTTGCTACATACAGTTTCTCGTAATTAGATGATTTCGCTAGTGAGTGTGTCCGATCACCATGTGGAGACCGAATTGAAAAACTGGAGACATGGAGCAATAAAATGCTTGTGGTTCAGTTTCAAATTAAAAATGAAATAAGTGAAATAGTGTAATACACAAAAATTACCTAAAGATTAACTTCCATCAAATTTAAGTGGATTTTATCAGAAAGTATCGTTATTTTTCTATCATTTGTGATTGTTTTTGATGTTTGAGATAATCTGACTTCCAAGATGTTTCAAGATTAAAAACGCTAAAACTTGATTACGGATAAAGCGAATAATCATAAGAGCGAGCATCTATACACGGCTGACAGTAGATAAGGGATCTATGATTTGGTGCCTTTTTTGTCATTGTTATTAGCTAGTCGAACGATGAGACAATATTTTAGTGCACTTAAGACGTTTTTAACCGAAGTCGCTGATATAACAACAGGGATGAACAATGCTGACTTTACATTTGTTAGTTGAGAGTATGTGTCATTTAGGTGAGTAGCTCATTTATTGTCAGCAAGTATATGTAAAAACGATACACAAAATGCACTAAAAAAGGGGATTTTGTTTGAAATCAAAACCAACTCTCTCTAGAATAACATAGGGTAGTTTGACATGTTTTGCCAGTAGAACAAGTGAAACAGAATGTAAATTACACGAGTAGGTGTATAGTAGGTAGGTGTATGATGAGCAAGAGTAGGTGTTATGTATAAATGTTAACAAGCGGCGATGCCACAAGTTTCACAGTTGAAAGGCGAGTAATAAAAGTCATCAAATAAAATTTGAGCGCAGTGTTGACCATCGTATGGCTGAATTAATGTTGGCAATAAAATGCAAATATGCAATGTCGAATTGCAAGGTACCCTGAATTGTCTATTTATAGACGATTCACTATATTATTATTTTAAAAACTTGTAAATTTGTGTTAACGTTTTTGCATATAAAAACTGCAAAAACTGGAAGAAAAAAAATTGCTAGTTCTGTGTAACATATGTTTAAAACAAGAAATTGCTCTGAACCGTGAATTGGTCGAGACAACCAAATCTAGAATGTTATTAGCCAATCATGGGGAGAATAACCTCCCTGGCTGTAGATAAAATTATCGACTCGTGATTATCACGGTCTAAATCGACCCTTTGCTGTTGATGACAGTCGTTAATTGCCCTCGTAAACATCTGCTGAAGACTGGTCCGGCCATCAGGTTTTCCTAGGTACTTGGCAATTGCGGGTATGAAGTGGCTTCTGTTGCATGTCTTCCCAAATACACTCGCCATCATGAGGATTGTCTCACTAATTGTCAATTCGATATGAGGAAAGTCCTTGCCAATGCCTTGAGCGTCACCTCTTTTTGAAGTCCCGTTCCCCTGGCATGCCTGCACCATGAGCACCTGTTGTTACAGATAGATCTTTATTTAGAAGGCACTGAAATGTTATTTTCTGGTAAAGGAATTGGCTCACTGTATATATACATGTATATCTTTATTAAAAATAGTTTGCAGATTTCTTTAACCACTAATCCTTCAGTTGGGTCCTTTCACACTAATTACATGTAGTTACACACCATCGGTCGCGGTTTGAAAAACATTCACATAGAGTGAATCGAAAGTCATTGGCTTAATCACAAGTAAATGGTTTCAAAGTAAAAAAAAGATTAGAAGCAAGGTTTTTCTCTTACATTGTAGGAAGATTTGAAACAGTTAATTCTTCCTTCTATCGCATAGTTATGTGTAAACGTTATTGGATATATACCTTGCAAATGGAATGGGGTATTTTTGCGTCCACGGCAGTTAAAATAGAGTTGATGTGGCACCAATTTTCATCATCACCGGTGCTGTTGTTTCCATGAATTATCCCTTCACGTCCGTGAGACATAATGGAGATAAACACAGCTGAACAGCACTCTGCAATGGATCTTAGAAAATTTTCTAACTCTTTATTTAGTCGATGAGCCTCCCAGTTCTTTAGTGCTTTCACACGAATTCCAGCAGCTGACATTGCTTCTATCATAGAGTCTGCCTCCTTCTCAGCACCCCATCTTACCAAATCCTCATTACATTTCTCAAATTCATTATAGCACACTAAACCATACATGCGTCCTGTCACACCATCGTTTGATAAAACATAGGAGCTCAGTCTACACTGCAGATCAGCCTTCATCATTCGTGTGCCGGCATATTGGAGTAGGTTATTAATGAAGCATTGATGTTGGCACAGCTGCAACTTATCTAAGATGTACCCTACGATAGTAGTTTTCCCCTCTCTGACTAATTCAATAAGCCATGCCTTAAGTGATTGACGGTCAACCTGTGCAGGTGCATCACTAGATAAACAGTGAACCAAGGCAGGCACTCGTGTCGAACACAACAAAAAACTTTCAGTTGTTCCAGACATGCCGCGTTTAGTTCCTTCATAGCAGATGTCCAAGAATTTGGTCTCCTGAGCTCCCAACTCGCTGGAACTGGAATATAGCAGGCTGTGTGCTTTACTTAACCAAAGCGCGCACATTCTTGTCTTTTCTTCTATCGGCTTGTTGTGAAGGGCCTTCTTTAAAAACGTGAAAAGCTCTTTTCTTGGTCGGTGCAGTATTGGTAGATGGTCGCTAAAGGTTATTCGGTATTGTACTCTCTCAGTAAAGAAATCATTCTCATGAGAACAAAGAATGATTGCGAGAAGCTGTAACCAGTATTTAACCACTATGTCGACAGGTTGCGCTGTCTGATCCTCAGCAACTTCCATCGCTAATATGGCAGCCATTTCAACTAGGATGTAAGGTCCTACGTGAATGTCTCTGACACGGGATACGTGTGCAACTGATAAATTCTTCTCCATTTTTCAACTTTCTCTTACTCGGCTAAGTAAGCCAGACAAAAACTCCTGCTGAGTCGTGCCCTCAAACTCTTACTGGCGTTAGTGGTCAAATCGGCTACTTTTCTAGTGAGCCCAGGGAATTACCATGCCGAGACTAGATGAACTAATGGCCTGGCAAACTTCCAGACACTGTTTTTTCCTTGTTACATAGGCCCAATTTATTGCTCTACTATTAGCTACAGGAACCTTTCTCTATTCCAACGATTTTTTGAAGAGCACGATTACTTAGTACATAGAGACATATTTTACCATGTAGTGGTTTTATAGCTGAATTTCAAGGCCTTCAGCTGTTTCAGAAGTTAGACGTAATACTGAAATATATAATGAAATTATGTTGAGTAGGTCCTGGGTAAAGTTGAGGTGTTACAGTTGGAAATCCGAATAAAGGTTAGCGCGTGCTATGATGGTATTTTGGGTTTTTACAATACGCCTATTCTCTTGGATGTTCAATGGTATTTTTGTATGAGCAATCATGAGTAATATGTTCTGTTAGGCTGGTGATGTTTGCCTGTTGGCCTTGAAAGTAATATTCAGCACTTTTTGAAAACATTTTCAACGTTATTGCCATATTGTATTAATACAACAGGCAATCGCCTATACACTGCGTTTGCATGCTTCAAATGAGTTCAGAGTTGCCCGCTGCCAATTATTCACACCCTACCGTTTGAGCGGTTGGAATTCCACTGTAGATCTTTCTAAGGTTCACGATGCATCCCTCAAAAATAACTTGGTAAAGTAGACTCACTTTTTAGTCGGGGTCACTTCTCAGTTTATGCATAGTCAACTAGTTGTACTAACTAGTAATTATTTCGTCATCCTCCTACGAGCAACCAATCCTTCACATGTAAATGTTCTGTAAAGGCAAAAAGTCAATCAGAAAACAGGTGAGTGGCAGTATTGGGAACAGCTTAACTGAGTGTTGTCAATTTGGACCCCTTGGCAGTGAGTGTTTCTGGGATGTCAAAGTACTCTCACGGTGAATGCTTTCACACTGATTTAGCATGTCGAATGTCTTCAGATGTTACCGTTTGTATAATTCGAAGTGGAAGCAACTTCAAACCCATTTGAAGCATGGAAACACAGTGATTATCATTTACAGTAAAACTAGGAGGAAGATCGGCATCTCCTTTAAGTGATAAGCTAATCATTTGTCCATGGTGCAAGTTTCAATCAGTAAAGCAAGCTAATTAAAGACTGCTGCTCAATGGAAAGACCAACAGCTAAATAGTTCCGTATTCAGTGTAGAGCTGTTACCAATAGTATAAACATGCAGTTATTGCTGAAGATAAGCTGACTCAGTAAATTAGCCCTGTATAGTGATTACTGTTATAACAGCGCTGTTCCCGTTGGCCGAACAATGTGCTTTGTTTTATACTTGCCACAAAGAAGTTTTAATTAATGGGGGTATTCAAAATGGCGACTTCGTGAGAGCCCAGTAGTTATTGTGTTAACGGATTGACCCAGTACCTCATGATATTTGTTGCAGAACTGTTGCGTGTGCAGGGAGCCATTTGAACGCTACTGGAATGACGATGAGGAGGAATGGCACCTTAAAGACGCGGTCCAAGTGCAAGATAAGGTAAGAATCAGGGGTCACAATCGCTGATTTGCATACCTAAGATAACTAGATTACTCAGGTTTTTCCAAACAGTTGACGTAACGTGCATTGCGTGTGCCAACTGTTCAAACAGCGTTACTGGATCGAATCAAATTGATTAAATGAAGCTTGCAAATCATGGAACTAATTGAATCGTTTATTTGCAATATAATTTTGCATATAATTTTATTTGCATATAATGAGATATCAACACAGATTCTTTGTAAGATGTTAGCCTGTCTTCTAAACATATATCAACATCTCTGGAGCTTTGGTACGTTTGAACTTAAGTTGAGAAGTTTCCATTTGTTTCCGTCTTGCAGTTTCCTTTTAGCTAATAATAGTGAGGGGAAATGTCTTCCTCACGAACAATAACCAGCCCTAGCCAAGCGTGAATAAACTGCCTAATAATCCGTGGGCAGTTGTTATGCTGAGTAATCAATCATCATTTTCATGATGAATACATGTTTGCATAGGCTATGGAAGGCAACGGGAAGGCTGTTACTAGGCGCATTACTGTAACTAGGCAATAAGGTTTCCAATTACTTACAAATCTGAGCGTGTGCACTACCATAGTTCAGACTTCAAGGATAGCACTGGTCTGAGATGCTCTCCAAATAGTGATTAGCTTCACATTAGCTTCACATTAGGTTCATATAACATCTTGATATCCTCCAATTTCACTCACTCAATACTAAGATAGTAATTTTGTTTGAGAGATATTATGTATTTGTTATTCTTTGGTTTGATTCACAATTCCTGCATCAGCTTTTAGAATTGCTCAAAATCGTAATCTCAAATGATAGAAAAATACCAATACTTTCTGATAAAATCTACTAAAATTTGGTGCAAGGTCATCTTACCTGTTATGGTTTAATTTTCATAGTTATATGTTTCCGATGTCCGTCTGCTTCTTCATGGTCTGTGAATGCTGTTAATAAGACGAGCAAACAGAGTATTTGCAACGAGTCATACTTATTGTGTAAATAAGGAAATTTTATATTTTTCTTCATTTTACAATCTTACTCATTCTCCTCATGTGCCTCTCATGTGCCTATGAGGAAAATGAGGAAATCAATGCTAGATTAATAGTTGGACACCTTCTCAACATGATTTATGTCTGTTCTCAAGATCATGGATATTCCAGTAGCAGTTGCCTCGACAGAGTTTTAGTGTTTGCAGCAGCCTCTACTCATTATTATGATATATTTATATAATAATAACATAGAATGTATGTTAGGAATATATATTATTTTTAACAGTAGTTACACAATATCTTGTAAGTAGTTAAAAACAATTGCTAAGCTTGTGGTAGAATAGTTAGTTGTTCTTCAAGGGGTTCCAGACCTACAGTACATGCAAAATGGGAATGTCTATCAAATAAAAACTGCATTTTGTATGAAACATGAGCCATAATTTAAACTCCTCAAACAGTTAGCTCCCATTACACCTTGTTTTATATGTCATCTAAATCGATTGTGTTTTTGCCTTTCTAACCGGGTTGGGATAAAGCTAGGAGCAGTTATGTAAGATGCCCATCAGTATCTTAGACATTGAAACCTTTTTATGGATCTTAATTTTCACAATTTCTACATAAGGGAGTGCATGTGCTTGTACATGTTGTACACCTGTATATACAATTACTATATATAGGAGTACATGTGCTTGTACATGCAGTACACCTGTATATACAGTTACTATATATAGGAGTACATGTGCTTGTACATGCAGTACACCTGTATATACAGTTACTATATATAGGAGTGCATGTGCTTGTACATGCAGTACACCTGTATATACAATTATTATATATGGGAGTACATGTGTTTGTACATGCAGTACACCTGTATATACAATTATTATATATGGGAGTGCATGTGCTTGTACATTTAGTGTACCTGTATATACAATTATTATATATGGGAGTACATGTGCTTGTACATGCAGTACACCTTTGTATACAAATATTATATATGGGAGTACATGTGCTTGTACATGCAGTGCACCTGTATATACAGTTATTATATATGGGAGTACATGTGTTTGTACATGCAGTACACCTGTATATACAATTACTACATATAGGAGTGCATGTGCTTGTACATGCAGTGCACCCGTATATACAATTATTATATATGGGAGTACATGTGCTTGTTCATGCTGTACACCTGTATATACAATTACTATATATAGGAGTGCTTGTGCTTGTACATGCAGTACATCTGCATATATACAATTCTGAAATCTGAGATAACTGAATGCCGGCGCTTCGCTGGCAAGAATAAAAGAGGGAAAATCAATGCTAAATGTTCTCGAGTCGATCATTAATAGTATAGAAAAATGATGGAAAGCACTCATTGGCAATTCATGGTAGCTGAATGAGAGGTCAAATTTCACTCAATAATTGAGAAGTTGTCCCTAGCTATTTTTGGTAAATATTCTAATTTATAATCACTGACATCATTCATTTTGTTGCTACGGGATGTTTATATTAAGGTGAAATTGCAAAAAATCTTAGTATATTTTATTAGAAAGTATCAGTATTTTTCTATCGTTTGCTATTCTTTTTCATGTGTCTGGTGATCGGACTGTTCTGTTGTCTGCGTGTCGCCATATAGTTCGGCGTGCTTTCTTGCAGACTTACCACCCTGTATGCTATGAAGATGCTGTCGAGAGTTCTATCTTGGAGAGGAGTCAAAGTGGAGATGAAAATTCATCATCAACAGGGCAGCCTGGCAGCATTCCTCAGTCACCGAGGATAAGCATACCACCGCAGTCACCTCTCACCCCTATTATTTCTCCTACAGCAAATGTTCCTCCTGTAAAGGTACAGACTATCAGGCTTCATATTGCAGTCACGGAGTGGGTAGACAACTACTCATGATGTTAAACGTTGTATCAGTAGCTTGTTATTATCTGCTCGTGGTTGAAAATTGTGATAACTCTCACTTAACCTGTTTTTTTATCATCAAATCTGGTTGCTTTTTGTCAGTTAAGGTGCCGATTCAAGGTGTTCAAGTTCGGGGCAAACCTGGGATCATTTATGCAAGATTTCCTTCAATATGATCAAACACGTTATAAATCTAAGATGTCTTCTGCATGTACAAAAGTCTGTCATTGTTTTGTTTCTTTCTCTAAAATATGCTGGAAAATATCTTATATGAACATGTCTGGACATGTTATCAAACTGTTATCTCAACATCTGAACATGGCCCGACGTGCTGGTATTGTTGGTCTGCTGCAGCGGCTAGCCGAATAATAATTTTATCTTCGCCTTTCAGTGTGGCCGCGGGACAGTTGTGATACTAGGTGATTAATCTTAGCGGGCGATTCTTTGTTTGTAGGAGGCTCTTACAAAAAAGGACTCCAACAGTAGTCAGTCTGCACCCAAGTCCGAGCTGGACGGTCTCGGCCTGCTCACTAATCTAATCCAGAAAACTAACACAGCTCCTCCGACCCCCAAAGGTGCCAAGGATGACCCCCTTATCATGCTCGCAGGCATCATGAAGAATGTCAAACCACCGGATATTATGTCAGTCCAAGTTGAACATACTGAGAAGCAAGAGGAGGCAACTGACACCAAAATCAAACAAGAGCCTGAATTGAAAATAAAACAAGAAACAAGTTTAAAAATAGAGCCAATAGGAACTCTGAATGGTGAGTCGCAACAGTACATTTTGTTGAAATGTGTACTGGTTATAATTAGTTGATGTTGTATGACCTTGACACTAACTGTCCTACATACTGACATTAGGTTTAACCAAACACATGCACCTTAGTTCTATAATTACTTTTAGTATTGAAGTTATGCCCTCCTTGCTGTTTTCATATTCAAAAACAGTAGTTAAAATGCACCTGAACAAGCTGATAGACTTATTGAAATGTCCAAGATTTTTATAACAATGAAATGGTGAAGTTCGATTTTTGCAAAGTATTTACCAGTAACAGCTGCGGCCTTATATAATTTTATCAAAATTGCTCAATTTACTGGATTATCTAAAATTTGTCTTCTAAATCCTTATCGATAAAAGGATGGCCTCCATTAATCAGTTTTAAACGGATGAATTCCGAGAGTAGCTAATTTTACAGGCCATTTTTTAAATTTCGTGTTTGTCTAAAAGAAGAAATTCTTGCAAACGCACTCTGCAGATATACTCACAAGCTAACTTGCTAACACACTCTGCGGATATACTCACAAGCCGATTGGTGTGATTCTATAACCTTTACTCGAAAGTAACTGTGAAACTCATAAATACAGCGGAGACTTTTGGTGTTTTAAAATTAGCTTCAAACTTGAGTTATAATGATCTACATGTCAGGTAACCAAAACATGTAAGGGAGCGACTAGTTAAGGAAACTATATTAGAATGGCGGCAACAGTAGTGCTTTTTGTCTCATATTCACGCATTGGTTAGTTGTCAGCATTGACATACATATGTGTTTCGCCAAAAAATGACCTTCTCATGTCATAGCTTGGAGCTTGCATCACGGGTATTTTTGTCTTCAAAACTAATTTTTTGTTCTCACATCAAAATCATCGTTACAAAACAAAATATCATGATTATATTGACTTAACTAAATGTTTTTAAAATACAGGCAGTTGACTTGTAATAAGTACCTCTGGGTAGAGCAGACAATTCCATTTTTGATCTTTACGATTAGAAGAGTCGTGTCCATCCTTCGCTACAGTAATAACATTAAAGCACATAAGTTACATAATTTTTTTATTATATATGTCAATACATCGTAGTCTTGGCTTTCGAATGAGCCTATATTCAATACACAAGGAATAATAGAACTATGAAAAACAAGGTGTCAAAAGTATGTCCTGCAACAAAAACACTTGGTTCAGGTTCTCAAAATGTGATGTCACAATTACTATTTAGCCTTAGGTAGTCGATCTCTTTCGCTGCCATTGAGGCTGCGCTTTTCTGTGACAATCGGTGCTGTTAAACCCAGAGAGCGCTGATAATAAACTAGGATTCTAGATAATCAACAATGCCCTGGATCGTGCTAACGCCCGACCAATACAAAAACATGTTCTGGGTTAATTAATTATGCTTCAATAAATGTACTGTCGTTGATAAAAGGTAATGAAATCGCATCGATTAAATTGTGACCTGCGGTTGCGTGGTCCTAGGACTACATGTCAATCGCACTTTCGCGAGATCAGGCAATGCTTGAAACTAATTAGTCTCAGTCACGACCCTCAACATCACAATAAAATGAGAGGGCTAGTGTATAATACCATCGGGAAAACATAGTATAGTGCTTGGAATCTGAGTTATTTATCATAGAAATAATCTGTACATGGAGAACTATTGACACTGATTCCTTTGTCAACTTCATTGGTTCTCCGGAGTTGTCCTATCTTCGCCTGACACTAGCCTCATTATCGTAGTTGATAACTATAAGCGGTAAGCAATAAAATAGCCAGTAAGAGCACACAACACCACATAAGAAAATTGGGACGTCACAATTTCCGAGCCTGTGCCAGTAAACATTTCTGCGGTAGAGCTCTGGGGAAATCCTATAAACACCAACCAATGTCTGTCTCACCATGGCAAACAATAGCTCATTCGAAAGCCAAGACTCTGATGTATTGAAATATACAATAAAAAAATTATGTAATTTATGTGCCTTAAGAAAAAATTGACTCGTTCGGGATTTCAACTCTAATACTCCATTTTTCAGGCCGGTGCGCTAACCACCTAACCACCAGGCCGCCTTGCCACTTCATCAATTAATTATGCACAAACCAGTTACTTAGGATGATCTCTCACGCTGCACTGCCAAGCGTACAGACTAGTGTATATAAATATGGAACTTTCTGTAGAAATTCTAACCTATAGTTAATATGAAGCAGAAATCTCTATTTTCTGGTTTTCGCCGTTAAACCTTGACCTGGGATCAACGCAGTATAAGAATTTTCGGACAACAAAATGCACATTACAGTTATTTGGTGTCAAAAGATTCACCATGTTTTACTCTGCTGTGTTGTAGGTGCAAAATATGTGGAAATGTGATTACAAGCTCCTAAAAGCTCAAAAACAAACAGTTAATCGCAGCCATCACGAAAACGCCGTAGATTGGAATCCTGCGATTAACGGTTCGCTTTTGAGCTTTTACAAGTTTGTAATCGTGTTACCACATAATTTGTTAATATGTTAATAATGTTAATATTTATTTGGATATTTTAATGTAAAAAGAAACTGTTTTGTGTTCGTTGTTATTAAAAACATTTATTTGATATTATTTCATGGATGCCCAAGTGTGTGGAAGGCCATGGAATGTTCTTATTATAAGACTAGAAGGCCCGCGCGTTTTATTTCCAGCATCGCTCACTCTGACAATTATCAGCTATTACCCGATTATATAATTTATACTATTGGCCATATCTCGTTAAATGGGGTTGATTTTCAAATCGCCCATCTCCAAACAGTTAAATCCGTCCTATCATGAAGCTCCATCTGGATATTAAACTCATCATAGAAACCCTAGCCCGACACTTCCTATCAAGCATCGTACCATATGGTCGTACTTACATCTTGGTTCATCCAAATCCTGATGTGCTGATATCCCTGCTAGCACAGTAAGGGTATGTCCAGGATATTCTATCCTGGCAGCGCTGAACCACGAGTAGCTCAAGCTACTATCAAACTCCAGCCTAATGATCACCTCTATAGAAAAAAATTTCACATACAACAAAGTTTGAGCAATTTTTTTTCCATATTTGATGTGATTTTTAACATATGATGTCCTAAATTTAACAAGTAAAAGTTTAGAAGTTTTTAAAAATTGAAGATGAAATATAAATAATGAAGTATAAATTGATTAGTCTCGATTATATCTAGTGTGAGTTGACTTTTTCGCCGCGGAAATCCTTCATAACGGCTCATATATACCAGACAAAGCTTCAAAGTGTTAACAAACATTGGTGAATGGGATCATCGTAAAGTCGTTATGTTTTTACCAGTAGATGAACCCTAATAGTGTTTACTTTGCTTTATTTTATATATGTAATCTATTGCAGGGTCAAGGACGCCGACAGCTGTAAAAAGTAATGTTACTCTGCTTACCCCTCAATCCACTAGTAGTCAGGAAGCTACGACCAAAGGTATGGAAGCTTCAACGCCTTCTATTTTATCCATTTTCTTGGATGACTGCATAAGAAACTGCTTGTTATCAATTGCCTGTTACTCTTAAATGTTGACAGTTTTTAAAAAGAACAAAGTTGGCTCTTTTTTGACTTGATAAAGATACGATAATTCACCATGTATCGAAAATTCAAACAAAAGTTTTGATTGTTTTTTGGAGCCGTAGTATGTAAATGAGAAATGTTACATGAATGCAATGTAATAGGTCAGATGCCTAGGTGTGAAATCTTGTATGTAAACGCTTCTGTTACTAGTTGTATGTACATGTACAATGTCTGTAGTAAGTTAGATTCCATGTTCCCAATTCTTCATTTATTGCCATATACTTGTTATAGCCACGCCCGTGCAATCCCTCTCACGTGGCGCAACCCAGGCAACCTCTGGGCACTCGCTGCAACCTTCAATTCGACCAAACCAAGCTGTTGTGAGGGCGGCTCCACTGTCCCATCCACAGAGTGGACCATCAATCACACAAGCAGGGCCACGGATGGCTCAAAGTGGTCCATCAATGGCGCCAGGTGTTTCACAAATGCCTCAGTGTGGTCCACCAATAAGTCAAAGCAGTGCACCAATTCCACAAGGAGGTTCATTAATGACTCAAGGAGGTCCACCAATCACCCCTGGAGGTCCAGTAGTGTCTCAAGGAGGTCTACTAATGGCGCAAGGAGGTCCACCAATGGCGCAAGGAGGTCCACCGATCACCCCTGGAGGTCCAGTAATGTCTCAAGGAGGTCCAGTAATGTCTCAAGGAGGTCCACTAATGTCTCAAGGAGGTCCACTAATGTCTCAAGGAGGTCCACTAATGTCTCAAGGAGGTTCACTAATGGCGCAAGGAGGTCCACTAATGGCGCAAGGAGGTCCACTAATGGCGCAAGGAGGTCCACTAATGGCGCAAGGAGGTCCACCAATACAGCAAAGAATGCCTATTCATCCCGGAGGGCAAATACCAGGCATGATGTCAGGCAGGCCAACTGTTCCCCCGGGTCCTTCACACATAGCACCGCTATCCTTTGCTGGACCAACTAATCAATATAGGTAACTTAATCGCAACTACATTCTACATTCACATGGTGTGTCCGTATTGGTCCTTAATTTAGTGGACTCTAGTGAACCCTAAATGTATAGCGGCAAGACGGCTGAGAGGCGTGTTCGCTTTCTACGTATACAAATGAGCGCCTTTGAAAAACTGTGATGCGGCGAAGCCACTGTAGTTGAAGCCATGAACTAGGAGGAATTACTGTAGATGCGCTTTTTGTAAATAACTTGGATGCGTATTCCGGCGTAAAAACTCTTGTTTCCATCACAAGATCATTAGCTTTTTAACTTGTCAAACAAAATATGTTGTAAAGGAAGTAGTCAGTGTTTGGTAAGCTCAGTGTTTACTCCTTGAACTGCGTCCGCAGCAGAATTAATAAAGATAATCCTAGACGTATGGTAGACAGTTTTACAGATTGAGATCTTCTGTGTTGTCTTAAAGAGGCTGTTAAGAAATCTCTGTTCTAGCTAAGTAGTGAAAGCATCAGACATTTGAATCAAGGTGCTTGGCAGTTGATAGTTTTGTGTTAGAACGAGAATAAGTTACAAGTCAGTTAAGATAAATAGATTTCACTAAAACAATGCTATGTTTGTAACAATTAGTTTGCTTTGGTTACTGTGCGGTCGTCCTTAATATTCTGCCTTACTGAAACCAGCCTTAGTGAGCCCTTATGTCTGGTTATTCTTTATAAACCGTAAAACCTATATTTGAATGCCGTGGCGCTCTAATTTTTAACCCTTGTCCTATAGCAGCAGTCAAATAGAAGCTGTTGTTATACTTTTCAAATACCTTGTCAGAATTTTGGGAAGATAAATTTAACCCTTTTACATAAGTGAATGTTGCCAATATTTTGCACTCCTTCAGGCAGAGCAATAAATCTGCTAACTTATATCCAACTTGTCAAAGATATTTAAATAAATATGCATTGGGAAGCCAAGAAATATCTCTACTGGTTAATATCTATTGCTTGCCATTAACCTGCAATGATATTATAGCCTGTGCCCTGCTTCGCAATTTGTTGAAGCTTTCAATTTTTTATTTCATTCTAAATTTGAAGGCATACTTTTTTTATAACTATAATTAACAATGTTGCATAAAAGCTCATTGCACTCACTGACATGTTTGCTGCAGTTTGCAGCCAAAACTGGCTTTTTATTTGCAATAGAAAAGGAGTTATGAGTGACGATCCATTGTAATTTGTGCTAAGATAACCAATAGAATGCTATCAAGTAATATGCTATGAGTCTGCAAATTTATATATAGTAATAATCTATCAAATGTTACAAACATATATTCAAGAACAAGTGACATAAATGAACTTACTTACTAATATACTTAAAATACATGCAGAAACAAACATTAATGTTTTAGAAACAAAAATATTTGCATTGATTGTTTGTATAACATATTTATCGAGGTTAGCATGAGAAAATAGAATTCTGTCGAACTCACCAATAATAGAAAAGAAAAAACTTTGCTCGGCTAGTCCGTCCTGATTGTTGCTTGTGATGGAATGAACATCTTCTTTGAGCTGTCGAATACCTTCCACAACGTTTGCTGACTTCAAATCTTCTGCACTGCTGAACTAATCGATATTAGCGTCCAAACAGTTTTGTTAGTAGAGCAAAACTTCAACCAAATAACGATAAACTTCTAGCAATATTCGCGTTAAGCACAACTTGTAGCCTAAAACTAGTCGTTCATATACCATCAGAAATGTAAACCATTTTTCACATATGTCGAAGTATTAAAACCATGTTAAACAAACAATTACTATTAGCCTGATACAGTTATCAGTTATTTCTATGCTGTTACTTTCAAAGTTTTAACGTAAAAATGAAAAGCTTTGAAGTTGAAAAACGGACTTCGATACAAACAGAAAATCTGAAAGAATTAATGTTATGGATGTAACCGAGTAATTATTTGTACGATTTTGTGGACACTTTTCTACTCATCACCTTCTATTATGGCTTTGTAAAGATAAAAGAATGTCAAGGTGGCAGTCAATTAAAGGTGGCGCTCAATTAAATGTGGTGTTCAACTAGAGGTTTTATGGTAACCATATTTGTTGTAGAAACCCTCCACCTATTATGGCTAGCCAAGGAGGACGATTCCCTGGAGTTTCTCCGAATGTAGCCCTAGTAGGTAACATTGTCCCAAATGTTAATCGACCACCAATGATGATGAGTCGACCACCAATAGGTAATACAGGGCAACCAATGATGGCCCTGGCAGGTGCTCAGCCTCACACAATGATGTCCACCGGACAGGCAAATGTTATTCAGCGTACTACAGAGGTGTGCAGTATATTTATTTTTCATTTTTTTAACGTTCATAAACCATATTCTAATCACTTTGTGATTGCCACTTTGGGTGCAACATGTTACTCCTACTTTCATTAGATTGCTCGTCAGAGCATAGCATCTGTAACCATTGTATTTGTAGCTTTTCTTTACACTCAGTTTATATTATATTATCTACTACCTAATATGTCTGAGAGACTGTAACTTGAGTACTCTTTACACTCAGTTTATATTAAATTGTCTACTACCTAATATGTCTGAGAGACTGTAACTTGAGTACTCTTTACACTCAGATTATATTATATTATCTACTACCTAATATGACTGAGAGACTATGTAACTTGAGTACTCTTTACACTCAGATTATATTATATTATCTACTACCTAATATGCCTGAGAAACTATGTAACTTGACTACTCTTTACACTCAGATTATAATTTACTTGTTATAAAAAATGCGTTGTTCAGACACTTAAACTTGTAAATTCGTTGTTTTTGATTCAGGATTCAGACGATGGAACCCCCGTGAGAGATGAAAGAGAAGATGATGTGGAAAGATGCCCAACACCTGTTATGGATGAACATAGTGATGATGGGGGATCAACCCCTGTTAGAGATGAGTGGGACTGATATCGATTTCTGTCAGAAATCAATAGAGCTGATATCCACTCCTATAAGGAATCAATAGGGCTGATATCCACCCCTGTCAGGAATCAATAGGACTGATATCCACTCTTGTCAGGAATGAATTGGACTAGTATCCACCTTTGTCAGGAATCAATAGGACTGATATCCATCCCTGTCAGGAATGAATAGGACTGATTTGAACCTTCACGATGACTAGCATAACATTTAGACAGTTGCAGGTTGTTGTTTACTGGTCGAATTCAAAATGTTCTTTTTCATTATTGCTTATCTGATGTCTATCTTTGCCAATTCATGTTTTTTAATCACAAATTACGATACACTGATACATGAATTGCTTGTGTTCTCATTAGCAATATTGAGTCTTCTGTTCATGTATGGAAGTATTTGGACTAGTCCTTGTAAAGATGATAAAGTCATAAACTGATTCCCTTTTTTTTAACAATAATGTAATTCTTTTTGATGAGTCTTAAGTTATAACATTGTTGGACATTGTTGTGCAGGTGCTATATTGATGGCTAGCTTCTTGGCAATTATGTATATACCAAAATATTTCTGGTTACTGTTCCATTGATCTGTACAGGCGCGAATGCATAAATACAATGTATTTATGATCATTACTAACTGGTAAGGTTCTACTATGATTTCTGATAACTTATAATTCAATTTCAAAAGTATTTGCAGCAGTGTTGGTAGTCCACGCTTTCTTTAGGCTGCTACATGCATTAGTCAAACTTGCATCAGTCAGTTTGGAGATAGTTGGTATCTGAGTTAATAGTCGAAGATGTGTATGAATAGCAAATGTGCTCAGAAGGGGAGGTATGATATACAATACAAGTCTATTAATAAGACTAGAGTGACGATTTTCATGATTTTAGCTAAGGACTTGAGGATTAAGGAACTAAGTCTAACCTGAAAGTTTGGCTTAGGCTGCAACAACAAACATGTATATAGATCACGATTATATGGTATGCATGGATCTAGTGAGTAACCCGACTAGATGGTAAGTGGTCAGGTCTGAAGAAATATCTATGGGTGTTAGGTAAATTGACAGCTGAAATATGCATTGTTAAGACAACTCCCTGAGAACATGGGCAGCTTCCAACCAATCGCGGTTAAAATTGAAACCGCAAAGGACCTAATAGCTGGCACATTATCACAACCGTTTTATTGCTGATCAGAAAACAGTAGACTTTTTCTCTCTATAACGTTAATTATTTTAACCTGCAACTCCATTCTAACATTTGTCTGAGGGCCTAGACGAGATACCATATAGCAATCTTTATTTGCCCCATTAACATTTCCCTGTTTGAAACTAGGTTATGCCTCTGATGGAGATGCCAGGCGATGAAAGGCCATGATGGATTATGTGTTTGCTGGGAAGAGCACGTTAGCTCACCACAACTTCACAATGGGATGCACAGATAACGGTTATTTGATGGATCAAGATTATGTACACAACATTAAAAAACTTGTCAACCCTCTTGATCAGTTACAGCGGGACCTAAGACTAGGAAATTTCGTAAAATAGATTAGCTGGCATACAGAGCAAACCATACGCTATATTCATCCAAGCCACCGACATTACTACATCCATCCACTCAAACAACAATCTGTAACTTTTTACAGGTTGCCATACTGTTCATATGAACTACTTGAAACTGGTGAAGTCCTCTTTGAACCCTTAGTACATGGCCTCGGACATGAAGACATTCACAGAACAGATCGCCAGAACTTTGCTTCTGCACAGAGATTAATACTACCAAAAGTTCTCACTTGTTTAAAAAACATTACAAAAGGTGAAGGTAAGTATTTTAAAACAAACAACATGTTGTTTATAAGTCATTACCTGTGACACTGGTTATTTGAAATTATGACATCATTTGAAATTTGATTTTACATCACCATTGTTATACTAAGAATGCTGCTGCTGCTGTGCTCTCAATGGATACTAATATAATAACTTTGAATTGCTACCCTTTATTTCAGGCTATAAAATAACTGATATTCCGTGTAGCTATGAGATGTCATTGATATTAATTTTAATTACCCCCTCCTAGACTACCAATAATCATAAAGCTACAAAGTTTATGCCCTGTTAGTGGATTATCCATTAGTGGGACACATTCAGCTAATGTCATCAGGTGTGTCAAAAAAGCAAAAAAGTTCACATGTGCATAAAATTCGGCTATATCATGCTGTCTTATTCAATAAATGTTTCACAGCTATTTGGAGTAGTCCTCTTAACGGAAAAGGTAAGATGACTCTTAATTATTTTAACATCATTGTTATTATTATGTTGTCAAGCAGAATCAGCAGTTCCAAGGTACACTGGTCCATCTCAAACTGGTGAACTCATATGCTAGCATTTACCTGGACCGCAACATGACAGTGGAAGAAAGAGTTGTGAATGCGGCATATGTATGTAATTTTCTTCGCCTTTAGAGAAGTTTTGGTGGATAGGAAGCTTAACCTTAACACGCAGAACATCTTAAGCCGAGAAGCAATACTAGGCACAATACTAAGTTGCCACTATGTGGTGTTGCTTCTAAGATTCTTTCGTGATCATTCACCTGATTTGGTGGTCGAGCTCGGGCTAACTGGAACAGACTATTGCGAGTCATCTTTCAGTGAGAATGGCTCCTTTGTGATGAACCGTCATACGTATTCATTAGCTGATATGCTGACATGTTTCGAAAAAATGAACTCTATTAATTCCATACACAGTAGAGGTTTAGTAAAAACTTGTAAAGCTCACACCAAGCAAAAGATCATTTGGTCAGCCGATGATACATCAAGCCCCACATCAAGCTATCCTGTTGATAAAAAAGTTCCATCTGATGACATTCTAACCCAATGGTGGGAAAATGGATTGAGAAAAGCCCAGCAGCTATTGCTTGAACTAGGTCTAAATGCAAATCTACGTAAGTTCTCTAAGCCTGAACTCACTGATCCAATAATCTAATCTGATTGATTCACTCAGTCTGAATTAGCCAGCAGTGCCAGCAATACACCAGAAGAAACTGATGATATCACTATAACTTTACAAGTAGAGACACACTTGAGAACTTTATTTGAAGCTAATGATGATGTTCATACTCTGAAACATTTGCTAACGCTACCTGTCCCTGGATCTGGTGACGTATATAAGTCAACCATTGTATCACTCCTTAATGCGGATGGCTCCATATCGTCAGACAAGCTCATAAGAGTACAAGCCCATAGTAGAATCCCATCATTCATTGAATGTGAGTTGCCCGATAACACTTTTCCTCTATTCTCTGACATCATCTATAAGCAAAGTTTTGTAATCAAAGTAGGAAGACTTCAGCGCATCTACGATCTAAATTCCAACAACAGAAAAATAGACCAAGACACGGTTGTATTAACATGCAAGGAGGATGTACTCTGTGACGTAAACACATGTGATAGAATAGAGGGCTCACAGTTCAGATATACTTCTGATTCCACTAAAGTGAAAGTCAAGTATATAATTGGACCCGCAGAGTTACGTCATGATGAGGGTGTGTATTATGCTAATAATAAAACTATTCAAGTGCTCGAAACTAGCAGTCAGTCGATAGCTACAATAGCTTCCTCAAAAAGCCAAAGTACAACAGCAAGCTCTACATCAACTTTTACAGTTTGTGGCGAGAATGACAGTGGTACAATTGTGACTGAAATTGAGCCCCAGCCAGAGGCAAGGTCGAAGAGATGGAAACGAGTTATCACACGCTTCGATTGATAACAAGGTATAGGTGTTGGTGCTACAATGTAATATTTTATATTTTATAATAATAATCAGAACCCGAAAATAGTTAAATTTTATGCTGTTGATTTAAGAAACAAAAAAACAATTGGCACATACTTATCAGGACTCATTTCACCCAAACCCAGTCAGCCACATCCTGTGCATGGTTACCCAGTTGCAGGCATAGACTTGACATTATATATTTTTTTAAACTGAAGATCCTTTGTAATTGTATCAAATAGTCATGGACCGTAATCTCTAGTCGAATTGCTATTATCAATTACCATGTTTTACTTACAGTGGCATTTGACATGTCATAGGATACTACTGTTATTCTCTGATCTTCTGACTATTGGTACTGCTGTTGGTGCTGCATACAGTCCTAAATATGAGCTATTTACAGCTCTCAGGCTCTTCATGGGCATTGGTGTAACAGGCACAAGCCTATATTCTGGGTAAATCTTCCTCAATGATTATCACTCATCATCTCTATTTTTGTTATTAAACACCTGGATTTTATTAATTTGATCTAATACACACCATGAACAATTTAAGGCTAACCATTGTCTATTCCTTGATCGTACTCTTATAGCAAGTTGCCCCTGCTCCAACCATGAATCCACATTTGTTTGTTTTTCCGTTATAACTTGGCTAGTGAGGTAATTCTTCTCACTTCTGCACAATGGGTTGAAGCACACCATACTCAAATTTAAACATTATTGTCAAATTTTTGGGTTGGTTGGATATCACACAACTGAAAAAAACTTGCTCATTGCTACATTGCTTCACAAAAAAGTTCAATCCCCTTCCCTGATGTGTTTATAAAACTATACATAGCTTCTTCACTAAGAGAAAAAATTAGAGTGGAAAAAGGGTGGTTATAGGAATGGATGAAAAATGGGTTGTGGGTCTAAACAAAACTATAAAACATGAAATGCAAAAAGGGTTAATTGTGAAATAATGGTTAGTTGGCTATGAGTCATTTGTTAAAACCCTAAGAAAATAGGCTATAGGTCCAATTCCAAACCTAGGTATGCACATGCTGCCTGTTTTAGAGACTGTCCCACCCCGTCCCACCCCTGGGGTTTTTCATAACTATGGAAATCCAGGTAGGTATGGCAGTTATTGCAAAATTCTTTGATTAGATTCAGATGACCAAATAACTTCATAAAATGGTAAACAATAAAATACGTGGCATATTCCTCTTCTAAAACGTTAGATTCCTGAAACTGCTTTCAAAAAAGGACTAAAACTTATACTGTGCGCAGATGCAAAACGATCAATTAATGTATTACTAGTTGCCTTATCCTGATCGATAGCAAAATAACAACTCCATTTATTACCAGATTGTTAAACCGGTCTATAGTTTGAAAGAGCATGCAACACACAATATTTTTATCGAAGCATTGCGTCTTGTGCGCCAAGTGCATGCGAGCGCTTCATCATCACCGTTTCAATGGGTATCTGTATCTGGAACGCTGCAGCATATTAGTACATGTTTTTAGTCATTTAACTGACAGATGAAAGTAATTCTTTATCTAAGACTTTATATAGATTTTAGTAGAAGTGGAATATATTTTTATTTGGAAAATCGAATTTCGCAACAGCAACACAACTTTGCTAGCATCAACCGACAATTTTGATAAATATACGATTAACTGACTGCAGTTATTGTTGTGGTTTCTTTTTTGTTTTAATGTTGTGGTCTTTATATAAATTAGCTGTTCATAAGTGAAACACCATTTGTTTAGTTTCTGAATTGGATTTTTTTTTATTTTAGGGACCGGCTTTCGTGATGACTGACAAGCTTAGTAGGGCTACACTCCTGCCTTTTTACTAGATTGCTGTGCGTGGTAGTGTTTTGTTTAGGGTAATCACTTCTATTGTATGCTCCTACTCCATTTAAAAATTTTTTTTTGAAGCTTGAAACTGTTGCTTAAAAGAGTAATTACCTGCTGTACTATATGATTTTAGGCAGATAGTTTCAGGCTACCTAGATATAGTTGTTGCCAAGTCTGTGAGCGGTCTTACGATCACTTAGGCCTACTTATTGGTTTATCAGCCTGATGCCCAGTAAAAGACTTTTGAACTGCGTGGCAGCTCATACTGAAAAATTTGGGCGACCAAACAGTTGACATACAGTTCCTACAACTATGCATGCCTGGTGTACGCCTAAAGAGCTTTCTAGTTGTGCAAGTTAAACACAATAGCCATTTTTTTGCTATTTAAAAGCTAAAACATAGGAAGTATAATTTTCTAGTGTCTTTATTATCTTGAAATTATTTTTAAGCATTACATTAACTTGCATGATCATAAGTATTAGCGAGTCTTTTCTGGATAAATTTAACATACAACTCTCACAGATTAGCAAGTAGTAGTGTGAAAGTTTTGGTTGTTTTATTCCTTTTTTTGGCAAAAAATGTATTTGCGCTAAAAAAGGACAACTGCTAAATATTTAGAACAAAAGTTAGTCCAAGAAAAAAGATGCATTAATCTTAATATTCTAAGTGGCTCTGCAGATTCTTACCAAGTTTTTTTTCTAATTATTGAAAGTTTTTCTGCCATTTTCAGTTTCTCCATAAAAAGCATTGGCGTATTTGTAATTTTTTTGTTACAGTATAAATTGTACTGTCGGGTAGGTGCTGCTAGTGATACATTTAGTGCATAAGTTTAATAATTCAGTTCTGGAAACTCTTAACATTTGCACTTCATCTTGTTTGCAGATGTTTATATCATAGAAGAATAGACAAGCCTTGGTGTTTAAGGTATACTTTATTTAGTGCTTGATGGGCCATGGCAGAGATTTCACGCTCCTTTCATTTCCTGTATGGAGGTCTTGCTTTGGTCAGGGCATCGAGAAAGGCTTTGAGGAGTAGATATTGTTTAACCTGCCAACGCTCGTCAGTTTTCAAGTCTACCATCTCAGGTGACCATACATTATACCTTATCGTCTGGTTTGGCATTTATTCCAAACTATTCTAGTGTCTTGTCCTATAGATTTTTCAACGAATACAAAACACGGTTTTGTTTGTCTATGTCTAGCTTACAGATCCAGCCATAGTCTGATCTCTGTGATAGGTATATTTCTAGAATCTTTTTTGTTGCTTTCTCTCATGTGATGATTTTAACCAATTAAACTTCTCTGTTGGATGCAAAATTGCATTAAAATTATTAATTTACTTTTGGCAAACTATTTTGAATTTGTTTTCCGTTGCTAAATAATATGCCGTGCCTTATATATTTGTAAATTCACCTAAACTCTGTCTTGTGTCTTTTTATTACTATTGCGTTATTACTGTTATTATTGTTACAATTTGTTTGTATATCATGCTCTACAATTTCAGAGAAGGCAACTCCTCACAGTGCATCCAATACAAATATTCGTATTAGAATTCCGATCAGCAACAAGTATGCTTTAAGAGTTATCTGCTCAGATTCATCCTCCAAGAGTGACAATTACAAAAAATCTAGAAATACATCTGAGCCCCCAGTCAAGGGTATGTCAGTTTTGATATAATGTAAAAATTCTTTATTATTTTATTCATTTTCTGATCCTTCTCCAAAGTATTTTAAAAGATATTGAAATAATTTAAGATGAGTTTTTTACGTTGTCTTTCAATTTCACATCCGGTTTTTTAGATGAATAGGTAGATAAAATATAGCAAAATCTCGTAACAAGAAAATTTATATTCCTTGCTATATACCGTAAGAGTAAGTATAACTCATACTATAGTTCTATAGTTCTAGGCTGATGAGAGACTGGTCAAGAGACACTGGTCAAGAGAACGCCTCAAAGCTTAGTAGTTGTGACTTTCACAATGTGACATTCACTGCGTCAAATATTTTTTTGAGTAAAAGGGTTTCTATAGATGGTGCACTTGTGGCATACACACTAAATATTTTCTAAAATTTGCTCTTTACCGTGACTGGGGTTATACTCTTTTTGTTGAATCTATTTCTCATCAGTGTTACTATAATATTGGTCTTGCAGTGAAACTAATAAATCACGGTACTAACAGGTTTGAGTTTATGTTTGCCAAAAGTTTACGTGTTCACATTTAACCATAGCTAACCTTTTCGTTAAATTGAGCTTTTTTCACATGCCTCTCTCATTGTTCATTTCAGCAATGCTTTTCAGATATCAGTTCAAAGGTTATAATACAGCAGTGTGGACGAGACTTTTTTTATAAATACTGCCTACTAAAAGACATTTAACCTAAAACTTACTAACCAATCATGGGTCACTTTGATCTGTAGAAAAATAAGAATTTGTAAAGGTTTTTTGTTTTTTTTTTACCCTTTGCTCGTTGTTGGTTTAGGCTTGAATAAATCTGTCATGTACATTAAAGAGAATATATGGGTGGTCTTGTAGTGAAACCAGCAGCCAAGAAGCCAGAAGCTCCTCAGCAATATCTAAAGAATGTCTTTATTACTCCATTGAGAGCTATGCGCGAGTACTTGCTCACTCCCGGGTATGCTACATCTTCCCATTTTTCTGTTTTCACCCGTTTCAATGTAAATCCAATTATCTGTTCTTGCTTGCAACAACTGTCAAAGGATCAGAAAACATTCTGTCCTTTTGTCTATTACATAATCTATGTTATGTCCAGCGTTTGGGACAGCGGGTAATATAGTACCATAGACACTCCTATAACGTATACCTCCTATAACCTAATTTCCAGATAACCTAAAGAATTTATGTAAAGTTTTTTGCTTTGTACTACGTAAAAAATTCAAAAAATAACCAAGTGTCAAGTTGGTACAAGTTTTGAAATTCCATTTGAATAACGAGAGTCTTGAAGTTAGTCTAAAAATATCGCTCTCTCCTGCCGCACTTAGGAAAAAACAATGGCGTACGCATAGCGTTATCTCTATTATATAGGCAAGTTCCGTAAGAGTCTAGTTTGCCATGATAGATAGTTAGGTGTGTCGACAAAGTACAGAGAATAAGTAGCTGCACAATTGTTCAGAAATACAGAGGCTATCGATTGGTGCGGGTGTTACAGCGTCGGTCTACAAATCTGAATGTCACGCGTTGGAGTATTGTCGAAAGAGATATTTTATCATAACCTCGACCTCTGAAAACAGAGGTCAACTGATTGCAGGCTCTGCTTCATTTGTTTATGTAAAAAGTTTACTTTGCTTTTTTGTTTGTTTTATAAGCCTTTATTTCTGTGTATTTTAACGTTGCTCATAGCTGACTTAAGTGTGGCGGTGATAGGGGGGGCGGTGATAGGGGGAGGGGGGGGCGGTGATAGGGGGGAGGGGGCATGTTTTGTTATGTTTGTTAGTTCAACAAGCAAATGAATTTTATGCAACTGTTTTCTTTAGAAGTTGACTCGAGTATTTGTTCATCTTTGTTCACCTATGCGTGTTATCCAAGGTTTTAGTCGCTCCACTGTATACAAGCCACCTAGGTATCGTTTTGTATTGTTGTATACAATAGGAAGTTATCCATTCTCTATACTATTTCAGTGAATTGTCTTCCCTCTGGTCAACAACCAAAAGAAGTCCATACGAAAAATCTCATCCCATCACTCTTTATCTCAGGCGTGATGTAGAAAAACGGTAAGTGATTAGGATTTTAGCGCACTGCTGTGTTTATCTATACAAATCTCAAAGTTTGTGTGGCTGTGATTTTGTAAATCGGCGTGTTCAGCTATAGCTATTAAAATGTTGGACTGAAAATCTCACTTTGTGCTGGATTTGAACTCACGGAGATTACAACTCCAAGTTCCTAACTACGCATTTAACCACTGAGCTACACAGTCCTTAGAATTCTAATGCCCTTATCATATATTGTATGCCCTTTTCTCGATTGCGCACGCGAAATGATGTATTAATTGATACATAGCACCGACGGGTTACAAAGCTCCTGTTATAAAATATAAAGGATTTTTAGTTGATTTTCTGTTTGTATTATTGTATCATTATCAAATCATGTGTTTTGTAGTTTACGTACTTACTATTTATTTCACATTTACATTTATTGGCTTTCTTAATTTATTTCATTTGCTCAGAAGACATTTTTCCAGCTACACTGCGTTTTCCTTGATTCCCTTTATAGCACAAAAATTTATAGGGATTTCTTGGCGCTCACCTTGCGTTCCACAATCATTAAATAGGAACAAAATCTGCTTATTTTATTTATATAGATTACCTTTTGCAATTGTTTTATTTTTAAAGTTGTAATCATTAGCTTTTTTAATTTGTAATTTTCAATTGCACCGTTTCAAATGTGTGACCATAACGACACAACTTCAAACATCCAAAGGGCATTCGTTAGTTTTTGCAAAACTTAAAAAACGTTTCACATGGAAATTCTCAAGTAGGATTTTCCTCCGCATTCTCTCCCCATTCAGTCAGACAAAGTACCTTCGTACGCCTCACCGATACATTTAATTTTGATATCTTGTTTTTACGTTTATGCCTGTATCGAGAAGAACCAGTATCGTCATATTCAAAGTTTTGATGGATGACTTTTGCAGCAACACACTTATACACACACTTCTATGTGATAATACTAATTGTTATTATTAATTCAACATATGAATAATTTTAATTTTGTTTTCATAGTTCGCTTTTCGTTATAATCATTGTAGCAAAACAGATTAGCTAGCCAGATTAACAGATTATCTAACTTCCTGATTATTAACAGATGATTAAGAGATGATCCACCTGTTACTTGCTAATTAATTAACATTAAAACACTTTTACACTTGTTTCATTTTTTATTTTAATTTATTTTTGCTTTTAATTTATTCTAACTGAACTTTTATTTATGATATGAAGTTTGAAAGTTAGAATGATAAATTTTGTATATATTAAATAAAAATACATTTTCTGTGCAAATACTTTTTTATTGACCCGAGCAATGCCGGACATTCCCCTAGTTAACACATATTGTTAGAATATCTCTTGCTGCTGATATTGGGATCGATACATTCCCTTTTCGGAGTTCCTCACTTAATATTTATCAAAATACATCGATGCAATAATTAATACAAAATCATTGAAAACATACTTCAGTTCATCTACTATTATTACTACTGTCGTGTGTTATAATGTGTGACACCGTTCTTCAACTGACCCAAGTAAAGGAGTAACCAATGCTGGGTATGAATGAGTCCCATGACCAAAACGGGAAACAGATATGCTATTTTCTATCAAACAGGCCATTTTATTTAATCTCCAATGGAGAGACCCCGTCTTTAACAAATGAAAATAACTTTGAGTTGCTGTGGCTCTAAAATTGATTGCTGTATTATACACCATCTGACGGAGGACAAAATTCCATACAAAGTGATGCCAATAATTTTATAATTAATATAATTTATAATTATAATAATATAATTTAATTATAGTTCATAATTAAGATAAGACAGCCCTTTTAAAGCTCGAGTCAAAGCACAAGCCTTGCTTAAATTGGCATATAGCTCAAATTCTGGTTTGTATCTGCAATCAGTTTCTGGTTTGTGTTTCCAGAGGAATTATATGTTTTGATGTTTGTGGAAAACCATAGATGCTGCTGCGGAACATCTGATATGAAAACCAGGGTTGTGGTCAATAATGCACTATAATAATTTAATAATATTTGATATAATATCATATATTTATTATGATGATGATAATAACACAGAAGTTGTATTAGTCCTAAGGCTAAGTTCTTAGGTTGAGTTCTAAGGTTAAGTTTTAAGGCTAAGTTTCAAGGCTAAGTTTCAAGACTAAGTTCTAAGGCTAAGTTCTAAGGCTAAGCATCCACTAAATGAATCGCTGATAAGTTGGTAACTACCACGGTACATTCTGATGACTGGGAATATGAAAGGAAGCGAGTTGAATGTTCGCTCAATTGTTAGCCGACTCAGACTAACCTCTTGAGTGCTTTTCAGGGCCAAGGAGAAGTATGGCAGTCTTGAAGTGCTAGAACAGGAAAAGGAAAAAGCGCGGAGGCAGGAGGATTTATATTTGAGAGGTGAGAAAATATAGTAGCAGTGAGGGTGTGCAAAAGATAGAGATGAGTGATTAGAAAGAAGAGAGAGTGAGTGGGCTAGCACTCCTAATGCTTTTCATTTGAAGAAAGTGTATGTAAATAAAAATATTAAGCGGTGTGGTTATTATCTGAGGTTCGTGCGTGTATGTCTGCGTGTGTTCTGAGGCTAGGCAGCAAAAGTAAAACTATAAGCTGTACTTATCCTGTGACGATTCTCGGCATTTTGTGAGAGAAAAACCAGTTTTAAATGCTGGAAATATTATCTAGTGAGAATTTTAACAGTTAACATGTTAACATCCTCAGTTAATTGATGTTAACCAGCACAAATATTTCTAAGAATCAATAAAAACCAATTGTTTACCTATCAGCTGACAGAGCAGCTTTAATAATAAAGGGTAATTCCTTTCCTTTGTTTAGAACGTGCAACGATTATTTATTTGCATAGTTATAGCTATATAATTTATAGTATTTTATGCTATATAAATATAATATAAAATATTATAATGATGAAAATAAAATAATATTATTTGATGTTCATTATTATTATATGTTATTATTAATATATTATTATATTACATAGTTATATTTGCATTGTGTCATATTTACACGCATGCACTCTCAAGTTGTGATGGTTGTTTGTTTGCTAACAGTAAATACTTTATCGGATTTTGAGAAAACCACTTCTGGTTTTAGGTAAAAGACTTATTCGAGTGTGTTCTGGTTGATAGATTTGTTCCAGTTGGTCGATGGTAAATGGGCTTGGGTATTCCGTGTATCAGTCAAGTTCAGTCATTCCCCTAAAAGCTTTTTTTAAGATAGGGAAGCCTATTTTCGCAAGAGATTTTAATCTAGCAAAATTTAAATTCAATCATGTATGTTTTGGGTATGAGCCGATTGCTGTATCAAGTTAGTTTTCTTAGGAGAGAATGAAAACGCAAAATAGCATAAAACCATAGATTTAAGCGAAGCTAGTCAGAAAAAAGGGAAATGGGAAGATTTATGCTGAGTGATTTGAAATTCCACTATGTTATATACACATACTAAATATTTGTTTTTCTGTTTTGTTACAACAATACACAAACATACAAAAAGGGAAAATGAATTGAAGATATAACAGTATTGGTTCCCAAAAATCAAAGCTAAAATTCAATTTGTCATCTTGAGCCACAAACAAGGAACTGATATCTAGGTTTGCAAAGTAATGTCAACAGTGTTTAATTAAACATACAAGAGAAGACGATTACAAGCTGGTTGCTTATTAAATTCTGAATTTTTATATGTAAATCTTTGCATATAAATGTATACAATTTCCATCTTTGTTACATACATTTGATATCATAATCATTCTTATTTGTCATACAAATCTCTGCTTTTGTTTATTCAGGATAAAATCTGCAGCAATACTTCTCAGCGTCTTAAAGAACATGTTTCAGTTCTTATTTTCTGTATCACATGCTACCATGTACATATTATCATAGTTCTCTCTGTGTCACATGCTACCATGTATTTACTATCATAGTTCTCTCTGTGTCACATGCTGCCATGTACTTACTATCATAGTTCTCTCTGTGTCACATGCTACCATGTACTTACTATCATAGTTCTCTCTGTGTCACATGCTACCATGTACTTACTATCATATTTTCTCTGTGTCACATACTACCATGTACTTACTAGCATAGTTCTCTCTGTGTCACACGCTACCGTGTACTGTCTCTTATAGGTTGTGCAAATTTTAGGTCTCACCTCCAATCGACCAATCATTTTTGAGTACAAAGAAAAATATTCACAGGCACCGACAACAGACCAAAGACTGGAGGTATTGCATATTTCTCTATTTTTATGTTCTATTGCAAAAATTTCTAACAGAAAGTTACTGTCTTTAACTTGTAGACTGTAAAAGACACGTGTCAACAGGTATTTATACAAGATAAGTGATAATGGGTAGCTATATAAGACAAATGTTAACAGGTAGCTACATGTATGTAAGACAAGTGCCAACAGGCCGCTATACAAGACAAGTGTCAACAGGTAGCTATATAAGACACGTGTCAACAGGTAGTTATATAAGACACATGTCAACAGGTAGCTATAAAAGACACATGTCAACAGGTAGCTATAAAAGACACATGTCAACAGGTAGCTATATAAGACACATGTCAACCGGGGGCTATATAAAATATATATCTGTATGAGGAATCAATACAGACCATTTTCTGACCCAGAAGTTTCATAGTACCTCAGGTCACACTTTGAAAATAAACAGACTCGAGTGATGCATTCAATGGTGAAACAATTGGCTATGATTCCAATTTACCCTAGGACACTTAAGTATTCGCGGCATCTAACTTTCGCGTTTTCGCGGAGTCATCATCACGCGAAAAATTCATGCGCGAAACTAAACTATCATAACGAACTAGCGAAAATTCGAAATTAAATAGCTATGTTCTACACAGGCCTGTATTCACTGGTTGCAAGTTGGGGGGCTAATGTTAGACGACTAGTTATGAACATCTGGGGTGTGGAGAAGGAGGGGGGGGGGTGCTGTAAGCTCCCAACAGGTTTCTCTTATGTAAGGCCTCAGCCGGGCCTCTCACGTGAAGTTTTAAAAAATTTTATTGGCAAGTATCAACATTTTTCTATTTTTTGAGATTTGCTTTGTTTTAGCTGATGTGACTGACAAAACGTTTTAAAATTAAAACAGGCAAAACTTGTATGCAGTTAAAAAGCTCAGAAAGAAGACATCTTTTTCTTTTAAGCGTTTTAACAAAGATCATTTTTGCCGATTTTATTTCAAGTTCATTAAGTAGGATATGGGCAAGCAGATGTTTGCTAAAACTTGATATTTTGCAAACCTTTATAAAAGTCGTTAACAAGAATATTTTGCCGCTGATGAAGATAATAATGACGCCTAAGAACTACTAAAAGTTGATGTTTGTATCTATGGCTTCGAATAAAGTGATATTCTACAGCGATAAAAACCTTTCTATAGCCGTTGGACTATGAAATTCCTAAAAAGTTGGGGCGTCTTAGCCGGCCAGCTGTCCAAGGGAATACGGCCCTGTAGTTCATTGATATCCACAACAAAATCGTGATATTAGAAATGCAGATAATTTTGTGTGTGATTGAGCTCATTGGGAAATTTCTAGTAAATTCGTTAATACACCGAATGAGCAGCATGGCAAAGCAAATTAAGATAACAATTTTTTTTGGAAAAGCCAAAACAAACGAAGAAGATGATGATATCAGTTTAGTCACCGAATTTGTAACTGATGAGGATGAAAGTCTGGTAGGTGAAGTCATACAATTAAATAATACTTATTGTAGTGATAAATTTTACTGCCAACCAAAAACGATAACAACCCTCACCAGGTCCAACCATGTTATACAGTTCTGGTTGTGATGTTGGTTGTTATCTATTTTCTTTTTTATGAGACATGTACTGTATTTGATTTTTTTAAATTTGAAATATTGTGAACTCAAAACGTGCCATGGCCATCGCTTGCTATAAATACTTGAGATCTAATATTGGTTATATATCGGTCACGACGGAAAGGACCGAGACGTCATTGATAGTCCAAGAAACAAATGGCAGCAAGCGATCACGTTGAATTATCGATTTCTGCCATACATTTATACCTGCGGGTTACAAATACAAACTAGTCGCAAATATAAAAACTTTTTTTACTAGAGGACCGGACCTGAGGAATCTAATTTGTTTGTTCCACTGTATTTATTTTCACATCACTATATTTTCGCACTCATCAGAGCTGCGAAAATAAGTTGCAGCGAAATTTTACTCTGTGTGCTACTCACGAAACTAAATACTAGCGAAATATAAGTGTCCTAGGGTACAGCATTTTCTGGATGGCTGCGATTAATTGTTCGTTTTTGAGCTTTTAAGAGCTTGTAATCACATTTCCACATGTTTTGCACCTACAATACAGCAGAGTAAGACATGGTGAACATTTTGATACCAAATAACTGTAATGTGAATTTTGTTGCGAGTCAACCTTTAACCATACTAAAAAGCTCATCTGCTTTACATGAATGGTGGTTATGGGAGACAGTTTCATAACCGCTGTAACCTCTGTTCATTACAGAAAGAAAGGAAAACCATATTTAAAAGTGGATCAGGGAAGGTGATCCTAGCAGCCATTGCGATGTGAGTATACTTGCGGTAGCTGTACGAATGTTGTTATTCAACTCTGACTTCTGAGTTGTTCTAGTTCGGAGTTAGTAAAAATAGAGCTTGCATTGCAATGGAACTAACAACCCTTATGGTATTACTGTCTAGCTGGAGATATTTTAAGACGTTTGTAGCCTAAAGAGCATTACTTGGTAAGTGTTGATTAGAGTGTAATTTCATGTACTACCAGATACGTGGAGCTTGTTTACAACTTGGCTCTGTAGGAATCACTCATTTGCAATTCTACTCAGGAAGGTCTGAGAGCAATGCTAAAATAAAAAATTAATAAATGTTTATTGGGTGACTCAGAGCTGTTATTATTTTTCTTTACGTTCATTAACCGTAGCATTTAACCCTTTTTGTCTAAAGTAAACATTTAATACGTCTCTTGCATTTGGTAGTTGCACTGTTATTAGGAGTTATCATCTACTGATAGTTCACAGGGGTACGCTAGATGTCATCTGTTCTATTGCTGTAGAAGGTTATGGAAACAAATTCTGTTAGAGTAAATTTAAAATAAATCAATTATAATTAAACAAAGAAAAAAAATTGAGGCAATTCTAAAAGTAGTCTGCCAGAATCTACCTGTTAGACACGCAGGCACTATTTGAGACTTAGAAATTAGTATTGTAGTCACAATATATAGCAATATATAGCATAGCATGTATACATAGCATATATACATAGCAATATATATAGCAATATGTATTGCTATATATATTGCTATATATATATATATATATATATATATATATAGCAATATTTATTGCTATATATATAGCAATATACATGTATATTGCTATATATATAGCAATATATATTGCTATATATATAGCAATATATATTGCTATACATATAGCAATATATATTGCTCTATGTATTGCTATATAGTATATATACGCAATATAGCTACTGTAAAAAATTGTGTATACCTACTAGAGGTAGTATGAATTCTGTTTTCAACTTGACAGGAGCATACTTTGTTATTGTGTTGTGGCTCCATTCAATAGCTCATTCCAGAATATATAAATGTACTACTGAATGCTCGGGTAATAAAAAGTCTTTGTACAAGACATTTATTTTTATTCAACATATTATAACCGTAACCATTTTAACTTTCAAACCTCATACCCTGAGAAAAGTGTTTTGTGTAGTTCAAATAAATTAAGAGAGAAAATAAAACAACTGTAAAGATTTTCAAACTTTTTCAAACAACTGTAACTTTTAAATTTTATATCATGAAAGAAGTGTTTTGTTGAAATAAATCAAGAGAAAAAATAAAACAACTGTAAAGGTGTTTAAATGTAAATGTGAAATAATTAGCAAGTAACGGCTAAATAAAGTCTGTTTTGCCACAATTACAATGAAAAATTATTTGATATACAATTATATGGTTTTAATTTGTTTGAGTGTTAGCATCGTAAATTGAAACTGTCGTATAGAGTTGTATGGAAGCCCATAGTAATTATCGAAGGCAAATACCAGGGGAATGGTAAAAATCATCAAGACTTTATATGCGTACTCTACATATTAAAAATTAGTAATAAAACAATATCTTAATCTTAGTAACTATGTTTACCTACAGTAACTCTAGTTACTGTAGGTAAACATAGTTACCTACAGTACTACATACTAGTGTATTTAGCAGTTATAATCTGCAACAAAATTCAACATTACAATGTACTTCGTGCAGTACGTACCGTTGGGAGTTCTTACTTTCGAGAAAGACCCATAAAATAAACATTGAATTTAACTTGAAAGACCTATAGCATAAAACGTTGAATTTAACTTAATGAATTTAGCTTACTAAACACGTACATAAAGCTAAGTTTTAGTATGTGTTTTACTAAACTAAACTTCAACTTTGTCATCAGCTAAAATTTTATCAATTGTTTTCTTTTTGGTTTCATTTTACTATAACTTACAAGGAATAACGCTGAACTGAGATAGCGAGCATCGAATCTCTTTCAGGCGTGTGGAAATGATTTCAGCGAATAGCCTGTCGGCATTTTCAATATTTCGTTGTAATCAGTACACCGACTGCCAAATTTTAATTTCGAAAGAAATTTTTGTGGATATTGCCTGGCTGAAAAAAGTTGAAACAATTTGTTCTCATATAGTGAGGATCAAAAACATCGTGTTCCTTATAGCGAGGCGAAGTTTTTTTATAACAGGGGCATCGTAACACGAAGGTGCGCTGTAATAATTAATAGTTTAGCGTCTGAAATCACGAAAAGTGTATACAGTATATGGTAAGAGTGATGGGAATGATAAGAATGGCTTATCCTTGTGGTTAGGTGCGCGTGTGTACAAACTTGCAGTTGCAGTCTTCATGAGTTCAAATCCAGTAGGAAGGCATTTTTGATTCTTAAATTTTAATCCCTATAGCTGGACAGACAGAATGACAGACAAACTTTGAGATATATATAGATAGATTGTAGTAATTAATTTTTTTTAAATGTGATTTTTTGTTATTAACTTGGCATCTAGGCGGATGAGATTTCAAATACTGCTCAGTCTCATAGTGTGCCGAGAGCGGCTCATAAAAACAATTACTGAGAGCACGTGTTATATGCTGCCAGTCACCATTACTGCCTACACTATCCATCGCTCAATAGTTTTCTATCCTTGTTTAGCGCTGCCGATCATTAGTCATACTGGCTGTTAAGTCAGCAAAGGGCCTCCAGGCAGCTACAGCAGCTAGAGTTAATATTTTGATCTATAAGGTTGCAGTGTCACCCACTTATGTTATGACTCGGTCAATGATTCAGTATACATGTATATAAATGCCAGTACCCAGGCAGTTCTGTTTTGTGTCACATGACAATCTTTCATGTGTAACATGAAAGATTGTCATGTGTAATTACTATCTGCATGCTTGAGTGGCACAGACAGTAGTGTGCCTGGCTGCCAAGCCGAATGTCTGAGTTCAACTCCCGTGCGATGCATTATTTTTCCTAAATTCTAAGTTTGGCTTCAGATGGATGTAGCTGTACCCAATGCCTTATTTCCTTTACCAATTCTGCGTTTAGCACACAGAATGATCCGGCTCGTGTTTTCTAATACTGTGTCTAGCCTGTGATTGAGTGTAAAGCTCCCATTACGAAGGTTGAATAAAGAGGCTAAATGCCATTTTTTCATTGCAGTAACAGCGTGAATGCTGTAGCCAAGTGCATCGCTTGGCTTTACACAGGATCTCATGCTATGTTCGCGGAGGCTATCCATTCACTCGCTGACACTCTTAATCAGTGCATACTGGCCTACGGTATTCATCACTCCCTCAAGAATCCAAACCCAGATCACCCGTATGTTAGTTGATTGTTCTGTTTATACTTTACTATGTTTAGGGTTTGTGTGAAAAGGTAGTTGGTAGAAATATACAGTTAGGTAGAAGTATGACAGAAAGAATCATTTAATAGAGATGGAACAGAGAGATGTTTAGTAGAGGTGCGAAAAAGAGAGGGGGGAGGGGGAGAAAGAGAGATTTAGCGGAGGTGAGACTGAGAGAAATATTTAACATTGATGTAGCCTAGAAGGCTCCATTAGGTATATAAGAAAAATAGAGACAATAACAATGTTGAATTCTTCTTTTAGTTTATTCAAATTTTTTTGTCATATGGCATTCAAACCATTTTTGTTTGTGTAACTTACTAGTTAGTAGCTGTCTGCGCTTTTTGTTTTGCAGTTATGGCTACTCTAATTTCCGTTATGTCTCCTCCCTCATAAGTGGTGTAGGAATCTTCTGTGTTGGAGCAGGTTTTGCATGGTACCATGGGATCGCTGGTGTCATGGGGAAGGCAGACCTAGTAGATATGAGATGGGTAAAAATTCTATTTTGATGCGTGTTTTGTACGTACTTTCCCACTCCTTGGAGTATTTTTTGTATTTTTTCTGTATTTTTATGTTTTCCCTCTAATTTTTATTTTATGAGCTTCGCTGCTCTTTTTGAACATCAATGTTATAATATAAAATTAGTTTTCTATATCATCAGATGTGGTGTATTCTGTCATTCATCACAATTGTACACTTTGTGACAGGCGATCATGCTCCTTGGTGGCTCACTCGTATCAGAATCTGTCACTCTACTCATGGCCATACAGAATATAAAAAGAAAAGCTAATCAATATCATCAGACTCCATATGAATATTGTAAGTTGTCTTTCCCTGTCATACATGTTGCTCGTCTCCACCTGATTCAAAGTGCGCCAGTCTGAACCTGTTACTAATCAGCAAAAGGGAGTTTTCTGCTCTTGTTTTTTGTGGCTTCATGTAGTTTACAATGCAGTAGGCGGCCTGGTCATGTAAACCTCTTTTTATGTAAATTCCACTTAACATAAAGAATTTATGTAAAGTTATGCTGCGTATTACGTAAGAAATTTCTTATAACGTAAAACGTGAAATTAAGAAGCCTTTAAGAAGTTAAGTTATTAAGTTAGCCTTAAGAATATCGTTTGTTTATCTTGCCGGACTTGGGAGAGAAAACGATGTTTATGAGTATCTCTATTATATATACTGGTAGTATAGCAGTTTAGTGTGCTGTGAGAGATCGTTATAAGTAGCCGCGACGTCAGATATTCAGGAATACCCAAAGTTGGTCGATAGGTGCAGGTGTTAGAGTCGGTCCACCAAGATGAATGTCAAGAGTTGTAGTCTTTGAAATTTTATCCTAACTACAGACAGACAGAATAAAAAAATAGTTTCGTTCTACTTTATTATAATATTATTATTATAAACATACAATTTTTTCTTTTGTAGTGTACATCTTGCTGTGTAGACAAAAATGATAATGCTGATTTAAATGGACATTGAAACTAACCATACGATACCAATACCTGTTACTGTACCGTACCAATACCTGTTACTGTACCAATACCTGTTACTGTACTAATACCTGTTACTGTACCGTACTAATACCTGTTACTGTACCGTACTAATACCTGTTACTGTACTGTACTAATACCTGTTACTGTACAGTACTAATACCTGTTACTGTACCGTACTAATACCTGTTACTGTACCGTACTAATACCTGTTACTGTACTGTACTAATACCTGTTACTGTACCGTACTAATACCTGTTACTGTACTGTACTAATACCTGTTACTGTACCATACTAATACCTGTTACTGTACTAATACCTGTTACTGTACCGTACTAATACCTGTTACTGTACTGTACTAATACCTGTTACTGTACCATACTAATACCTGTTACTGTACTAATACCTGTTACTGTACCGTACTAATACCTGTTACTGTACTGTACTAATACCTGTTACTGTACCGTACCAATACCTGTTACTGTACCAATACCTGTTACTGTACTAATACCTGTTACTGTACCGTACTAATACCTGTTACTGTACCGTACCAATACCTGTTACTGTACTGTACTAATACCTGTTACTGTACCATACTAATACCTGTTACTGTACCACTACCCTTAACTTATTGTAGAATTACCGTAATTGTGGATCCTAAATGAAGTGAACAGGATAAGAGAAAAGAGAGAAGTTGTCAATATAAACCAATACTACTACAGTTATTTGTACATTTAATAAATTGAAAAGTTAAATGTTGACTTGCAACAAATTTCACATTACAGTTACTTGGTATCAAAAGATTCACCATGTCTGACTCTGCTGTGTTGTATGTGCAAAATGTGTGGAAATGTGATAACAAGCTCTTAAAAGCTCAAAAACGAACAGTTAATCGCCGCCATCACGAAACTGCCGTAGATTGGAATCAGTTTATTTCTCTGACGTAGTCAATCAATTTGGTTATTGTTTTGTCACGTGACGTTCTCACGGGAATTGAAAGGCCAATAAAATGCTCAATATAAAACTTCTCGTAGCACTAATTTATAACAAACACTTCGGGTTTTACCGAAGACCTTGTATCAAACATAGATGCTCGCTACTTCACAGTTTTGTTTCGGCTTGGACTAATTGTCTAGTCGTAATCTTTGTCTCTGCTGGTGTCATTTTCGCTGTGTTTTTTTGCTTTTGTAAATAGCTCAGCTGATTTCAAACCATTTTCATTGCAGTCTCTAAGGGCACTGACCCGAGTGTAAACGTTGTGCTTCTAGAGGACTTAGCAGCGGTGACAGGAGTGACCGTGGCTGGCACCTGTATGTACCTCAGCTATGTCACATCTAATCACATACCAGATGCTATCGGCAGCATTATAATCGGCTCGCTGCTCGCTAGTATATCTCTTTATATCATCAAAACCAACAGCAATGCACTGATTGGAAGGTAGGTGGGCAGGGTGCTCTTCCCACTGATTGCTGTAGAGGGGATTATCTCTTGGTCTACGCTAGGAACTATTATGATTTTCAGGCACAGTATTTCCTACCATAAAGAAGAACGTACCCCAAATTTTAGGAGATTTTATTAGAAAGTATCAGTATTTTTTCTATCATTTGTGATTGTTTTGGATGTTTGAAGTGATCTGACTGCCAGGATGTTTCAAGGTTGAAATCGACAAAATTTGATCGCGGTTGAAACTCGTCACATTCAAGCAAAAGTACGATTATGACATCTATAGTTACAAAGAGACCGACAGAATAGAGACGCCTAAACCTGTAACTTGAAAGCAATAGCAGATATCAACTGTAGCATTGATAGCTACTAGTGACATCATTTTGTACTTATTTTACTTCTGAGCGTTTTAACCGCAACCAAGTTTTATCGATTTTAATCCTAGAACATCCTGGCCATCAGATCGCATCAAGTAGCAAAAACAATCACAAATGATAGAAAATGCTGATATTTTCTGATGAAATCTACTAAAATTTTGCCTAAATTTGTCATTTTAAGATTTAGATTTATAGTATTTGTAGGAGTTGAGAGTTTTCAGCCCTTTCTTTACACGAGTTGCTCATTATAGTTGCAAGTCTTTTACACTCTACCTTATGACAAGTACTATTGTCATAAGTTGTTTTCTTTACTGTCTGACTTATGACTTCTGTGACTGCACTCACTCCCTCCTTTCTCCTTTGACCTTTGTAACATTTCATATAGCAGCTGGTTTTTGCTGAGCGTGTCGAGAAATTTCCTCATATGATTAAACTGCTGTTTAGTTTTACATTTTTGAACCTTACTCGGCTGGCCAAGCTATAAGGTATTTTCTGTTTATTTTTGCTAGGATCCACAGCAACCGCTTCAGGCACTTGGTTTTGTTAAATGCTCATAAGGGGTGTTTATCTCTCCCTATTGTTTTAACACATTACAAATCTATTAGAAGTCTGACTTGCTCATATGCTGATGTCATGGATAAAAATGTTGTTATTTTTTATGTGTCATGAACATCTTTTAAATTGAAACTGCAAATTAATAATTTACTTTCATGTGTTAAATTTTTTGAAATATTTTTTATTCGTCAGTTTTATTAAAATGTAAAGAGTTGGCTGTCACCGCCTTTTCCAGATAAGATCAACTTGATCAAGTTTACAACTTGCTCCTGAATGTATTTTAAGCCATTTTGCACGCTCAGTTTCTTCAAAGATCAAAAAAAATTCAATTATCTTACCTCAGTGCTTTTCGTACTAATCAGGTTGCATCAGTGTTCACTGAGGATGGGGTCTGCAATTAAGTTCTGCAATTGGGGTACACACTGTTTGGATTGCAATCGCAAAACCCTCACAATTGCAGGAGAAGTACAGTAGTTCGTTCTTGGAGTGTCGTACACAATAATTTGTTGCACTTTAGTACATACTAGTTGTATGTTAGCTTATTCTGGTGTATTTGAACTACAGAAGAGAACAACGAGTAGGACATAACAGCATTACGGAAAGTAATTAGCAATGGTACGCAGTTACTGAGTTGAATCCACAAACCATAGATAAGCTCATGCAAGGTGATACATCAGTAAAATCCCTGGTGAAAGATATTTACAAATATTTTAATGTTTCCAGGTTATGATGGGTGAACACCGACTTTATGACAAGCACCTTCAGGGTGTACTGAATATGTTTAGTTACACTAGTTAGCAGATCATCGATAGAGTAATCATCATGGTGGTTACATACTGCAGGCAGAAGACAACTCCTAAAATAGCTACCAGTTGAATCATGTATCGCTAAAAGCTACATATATATGTCTATTATATACATGTAGATGTCTGTCAGACCTAAATGCTTACGATGTACCCATTATACTGTAGATATATTTTCAACATGGTGTCACACGGACCCCCTGAGAAGGGTTCTTTGTGATGATGCATATGGCCTAGCTGCATCACTTAATTGTGTTACCTTTAGATAGAATGTAAAAGCAGTGTCTGCCATTTACCTGCAAATCTTCTGTATTCTGTTCACAACACCCATGATTGTCTATCAAGTGTTACCTGCACAGACATGTCTTCTTCTAACCCTTGACCCGCAGGTCAATACCAGAGATGAGTAAAACGGAACTGACAGCCGCCCTCGAATCTGACATGATGATCAGATCTGTCCACGATATCAAAGCCACCGACATGGGAGCTAATCTCATCAGGTAGCTGAAAATATGGCAATCCTTTTTATTTGGTCAGGTAGTTATAGTCGTTTATCATCTTAGCCTGTCATTGCTGGCTCATTTGAAGACTAGATGTGGGAGTATTTCATGATTGTATTAGTCACAGTAAATTAACAGAATACATTAACAACATTAGTTTCTATGAACTAACAGAATGCATTAGTTGATTTGAACTAACAGAATGGATTAGTTGGCATGAACTAACATATTGGATTAGTTGGCATGAACTAACATATTGGATTAGTTGGCATGAACTAACATATTGGATTAGTTGGCATGAACTAACATATTGGATTAGTTGGCATGAACTAACATATTGGATTAGTTGGCTTGAACTAACATATGGGATTAGTTGGCATGAACTAACATATTGGATTAGTTGGCATGAACTAACATATTGGATTAGTTGGCATGAACTAACATATTGGATTAGTTGGCATGAACTAACATATTGGATTAGTTGGCTTGAACTAACATATTGGATTAGTTGGCATGAACTAACATATTGGATTAGTGGGCATGAACTAACATATTGGATTAGTTGGCATGAACTAACATATTGGATTAGTTGGCATGAACTAACATATTGGATTAGCATATATGTACTAATGGTTCCTTTGAACTAGTCCAACAAACTGAAATTGGAATTTTGTTGATGAGGATGGGATTCCCAGTTTCCAACAACTAATATCTCTGTATCCATAAATAGAAAATCTAATTGTGACATGCCTTGAAAACAATCCCTCCGAGTCAGTTTCAGACCACCTGCCATGTCTTGTCATATGGAAAGTTTAATAACATTGCTAGCTTATCTCTTCCACTTCCTCATTCGTATATCACAAGGATCTGCTGTTTACATCTTTTTTCTAGCAGAGTAGTATATTAGTGGAACCTCATAGTCTGGGAGAACTCACTGATTTGCTAACAGTACATGCGCTTGCATGGAAGACTGAGAGCATCTTGCATCAGCAACTTGCGCAATTCCTTCATTTCTCATAGCAAAACATACACGATGATGAAATTGATCGTTTTGCAGTTTGCTTATCAGTGTTATTTTTCCCACTACTATGTAGGTTTTTAGTTCCTGAAGTGACTTGTTTAAACTGGGTAGTACAGTTTGGTATGAAACTAAACCATGGTGATTCATCAACTCAGGGCAGGAAGCCTGACTCACACAGTTAAACTTCTCCGTAACTTCTTAACTAGTTTGTTGTTGTCTTCCCTTAGTATGTAGTGTGCAGCTTCACCCAGTTTTTATGATATTTCTATGCTTATTGTTTAACTGTTAGTTGACATACGGCGCACGCGCTACTAATAAAAAATAACATATCAGTTTTAGTGTTGTGACACATCTTTGAGATGTAACCATAGCCGTGACACAATTTATTTTAGGATTTAGTCTTCTTGGTTTCTGATCGATACAAGTTCAGTGTTTAGGCGATGTGATTCCATGCACAGAGAACACTGATAACCTATTAATACCCACAGTTCTTTGACATGCCTTATTCAATAATCCATAGTGCATTGATGAACCATTTTTTGACAGGTCATTTCATTTTCATTAGTTGGCAAACTAACGTTTGACATAACATCGTTTCATGGAAACTTAGTCAATGAACAGCTCGTTACCTGCTTTGTTATGACACACTATTTACGCGCATGCATTCAGGTAGTTTTTCGCAATCTTGACTATAATTTTAACCGCTATAAGAGTCGTGTTCACCTGTCCAAAGTCACAGGTGAGAAAAAAGATGGCACGATACAGGATTGAAACCTGCAACAATAGGCATCACCGCCTGGCATGCTATCAACTACACCAATTATTCACTTGCCATATTTTAGACTCATTGTGCGTAAACTTATTCTTTGTGCTTTATCAGCACACCTGCCGATCTCTCACAGCACATCAGACTGCCAGGGTACTAGTTGAAAATAAAGCTTTCAAATCAGCTCATCATTGTCATACTTTAATGTACGACGATGAATGTACGATAATTTTTATGATGCTCATGAAAACACCAGATGGCTGTTGCTATGTCGACTTGTGCTATCACTTGAATCACTGGTCGTTGTGCATCACTGACTCTCGCCTGTGGACAAGGCAGGCTTTAAATGGCCAGTGATCATTAGCTAAAATATAGCTGAATGGTTCTTCTCAAGGGAATCATAAAATGAAATCATCACATGTTAGATCTGGAAAGAGCATTAACTGTACAAATGTGACCACCTTGGTGACACCACCATGCGGTCGATGCTTTGAAACACTCACCCACAATAGCTGTTTCTTGCTCTGTATTTGATAGACAGATGCAAGTAGCTAAATAGATTTCATCTTTGCATTCGCAGCTGGCTGTTTTGTTGGTATTAACGTTGACCAGTGCATATGATCCTGAAGCCACTTGTGTATAGCATTGCCGGAGAAGACAAGTTATGTGTGGCTTGAATTTGTAGGTTTAAAGCTGAGGTGGACATGGATGGGCAGCTGCTGACTAGCCGCTATCTGGAAAGTTTGAGTCTTTCAGAACTGCTGAGTGTATGTACCTATTCATCTGCTCGCCTCTACTCTCTTCATTTTTTTGTCTTTTTTGTGACATCTTCATCAAGTCTTCATCAAATCTTTAACGAGTCCTTATTAAGTTTTTGGTAAGTTCTCGTCAAGTCTTGGGCAAGTCTTCCGTCAAGTTTTCATCAAGTTCATACCGAGTCCTTATTAAGTTTTTGGTAAGTTCTCGTCAAGTCTTGGGCAAGTCTTCCGTCAAGTTTTCATCAAGTTCATATCGAGTCCTTATTAAGTTTTTGCTAAGTTCTCGTCAAGTCTTCATCAAGTTCCTATTAAGTCCCTGTTAACTCCTCGTCAAGTCTTCATTAAGTCCTCTCGCTTTTATCAAATCTGTTTTTTTTGTATTTATCTTTTACTCCCCACTCTCTGTCCTGATCATTCATATTCTCCATATTCATTTTTCTCTTTCATTGCCTCCCATCTTCTTTTCTCATTATTTTATTCTTTTGTTTCCAAATTCAATTTTTTTATTTTCTTACCGATTTTATTCAACTATTCATAGGAGATGAAAGCCGTAGAAACAACTGAAGAAGCTGAGGCGTTTCTAATTCACCACGGAGAAAAGATTGTAGAGCTCATTGGAGGTGAAATTGACAGAATCGAAGAAATTTTAAGGGTAGGTGTGCGTATGTACGTTTGTCTGTTTTGAAGATGTGGTAGTCTAATCTTGGGGCAGCGAAATATTAGCATACAGTTTTAAGGAGACCTGCGGGAACCCGACTTTGTAAATGTAGAGGTTGGCAGTTGGAGAATTTTGATGGCGACCTACATTTAATTATTTGTATGATGAGAAACCGTGATGAATGAGGCGGTTGGAGACCCGAATTGGAGACACGGCATCAGTTTTCTGCATGTAACAGGTCAACATAACTAGCCAATTGAAAACTAAAGGTGAAAACACACTAAGCGATATTTAGAGCGATATCGCGCTGCGTGGCGCTAATCTGCGCTAGAATTCACTCAGCGTGTTCATGCAGAGCGATAACGCTAGACATTCTCTACACAACATTATCGCTAACGAGATGCATTTCGGTTGGTTGGTTTTTACCAGAATGCAATTTTATGGCGGGAAATTATTTCCTATCGATGTTCCACAACGTACAGCGGCCACAATTTGCTATTTTGTTATGATTGAAACATCTTCAGAACGAACACTGAATTATTCATAATTTTAATAATAGTACTCCCAGTTCTGTACACCATAACAAACAAAAATTACAAAAAATCCGAGTTGAAAACCAACATTTGGAGTCAATCGTTGCGCAGGTTGACCATCTTGAGAACGGTAAATATTTAATATATTAAATATAAAAAACCACTACAAAGTAAAATATGTATAAAAATCGTAAAAATATTACAGTTAAAAATACAATAATCGTTTTTCTTGTCTTCTTGTAGTGTAGGCAGTGTACAATCCTCGAAAGTGAGATAGGTTTAATAACAAATGCGGAAGTTGGTTACGTTGTTGCCTAGACGGCGCCATATTGACTTACCTAAATTTATTAACAACTCCGAAGAAACTAATAATATGGAATTTTATTTGCAGTTTGTGAGCGTGGCCATTATATCGTTTGCTAGTGAATCGCTCAAGTGTGTTTATGCACACGCCAGCGATATCTCCGCCCTCCTCATGACGCTCGCGATAAAATCGCCTAGTGTGTTTGGACCTTAACAGTTCCTCTCTTAGCTTTTAGTTAGTCTAGGTAACAGTCTGGATAAACATTGCATGGCTGTTTAAGACAACATTTTCAGCTGTTCATAAAACCATTTTATTTGAATCTCAACAGAACTCATGTTTGCCCTTAAAATTTGTTGCTAGACATAACAAGAATAGTTCAAAACATGACTGCAGTAAGGGCGGGAGGGAGGGCTCACCGGGAGCCATAAAAATGTGCTTAACGTGGTCATGAGTACCAGACAGAACAGGTTTGCATCTGTTAAAAGCCCTAAATCAAATATAACACATATTATTGTCAAATATAACATATATTATTATTGTCAGATATAACATAGGCTATATTATTATTATCAAATATAACATATATTATTATTGTCAAATATAACATATATTATTATTGTCAAATATAACATGTATTATTATTGTCAAATATAACATATATTATTATTGTCAAATATAACATATATTATTATTGTCAGATATAACATAGGCTATATTATTATTATCAAATATAACATATATTATTATTGTCAAATATAACATATATTATTATTGTCAAATATAACATATATTATTATTGTCAAATATAACATATATTATTATTGTCAAATATAACATATATTATTATTATCAAATATAACATATCTTATTATTGTCAAATATAACATATATTATTATTGTCAAATATAACATATATTATTATTGTCAAATATAACATGTATTATTATTGTCAAATATAACATATATTATTATTGTCAAATATAACATGTATTATTATTGTCAAATATAACATATATTATTGTTGTCAAATATAACATGTATTATTATTGTCAAATATAACATATATTATTATTGTCAAATATAACATGTATTATTATTGTCAAATATAACATATATTATTATTGTCAAATATAACATATCTAATGAGTATTGCATTGTGTTATCGTAACATCTGATGGCTTTTGTTTTAATACTGGCATTCGCTTAGGAATTTAATTACTTGGGCGTTTCTCGCTGTGGAGTTGTTTGCTCCAGAAAAGATTGTTTATTTCCTGTGTTTACGCTGACAATCTTTGAAGGTCATGTCAGTGTCACATAATGTCACATGACAGCCCATATCTGTAGACCAGCTCATTTTAATCAACTTTTCAGAGCAGTATATTCTAATACAGTTTTCCTATACAGTTTTATTCTTATATAATGTATAACATAAAATTACATGCCTGTCATATCATTGCCTATGATCACCACTGGCTGCATGAGTTTTTTCTGAAAACCTTACCGAACGGCGTGACAGATGACAACTAAATCTAGTTTTTCGTTATCAACTATCAGTTATAATGAAACCTTCAAATAATTTTTAAATACTGTATTTCTTTGAGTTTAGCCTCGCAAAACAAATGGAAGTCTTTAATAGGAGGGAAACCATACCCTGTTAATTGTTTTATCACATTAAAAGGCCGATCTACAAGGTCCACAAGCTACAGATGTTGGAATAAAATCTTAACACTTTGCTCATAAATATTTATCCGAAAATTCTAACTGGAAAGACTGAGTGATGAATCACAGCGTTTGTTTGTCACCAATAAATTGCGCTCTCTGGCTATTTGAATAAACCCGCTGTAGCTTGCGATTATGGCCAGCTAAGTGGTGCCATGTTGGGTTTTAGTTGAATCGTATCTCCAGGGTCTTTGGTTACAGGAAAATTCTATAAGAACCGCAGTGTTTTTACTTTCAACTGTCTGATTAGACATGTTTTGCGTTGTACTCTCCGCCGTTTCCTTTCTAAAGGCGAATTTATGGGGAAGATTTGCATATTTGGTTTTGGCCTGACCAGATATCGCCTGCTCTAGAGTTGCTAACAGCAAAAACACGTTGAGTAACGGCTTACTCTGACATAAAAAACTAGGAAGCTCTCTTTGATGCTTTGTTGCTCTGGTAATAGCGTCACGGCGTTCACCTCATCCCTGTCATAGAGGATTACTAGCCTTGGTGCCTAGTGATCCCGATTATAGCTTGTAAGGCTAGATATATGACAAGTCCACGATGTATGAGCTTGGGGTTGGATATGAGGGCTTGTTAGTCTTGCCTTAGCTGGTTTGTAACCAGTTACCTTTATTTCATCAGCTTGGCAGCTGTGAACCAGTAGGTTGTGTTAATCGGATATTAAATCCGTGAAAGCTGTTAACTTATTGGATGTTCTGGAAGTTCCTACACAAAGGGACTACAAATAGTCCTGACTTACGATGAGCTCATTAACGACAACTCGGAGTTACGACAGCCTGTTAAAAACTGTGAAGATTGTTTTTATGTACATACGGTACCGCATGTACATTTACATACGGTACCATACGGTACGGCATGTTAGGCTGATATCTGCCACAGTTGAAGCGTTATAAAGAAGACTGGCACATACAAACACTGAATAAAAAGAGAAACTTCAAAAAGTAATCATAAAGAATAAGTAGAAGAACGTAACATCTATTGAAATGTACTCTATGGTAGCCTTGCATTTGTTTTACATGCTCGTGCACCTAGAAAAGTTAACTTAAAAAGGAAAAAGTCAAAATTTAATATACAAATTGTTAAAAAAGTTTACACTTATTATTAAAAAAGCGAAGAGAAAGTAGAGGAGAAAGATGAAGTAGAGTAGAGTATGAATAACATATATGTATGTTATACAGTAGTCTAGTACAAAGTACATATATGTATGTTATACAGTAGTCTAGTACAAAGTACATATATGTATGTTATACAGTAGCCTAGTACAAAGTGCGTATATGTATGTTATACAGTAGTCTAGTACAAAGTACATATATGTATGTTATACAGTAGCCTAGTACAAAGTACATATATGTATGTTATACAGTAGTCTAGTACAAAGTACATATATGTATGTTATACAGTAGTCTAGTACAAAGTACATATATGTATGTTATACAGTAGTCTAGTACAAAGTACATATATGTATGTTATACAGTAGCCTAGTACAAAGTACATATATGTATGTTTTACAGTAGTCTAGTACAAAGTACATATATGTATGTTATACAGTAGCCTAGTACAAAGTGCATATATGTATGTTATACAGTAGTCTAGTACAAAGTACGTATATGTATGTTATACAGTAGCCTAGTACAAAGTACATATATGTATGTTATACAGTAGCCTAGTACAAAGCAAAATGTTGCTCTATGGAGACTCAATGGGCAGGGGCGAGGGGAGATAATTCAAACCCTCCCCCCCCCCTCGCATTAATTAACAACGAGGTCTTCAGATTGTGACCTCGCAATTAAGTAAAGACAACTTCTACTTAATCGGTGTACACTCTAGGTGATTCATATTCTAGTTGCGCACTGCTCATAGTTGTAAGTAAACTACTGTCAGTAGTATGTTTGTTACCTGATTGGGTTAGTTGAGATTCTATTGACAGTGGATAAGTGAATGCATGGTGATGCAGCATTATAAGTCATGGTGCAAGAGCTTTAGTAATAGTGGAATGTTTGTAGGCTGGGATAACCCTATGACTCCTTTATAAAAGAGTCATTCGATTCCAATGAAGTATTTGCTATAAATAGCAAATACTTCATTGGAATCGTTTGCAGCTGGTCGATAGAGTAACTAATGTATCAGTCATATTTTGGTAAAAGTATCGTGTTGAGGATAACTGCAAGTTCATGAATACAGTAGGGCTCGACGGATATCTGGTACACCACTTAACAATAGATGCTTTTGTTCCCTCGTTTCAAATGCGATCAAGTTCTGTCTATTTTAATCTTGAAACATCCTGGTAGTCAGATTACCTCAAACAAAAAAAATCACAAATTATAAAAAAAAACACCGATACTTTTACTTCTGATAGAATCAACTAAAATTTTGTCTAGGTTCATCTTTAAATGCTGAAGTCAGCGAAAAAACTACAAGCAAACCTCGTCTTACGATCGCCTTAACTTATGAAGTTTTCAACATAAAACCAGAAATTTAAAAAGAAAATTTATCTCAATGTAGGAAATAGTTTACAACATAAAGCGCCAAATATTTGTTAATAAGTAATACAAGTAATACAGGACTTTCTTATGTAGTATGAAGCAAAAACTTTACATAATTTCTTTACGTGATGTGGAATTTACGTTACAAGAGATTTATGTTATAGGCGCGCCTATTGTATTTTAATTGAAATAATTGTATTCTCTAGTCATAAAATTATGTACATAATTGTACGTTGTTTGTTGGAGGTTCTAACGCCCACTCCAACTGCTCAGTCAGTCTATAGTCTCTATACCGATTATCACCCACCTCATTGCACAATAGTTTTGGTTCTAATAGATGTGTCACTAACTAGGTGTACAGCCTTTAGACACTGACAATGGAATGACTCAGGGTCCGCGAGCTCATTGTGTAGATCATTCTACGGCATCATTGTACAGGTGACACAGTTTTTAGGGTGCCTGACTCCTCCAGGACAGTTTTTAAACATCTACGCAAATATCTTACATAGAAACTCGTAAAATCACTCAGAGTTTTGAAAAATAGTTATAAGACTGACTCCTGAAACCTCAATAGAATTGAACCCTAGCATAAAGCGACAATCCAGTCCGATATCCGCTTTGCATGTTAGAGTCAACATACGTTGGAGCAAATATTCTAATTAGAATACATTTTATTGTATTTTATTTGTTACGGAGCCCTGAAACCAACGATCGATACTTCTAGTACTCACATATACCCCCAAAACAAATACAGTTGTTTCGATTATTAAAACTAAGTAAAAATGACTGTTAAGATCCAAGTTATAGGCCAATGGGAAAACTATATAAATGCAGTAATAACGAGTTGAGAGGTTTTATTCTTACCTTAGAGACTGGGAGGCAACTCCTCGCTTTAGCAATAATATGAGTGGTAGAATGTAGCATACTTTGCTGAAACTTAAAATTAGAGACATTTTCAATTTAACTTAATTTATATATTTTTTAAACATTTTCATTTTATTGTTACATTTTACTATATTTTTTCACTTTCTCTTAAAAGTCTGTGGTACTTTAAAAAATATTTGACACTTTATGTTGTAAATTATTTTCTACATTGAGATAAATATTTGCTCAAATTTCAAATAGCGTGTTAAAAATTCATAAGTTATGGTAATCATAAGACGAGGTTTGCTTTTAGTTTTTCGCTGACTTCAGCATTTAAAGATGAACTTGCACATCATTTGAATAGTTTCTATCATAAAGTATCCATATTATATTATTATATTATATATTCGGTACTTTTCTATCATTTGTTATGGTTTTTTGATATTTGACATGGTATGACAGCCAGGCTGTTTTATGATTAAAATCAACAAAACTTGATCGCGGTTAAAATGCTTGCAAAAAATATGTGCGAAATGATATCACTAGTTGCTATCATCATTGCTAGTTATTATCGTTGCTATCATTGATATCGGCTATGGCATTCAAGTTGCAGTGTTACCCGTCTCTATTCTGTCAGTCTCTTTGAAACTATAGACATCATAATCATACTTTCACTTGATCTGAGAATTTTAATCGCAATCAAGTTTTGTCGATTTTATTTTTGGAACATTCTGGAACATCGTAGCGATCAGATGACCACAAACATCAAAAACAATCGCAAGTGATGGAAAAATACAGATATTTTTTGATAAAACGTTGTGTAAGTTTATGATCAAGTAGCACATCAAGATGTTATTATTACTAGTAACCTGGCAGATTGGTGAGAGATCGCGAGGTGTGTTGGTAAAGCACAAAGAATAAGTATACTCACAATACATGCACTTCTAAACATGGCAGTCGAACGATTGCCCCAGGTGGTAGTGTCGTAGCAAGCTGAAAGTTGCTAGTTCGAATATCATTGAAACCATATTTTTCCCTCACCTCTAAGCATAGCTTCAGATGGACAGACACGACTCTTATCATAGTAAAGAGGAGTATTGTCGCTTGTATTGGTGTTGAATTCACTTGTTCGTAGTGTATTTCTTATGATCAGTTCTGTTAGAGCTTGTTTGACTGTATCAAACCGTTGCTCCCCTCACCAGCTTTTTCTTTTGGCTAGATTATTCGCAAAGCAGAAGTTTTCAGGGCTCACAACGCTTCATCACATCTCTTGCGCATGGACAATGAGTGTGATGTTTGCGTATCAGTTAGTAAAAGTGTGTTCATAAGTTGTAATGCTCCAGTTGTTATCTTGTCATAATATTGTCATTCCAATCAGGAAGAATTAGCATTTTTACGCAGAACACTTGCATATATGCACCAGATCAGCAGGCCATTGTGGGTGGCATGTGAGAAAACCTATCTAAAACACCCTTGGTAGGCGTCAATTGTCATGCAAGTGAAGGTCCGGGCGTATCACTTGCCGGCTGCCTTATATAAGGAAGGAAAAGTGGTGCTCTATGTTATTCATGAGGCAATATTATTGACTATCGCAAGCCTTTTTCCATTTGTAATCACAATTGGAAGCTGAAAGAAGCAGCAAAAAGTATCTATATATATAAATATTAGTGTTTGTCTTTTGTTTTCTGTCGTCCCTGTGTCCAGTTATAACGATTAAATTCTAGCTATGAAATATCCGCTTCGCAGGGGTTTCATCTCAGAACCTCCAGGTCGGAAGACCAGCGATCTAAACCATACACTACGATTGGTTAACTGACTGTAGCGATGTAAGGGTTGTGATGACATTCGTTATATCAGTTAAAATACTTGAGGCTATTAACTAGCACAGTTGATTGGTTCATGGAATGTCACGATTATTAAGCTGGCTTCAAACATGGGTATTGTATTAGTAAAGATTTAGACTACTATAGCTTTGAGGTAAGTTACTCAAATTCATTGGGTAATTATTTTATTAAGCAATCGACTAGTTATGGTATACATACACTGATGTATGTCAACCCTAGCATTTCCAACAAGAAAATCTCTGTTATCCACCCAACTCTTAAATATTAACAGCAAAAAAATGTAAACTTTAATTTATTAAAGAATGTAAATGTAGTCTTAATATTACTATGATTACAGGAATTGCTTTTCCTTGTTAAAGAGTCGATGTGTGTGTTGTATGTCACATGTCAGTTGGTACTTTAAGAGTGTAATGTGTTACGCTTTCCTTCAATAACCTGCAACAAACTGTCATATTTCTAACTGTTTCAGGGAGTCAATCCCCAGGTACGTCATGTAGACCTGGAAATATTGTGAAACTCATCCCTCTTGTCTTCTATGGTATCTGCGGCGGTTGGACGGGTGAAGTGACTCACTCTGCGAGCAAAAGTCGATCCTTATTGATGAGATTTGATGTCATCATATTTTTATACGAGTAGATTAGTAAAATCTTTTTGGAGTTGTCTTCCTATTGAGGCAATTTTGAATTTGCCAATTACATCTGTATTACATTCTTCAAAACTGTCTGTAAGATGCTCGTTTTATATGTAATACAAGCACTCTTTAGCTTTTGTTATACAACTTAACTTGTATATTATAATAAAATACTAATTGCAATAGTTATCTTTGGGATTCTTTCACAGGGCTCCATTTCCTTCTACGTATATGAACATCGTGTTTACTACCTTTTGCTTCATGTTTTTGATGTTTTTTCTATGTTTTTGATATTTTAAACCAACCAACGTTACTGTATCACTAGTGAGTATATGACACGCTTTTAGATAACTCAGACCTTATAGACGATGCTACAAGTAAAAGTAGAATGGAACAACTGAAGAATTGATCTCGTAGACCGCTCACCACAGTGAGCTTTTTATGGTTTACAAACATAGTTACTTGAAGGTCAACTGACAGCATTTGAAAATTAAACTAATCATAGTTTTTTTTTCAACAATGATTTTAATGTTATAAGAACACAAGCCAAAACCAGTTTTGGAGACAAAAGACGCAACACAAGCTCCAAGCTGTGATGTAAGGCTTTTTTGCTAAGGCTGTGACGGCCATCTTTTTGGCCAAACAGGTTTATGAATTGAGATGTCAATGCTGACGATTAACCAATGCGAGACACAAGCTCCTCAGTAGACTGCCATTCATTTATATTCTCTCTATCTAGCTGCCACTCTGCATGTTATAGTATTATTTACCAAACTTGGCCAATAATTACAATGCTAGGTCAAAGCAAATTCCACAAATATCTGAAAACTCGGAGCTGTATTTATGTGTCCTGCATTAACTTTCGAGTAGTGTTTATAGAAGTAAACAAATCGGCTTGTGCATACAGTTTGTGGAGTGCTAGCAAGACGTTCTTCATTCACGCTAAAAGCAAATTTACAAAATTGTGCATAAAAATAGCTGTTAGCGCGCACTCTGCTTTTTTGTCAAGGATTTTGAACAGACAATTTGTGGCTAACCTAGCTAACAAAACAAACAATTTTAATGTAATTATATTATTATACAGCACCACAACTGTTTGCAAACGATATTATTCAAAGGTAACAAATATTTCAGTCCATTTCAAATATATATAGTACTTTATTGGCATTAATTTCATTTTACAAATAGAAATGTTTTTCAAATTAGGCCATACAACAATAGTAAAACAAAAAAAAGGGGAAAAGCAACAGTTAGCCATTAAAATTGAATAAATAGTCTGACAAATAGTGTTTAAAATGCCTTTCTCTGCTAAGAGACCGGATATTTGGTGGAAGATCGTTAAAGCAGCTGGCAATGTCATTTTCAAAATGATTGTTAGTGATTGTATGCAATTTGTTCACATCACGTAAGTTGAAATGAGTTGAGAACCTGTAATTGTCATGTAAAAAACGAGGACACAAACCGTGAAAAATCTTGAAACATTGAATTGAAGTAAAATAAATATTTAGCATAGGCAGAGTAAGAAGACGCAGAGATTTGGAAAGATCATTCGTTGGAACAATATATGCAGGAATATGATGTAGATTTGCAATGAGTTGAAATGCTCTTTTTTGCAACAAAAGTAAATCCTTAGCGACATATCTTGGAGCTAGATTATAACAAATGTGGATACCATAAATAACATGGCAAAATATAAACTGATAATAAAATGCAATAGCAGATTTTGAGTTCATGTATGGCCTGCAAAACTGGAGCAGAGTCAATGACTTCGTGACCTTACTACAAATAGTGTCGACATGATTATTCCAAGAGAGTCGATCTGTCAAAACGAATCCTAATAATTTTGTCTCATGTCTACAAGTGATGGATTGACAGTTAGACTTAAAAGTAAAGCTGTTTTGAAGGTTTTCATCAGTATTATAAAGAAGAAAGTGTGATTTTTGTAAATTGATTGTCATATGATTTGATGTACACTAGTTGCTGATAATTTGCATGATGAGATTGCAGTTCGCCTCAAGAAGTTGCACATCTTTGTGATAACGAACAAAAACGGTATCATCGGCGTAGGCAAAGCCTTTTGGAACAAGTCTAAGAAGATCATTTACATTATATATATTAAAAAATAATACCGGTGCAATAAGTGACCCCTGTGACTTTTCATGACTTAAAAATGTTTACAAAACCGGGAATTTTGTCGAAATTATGCTAGAATATTACTGAGCCACCATCTTTAATGCTATTGCTGCTGTTAATACACTGAACACGCTGTCGGTTGACCTATAAGATAACCTTCAAGTGTTTTTCTACATTTTCCACTATAGAGAAGCTCTTTCTATGGACAGTGTCACCTTGACACAGCAGTCAACTGAGGTACCACAACTGATCGCATTGTCATACTAAAATTTTGATCAACGTAGAGCTGAGGCGTAATGTACAATTCGTTTTACTGTCTTCTTGCTTCATAACAAAACTCGACGTTGGAGTCATTTATAGTTTCCATATTTCATGTTTTTAATCGGCTAAAGGGGTTTGAGAACTCAGACATCGTGATCAGTAAACACTTTTCATGATGGTATATTAGTCAAAGGAGATGTTCGATACCTTTCATAGAACCCATCTTTGGCTCATTCACCCATTATAAATGTCAATGTCGAACTCAGTGAATTCATTCTCTCACGCGAGTCACACGACTAGCGTGTTTTGTTAGCCTACATGAGCCGTGACTCATAGATAATGTTGGTTAATTTAATAACTAACAGAGGATTCTCCGAGTCAATGAGTCAAATGTACCAGGATGCGCGTCCACTGGGTGTGAGTGGCTGAAGTAACAACAAAGATAGCAGTTGTGCGTTTGCTGACAATAATACTGACAGGAGAGAGGAGTGTTGGGTGTGTGTAGCAGATGCCGAGCCCCTAACTTGTTTACAGCATCATAATGCTCTACGCAAGAGCTTGTTGATCAGTTTATGAATAAAAAAATGTTTTATTTATATGTTTGTGTTAGCTGGCCTTTTCAACACTGGATCAGGGCTACCTAACGGGACATCAATAACACCTGCTGTTTATGAGCATTCGTAACCAAATGCTACAACGTGATATCCGTACTAGGATATGACGGAGTCAAACCTGGTATATATTTAGCCGCTGTTCACACGCATACACGACCGGAAACTGACTAAAGTCTATGTAAAAAACGTAAGATACAAATAAAAACTTTGGCATGGTCAAACTTTTCTGATCAGTTTTGTGAACCATGGCAGCATGTTGGTTGAATTACGTGTCCTTCGGGAAACAGGCTTGAGACAGTTCTCTTCCTTTTGTACGTGTAACTAGCAAGTGAAAGCAACTTAATAAAACATTTTATGAATTAACTGATCCGTTTCTGACTTTTCAATTAAGATGTGGCCTAACAATAGTCTGCTTATGTAAATATTAGTCTTGCTCTTACAAAAAGGACGTGTTTTTAAGAGAAGTTTGAAACAGTATAGCGAGAAGAGCTTTTTACACAGATAAATGCATGGGTATAGTTTTAATGTTGGTTTTTAATGAAATGCTAGAATATTCTGGCTGTGGCTGGTTTGATGGTTTGGCAACAAAGAACGTCACCCGCTTTACCTGTTGGTTAGACCTTTAGAAATGCCTACAAAGTCTTTAGCACCAGTTGAAAAGCAAGATTACCATCTCTTTGCTTTATTTAAATTTTTAGGCATTCTAAATCTTTAAAGCATACAACATTTTATTCTTTTCAGCAAGAGTTTTTCCCTTATCGATTGTAGGCCTGTGCTTTATCATAGTTCAATAGTTTCGTTTTACAAAATAGTTCACAAGTAAGCACAAGATAATCATATCTTCAAAAAACATCTGCAGAGTTGCATGGGATAGCCTTAAACCTTTCATAGCTTACTATTCTATGACCAGAGGCCGGTGCTTTCGTGTTTTTCTTTCTCGGGCTGTATGCCACGCGGTGTTGTAGTGAACTATTGACCTTGTGAGCTGTTGCGCAATAAAAGCTTTGTATGCAAACACTACTAGCGAAGACGGACATTGACCGATTTGTCATTCAAATAAGCTAGCCAATCAAAACTACTCCCTTCGTCAAAGCGCATAAATCATTGGTTATTTGCTACTAGCTAAGGCACCACTATCACGCTTCAATCATCTGCCGCATTAGTGAAAGAAAAGCGCAGGTGTGAGGCCGTTGCGTTTAATGATTAGCCGAGGCATTTTAGAATGCTCAGTGTGAAACGATTACCTACGATAACAACATCCAAATCTTCTAAAATTCTATATAGGAAAGATATCAACAGTGACATGATTGGTGCATCAATAGTTGGTGACTCCAGATCTGGCAAGAAAAGATCATCTGGAAAACTTCTGGATAATGACACTTTACTAGTAATTCTAAACACAGTACTAAGGAGCCCAACTAGTAGCGTAGAGACCGAATCAGTAACGCAGTAAGTTGTTATGGAATTTTAGATGTTTATGTTGTGCAGGTTTTTGTTGAATCTGTGATGACACGCTCTTAAATACTACCGGCTTTAGCAGGTGACAAACAGGAATATGACTTATGAGCAAGCAATTCTGACTTAGTTAACATAACTGAATGAATGCTGTTGCATTGTTAAGCTGTATTAGTGTGCATTTCGCTGCCAGTTTTCTTCGGTACGTGCATTTGTGCTGCGGTGTGATTGACCCTGATGAATCTGCTAAATTTCACAAGTTGTCTTTTCTATATAATAGAATAGTCATCGGGTTTGTGTTTTTTGTGCAGTTATGGATTCTTATCCAAGATACACAACAGATAAGGTGAAACCAGGTTTAGATTGGTGCATTCCTTCTTGTTAAGGTTGCATCCGTTATAACTGTATTATAATGAAGTCGCAACTGCATCAAAATATTGGTAGGTCGGATAACTCCTCAGTTTGACTCAATAACCACAGAAATGGTCTTTTTCCACCCATATCCGCCACTCCTTGCCACAATAAGCATTATTTCATCATACTGATGGATAGCTCGAGGGGAAATCCCCGGATCAGGAAACGCAGTTGTTAGACTAGCAATGTTCCTTATCGAAGTTGCTTCACCACTGAAATTTCATGTGGGGAGCTACAGCATATCATTGGCACAGCGCCTGAATTAGCAATTGGCAGCTTTGAAAGGAAACAGAAAACTTCTTGTCTGAGTTACCGAGACCTTTGGTCTTCATTAGAGTGAGTTCCGGGCAGACTTTGACCATCCATTTATACAGACATAAAAATGATGAAATCAATAATGAAATCGAATATTTTATGCTCAATTACTATCTATCGCTGATACTGTAAATCTGCAAAATTGCATCATTCGCAAGATGGAAACGACAAAAGCCCGTAAGTCAAGTGATTTTTGTTACTCGCAAATTTTTACCGAATGTTTCACGTACTTGCATGTGAAAAATAGAAACGGCACTTGCAAAAGATGTGCAAAAAAATGCCGTGCTAACTATTCCATTTTAAACATTGTTCATACTATTGTCGATTTTATTTTGAAAGTGCTACTAAGCGAGACAGGAATGTGCCGCTATAACCCCTAGCGTAGATTTCCTTGTCTTTTTTAACAACGCGCCCTCAAATAATCCACATGTGTGTCTATTGAAACACGACGGGTAGAGTAACTCCAGTGGCGCACAACTCCAAATATGCAGAATCTGTACAATGGAAACTTGGGAGTAGAAAATGAGAGTAGTGTTTGACTTCCCCTCTGGTCGAAACACTCAAGAAAAGACACCACGCCTCCGCTGCATCGCAAACTCTGGCTATGCACTGCGCATGTTAAGAATGATGAGCCAGGAATTAATGACGCGGTTATAGCAATTATGAAGGTGGGCTGTGTCATGGTGAATCATGGTAGAGCATTGTCATTTGAGTTTCACCAAGAATTTGGTACTTGATAATTCTTTGCTTACATCGCTGCTAATTATCCGATTATGATGAAACACCGGGTAAACCAGCTGTGCTCAGCGCTCCCAGTTATGGGCGTTGACTCTAGACTGCTGCAGGGCGTACTAGATAAACAAGAACACGCAGGTATAAGATAAAAATTATTTCCATGCAGCTTGCGATGCAAAGCACCTGCCAGTGCTGCCTCAGTTATACTTAATTTCAGAATAGGCGCTGCCTTTACTGGTCATGTTTAGCATATTGATGCAACAATCCGTACTTTCGCCTGCTATATACCTAGTGCACCATACATGACCATATGATACACTGTGTCTAAAAAAACTTTTTGTAGTTTTTATAGCTTTTGAAGCGCTTTCAGTTTTAAAGCTTTTTACGCTTTCAAAGTGCTAAAAGTGTTGGTAGTTTTCCCATAGTTATCTCTTGAGTACTTGATTGGATTATGATCCCAATAATTGATTTTGTTTCCATGACTTCAAGGAGGTTATAAGCCAACTACTGAAATTTGAAATATTTTCTGTAACCATTCCATTTTTGAAATGTTAGCGGTATAAATAAATCAATTTCCTTCATGCGGCTTCCTAAAGGCCAAACGTCAATCAATGCTTCTCTCAAATTACCCATCTGAAACGCACGAGTTGCAGTAGGAAATATAGCCTAAGGTCATGATGCTAAGCCATCCTCAGTATCATTTGTGACATCATCAAAAAGATTAGCCGCCTTGTATTGCTGCCTGATCAATAATTATTAATGTTGCACTTGATGCCACTGTGCTGGAGGGTTCATCTTTTCACAGGATGTGATGTTGTTTTTCATATTGCGTTCTGCACTTCCTTGCTTGTCGCTATTTCTCTTTGCTTTCTAACCCGTCTCGCATCCTCGAAATCTCTCCAGATTCAGTTGGCGTGAAATAAAAATGACTAGATCATCAACGCATATCCTTAGTTGTCTCACCTAGCACTCCCTTGACCTTGTATGAACAGCAACTCTTTGGTTCCACTCCCGAAAGGTCATCAAATTTACTTCATTATTCGAGTAGTTGTTCCTCAGTTCGTGTAACTAGATTACCTTTTAGCCATGACAAATTGAAAATGCCGACATTGGACTATCAAAATATAAGCAGCCAACGAAATTATTTTAATTAGTAGTATCCCCTATGTTTAGTGTCACCCCCTATGTCTAGTGTCACCCTCTATGTCTAGTGTCAATGGGGATGTCACTCTTAATAAGAAATGTTTTAAGCTCGGTTTTTGAACAAGCCTAACATCTGAGATAGTTGACGATAAAATGCAGTGCAACAAATGATTGATGGACAGTCTGAGGTCGGACTGCCTGGGATATTCTTCAGCGATCTCTACTCAACTGGAACCGTTCTTGTAGTCACCAGTGATAGCAGACTTGAAGGTCTTTCAGCTGGTTACGCAGTTCTCATTTATTAGTATTAATGTCAATATTTTGTTTACTTGTTCTTTTTTATTTCACCAATAATAACATCTAACACGAAGTCCATAAATAACAGGTTTACTATTGCTGTCATCTGTTTAAAAGCAGTAAACAATAGCGCTGTGCCACATTGATCTCTCAGTTTTCTCAGGATTCGTTAGTGGAAAAGTTCTACTTCCCAGTTGTCTAGATGTCTATTACGTATTTCTTGTTGTTTGTTGAAGCGATCTCTGATAAGTGTTAACAGGTTGTTTTGACTCTCAGTCGACAAAAGTCCGCGTTACACTAGGACTGTTGTGATGCTATTCACTGGTGACCAACTAGACATAGGAAGGGCTCAGGCTTATCTGACGTCAGACTGCCACATTGTTTGCAGATGTTTGGGGTCAGAAGGTGAGAGCCCCCTTTATCTTATCCAGTTCAGGCTCACTCATTGCAGATTCACACTTAACAGTTTTCCTTGTTGACCACTTTTCAGCAGTTATCGCCCTGACATCTAAATGTATTGAAGATAGAGTTTTGTTCTACATCTCTACATCTACCTGCTAGGAGCATTTCATACTCTTGGCTATATTTAAGTTCATGTCAATATCTCGGTACTTGCCCTAGGCATTTTCTTTAATTCTGCTCACCTAGTCAGGCATTGAAATTCATTTAGTGAACAGCTTCTTTATGCCCAGTTATTTTAGACAAAATACGAACACATGAAAGGCTTACATAATACAATTGCATAATCAGCTAATTTGTGCTCTAGAATTAACCTTCGCCCTATCCATTTTTAGTATGGTACGGTTCACAATGCCCCCCTTATCCCTTTCATCCAATTGAATAGAATATTTCCTTACGTCTTAGTCTAAACAGCTGGACAGTAAAACTGAGTTGAATTTAGCTGCCAAGTGGTATTGCAACCTATGAAGACAGCACATCGGCAGCACATCACCTGTCGAGGCTTTTCATCAACGCCCCTGGCTAGCTTTTTGGTTGGAATGCAGTGGATGATAGAACAAGACACACCCAATATGAAATCAGCAAGATCATGGGCTTTAGTGGCTTTGGAATGTTTTTGGTAAATATTTTTTGTCTGTAATTTGGGTGTGAGGCAGTGACGAAACCACAAACTCTGCTCTGCCCATCTCAAGCTAAATGCAAGCTGACTGAGAACTGATGAGCCACAAACACCCACCACTGTAGTCTTGCATATTATGTATAGCCAGTTTTTGAGCAAATTATCTTCTGCCTTGAGGACTTTTACACCATACAGAAGTGGTTATGATGAATTTTAGCCTGAGATGGACCTCTAGTCATGTGAAAGTGTTAGTAGCTGCAGCTTTGGACGCTTCTTGGGAATCTAAATTGCCATTCTGGAGCGGGAGACTAAATTAATCTCATAGTGGTGTTGAGATTGTTGACATCAAAGTGCTCTGCACATTTTTCTATAGAAAACTGTTTTGCCTGTTTACCCTCATGCAAACAAAGTGTTTATTACAAAAACCTATTGTTGGGGCAAGCATGGATGTTATAATCATTCGCTGAGACGTACAATAACACAATTCCACTGCGGTTATATAGATAATGATTTTCATGGTCACCTTTCCAGATAATCTCATTGGTTGAGAATGACACGGCAGAACAGACTCTATTTCTTTTTATCAGATTAAGTAAAAATAAAACAAACTGAATCTAGAACTAGCGAAGAATGCAAAATATGTCGATAAAAGCCCACAAGAGTGATCAGGATGAACTGGTAGGACGGGCTGACACCGCTTCTATATATGTTAATTATTTTTGCTATAAAAAGTTGTACTTGAATGCGTTTGATGCTTATCGATACTTGGTCTTTGCGCTTCGCAATCCCCAGGGTTTACACGAGTGTGCGAAACCTTCCATAACAGCGTCAATTCATCACCACTCCTGGCATCTCTGAGTCAATATTGATCAGTTAATAGCATGCCAGCGAGAGGTCAAGATGCTGCTTATCACTTCTCTGACCTGAGTAAGGACACATAGGTAGCATCTGAGTGGGTTTACCTGGGATAACCCGCGGCTGGGTTCCCTTGACTCACCTGTACTCCAGAATTTCTCAGTCTTTGTTCAATTTCTCTTGAATGTTAACTGCCGACAATTTAAAGAGTTCGATACGACGGGTGTATACGGACTAGTTACTTTCTTAGCACTTTCTGTGAAACCAGGTTCTCTTAAGATCTTCATGTTCTAGGGAATATTCCAAAATTAGACAAAATAGACAGCCTGCTAGGTTTTTATATAACATCAGGTACTATATAAAAATTACACCTTGTACATCGTTGAAAAACCTTGTGCCTTGTATGGTTTTGCTTGGTTTGCAATCTTTGTTTCTCCCAAGGAAGACTAGTACAAAGAAATATATCAAAGTTTTATTCTCTTGTCATTTTACATGTGAGGTAAGCTTGCGAAAGCATCAACTCTTTCTACTTCATTCAGCTGTATTATTAGAAAACTACCTGATGCTGGTCAACTAAGCGCAGTCGACTAACTCTTTTGTGTTGATCATGTAATCGGTCACAAATCGATTTTGGGACTTTTCCACTGCATGACAAATGATCACCTGAGATCATGGCGCTTGTCCTGTAGATTGCGCTTCCCTTCACAACATCAGCTTGTTTACTCCACTCAACTGTCATAACCACCCAATGAATCGTCATTGAGGTTTGTGGTCATCAAATCTTTCACTTTTTCTTCATTAATCGCATGCAATCATCATGCACATCTTGCGTGTCAGCGATGGACGCCCACCCTACCACAAACGCTAACCTGTATATTTTTAGAGCTGGCTAATCTTTTTGTTTGTAAATAAGGTCTGACGCCACGCAGTGCGGTCTAATCCTGACTCTGGGAATGACCTACTAACCTACCGCATGATATGAAATGCTCAAGTATGTTTCAATAGCAAGAGATGATAAAAATATGGCAGTGCTGTGTAGCGTGAACTGTCTAGTTTGTTTGCCGATAACAGGTATCTCTGTATATGACCCAAGGAGCTAAAGGCTAAAAAAATTTGTACTTGATGTAGGCTATTACCCTGGCAATCTTAAGTGCTCTTCGTCAGGCGTGTTGATAAAGCGCAGAGAATAACCAAGTGCATGAGTTCAGGTTTTTTTCCTAATCTCTAGGATTGGATGGACAGATTGACACGGCTATTATTATAGTAAAGATAAGAAGTATACGAAAGTTCCCTGATTAGTGGAAGGTTTAGGTATGTTTACAATGTATCACGTGCAATGTTTCCTTGTCATGGAAAAGCCTCCACCTTCATTTTTTGATCCAAAGCATCTGATGACTTACGTGAACAAGCAGGGATTAGCTCTGTGGTTCAACTAGTTTCCTGGTTGTGCAATGGGTGAGCTATAAATTCAGTGGTTGACCTGCAATAGCATTCTTCATTTAATTAGCCTTATAATTCACTCCGAATTGAACTCTCCTTGGCCTCCGAGCGTTGAGGATCAGCTGATCGCCCTGCTATATTTCCTGTGCAACTCCAAACACACCTGGGATTTCCACTGACTTCATAAAAATGTAAAAAAGGACATAGGCGATGGATGAGCACATGCGTTGACGTCAAAGAAGAGGCTAATCAAAATTCTAGTTATTTTACAAAATACTTGCTAGTAATCGGAGCATGTTTTGCTTGTTAATTGTTATTGTTAATTGTTATTGTTAATTGTTATTCCGAAGAATATATCATAGGATGTTAAAAATGGCAGTTTAAATAATATCAAAGGTATTCATTCATTTGTTAGTTGTGAACGTCGGGACTATTACAAACTGTCACATTTTCAAAAAGTTAACCTATTATTTTTAGCAACTTTGGCTAATACTGATGTATTATAATGCTTTTCAATATGAATGGTACACATAGATGTTTCAATGATATCGTTCACACTATTAGATGCCTTATATATGTACATGAAAAATCCCATACACGTAGTTGATCTTAATATCTCTTTATCCAATCAAGGTTGTTCAATGCAGAGAGATTGGTTACAAAATAGTAATTTTAATTAGCCCTGAAAAAGTTGACATTGAAGAAATGGTCAAATATTTACTAAATATCAGGCTTTACTAAACATCTTAAATATTATATTTATCATCTATACTCCTCCGTGTGTGTGTACGTGCAATGATATTGCAATTCGATACTCTCCTATTCTTCAGGGACCTTTTGCATAAGTAAATGCTATTTAGTTGTGTAGACAACTGCAGTTGTAGAAATGTTTGTTTGCGGCTTGTACGAGTTTCCACTTGTGTATGTATGACTTTTTATTGCCATTAGTAATTATCAACAAAATGATAATTTTTATTATTTGTCGAAACAAAAGTGAGAAGACAGAAATCAGGAATTAGTTAGTTGAAGACAAGTTTTAAAAGTTGGTAATCTAATAGTATTAGAGTCAGGGTAGTGAAAAAAAGGTTGTAGTAACAGAAAGTTCATAAATTGAAACATACGATGGTGGATGTAGTATGTTTGTGTCACGAAATACAAAACGATGTTTGTCATATGTGTGGAAGGACAACTACCAATGGCTACTTATCATGGCTAGTAGGATACAAAAGCGAACAAATAAGTCAAAAACCACAAAGTAGCTGCCAACACATTTTGTATAGACATTATAATAGTTGTGGCTGATAAATAAACATGGTAAGGGTTCACCTCTCTGTTGGCTTGAATGGTTGTCAAATTCATGTTAACATTTCTTTCTTCTGGGAAGTGATCCATGATACACTGACGGTGCAGAAAAATTAGAAATAGCCAAGGATCTCTATATTCAACAGCACATGCCAAATATGACCCATAAGTCTGGTTAACTATAACCAGTTCATGAAAGTGAGAAAACTGTTAAAATCAGGCAACAAGCTGAAATGACTTTGAAAATGGACCTTTAGGAAAAATCTTTAGGCCTCGAATCTACATTATATCAAAGTTATATATTTACTAAAACAATGTTTTTATTGGTATTATTCATATCCTGTGTAAATTGTAAAAGTTTTCTAATGATCTACTAGAATGCGGTACTAAATTCCAAGTACAACCCAGATTTTCTGCGCAGTTACAACTGGACTAACACTATGATGTAGAATTCTAATGAAGCGAAGGGTCATTTCAAGCGTGAAGAACTTATTACTAGGCACTAACTAAATTCATTATTCAAAGAAGAAATATGATTATACACCGCAATGATAATATATAAGGTTTATTACCGCCTCGCCATGCCAACGACCTCTGCTTAAGGTCGTCAACATAATTGTATTTCGACAAACTGCAGCGGAGAACAGCTGAACCCGGCAATCTCGCTTCATCAATTTTCGACTTCTACGATTCTATACATTCGTTGTTCATTTTAGAAACATAAACAAGCCGGTTGCCGTGTTCTTACTAGTTATTTCTTTGTTACGCAGTGATAAAATCTCTTCATACGTCAGCTAGTAGTTCTGTTAATCACCTATCAAGAATGCACAAGCGAGCATTAACAAAAGAAACGAGAAACTCGTATCAAATGGCCATCAAAGAAGCTTTAGTCAGTTAAGCAAGCTTTTTCAGGTAGCCAAGCATCGCTCTAAAATAAATCTACCTCCACTAGAGATGCATCGCTATTACGAAATTGCTTTCTATGTACGCTTTTTGCTAGGCAGATCGGGTGGCCCATGGACCACCCTAAAGAAAGCTATGGCTTGGAGTTAAAGAATACAGGCAGTTCCGGCTGACCCTATAAAATAGAAATACTTGTTGTATTTGGCTCACATGCATTCCTTTTTCTGCCGATTGCACTCTAACCAGTGGGATAATTATAGCCGAATGACAGAGAATAAAACCCCAAAGCCTTGTTTTTTGTGCGCCTTTCCAAACAGACTGTGTTTTGAATCCCGTTACAAAAATGCTACAGTAAACCGAAAACTGCATGCTTGTTATGCTACAAAGTTCACACTGATTGCTCACACATTGATCAGTTTATTCAAGCAAGGCTTACAATGTCAACCAAGTTGCCTTTTGCAGCGGCATTCCAACGGCAGCAAATGAATAGTTGCTGAGTTAATTGTTGCTTTTAATATATTTTCCAAATTCACCATATTGATGAGGTTATGTTGTATTTGCAGAAAGCACAATTTCCCGAGGCAGAGAGCTGTGGCTGCAATAGACTATAAAATAGAGAAAGCTATGGTATGTCATATGAATTATTTTAGACCTCAGTACAGTAATTCTCCGCTTTTCTCGGTTATCCGGGGCCGATGCCCCGCGATAAGTAAAAATCTTGAAATAACGCTGATAAACTGATAAACTGACATCTAATAGTCAATATTTCATTTATCTTAAACATTTTCTTCTTCTGAGGCTCATTTGATAATTTTGAAGAGACAAGATAAAGGGTGTCACTATGTTTCCGTGATGCGAATCATACGGATTTGGAGTTGTGTTACCGTGCGAATTAAGTGTTTTTATGGACATTCGCATTGTGGGTTGACTCCGACGCCCTGTGGAAAAAAAGTAAGGAATTGTACTCTATAAATTAATAATAAGCGACGCATGCGTTAGCGACGCAAACACGTTAAACTCGATCGGAAAAGGATGAATGAAAGCATTGAAAATGTTTAAAATTGAATAGCTGGTGCGGTATTTTAATGCACATCATTCGCAAGTGCTTTTTCCATTATTCGCAACCCTGACGGATTCGATAAAGTTTCGAGAATTGCAAAACTCGCTGAGCTTGCAGATTTATGCCGTTTCCATGATGCCGTTAACTGGAGGATTGGCTCAAGTTTGTGCATCATGGAAACATAGTTTATTACGAGTGCGTTGTTCATTTACACTTGAGAAAATGTAACAAAAAACAGCAAACCACGGTGACTGCTCACACCTGGGCCAGAGTATGACAGAGATTTATGTATTTTATTTTTCACTCATTTTCTGTAATTTTGAATTTTTTATTCTGCGAAGTACTGAAAATACAAAAGGTGAATCGCTGAGTAGCGAGGATTACCGTAACCTCGTGTCAACTAGTAAAGTCATCCATTGCTGCGTGCTCATGACTCTCATGATTAGCTTTCAATTGTCTTATTCCTGATTAGCGAACAATGGAACCATCCAAACTTGTAATTACAATAAGTTATTCCTTCATTGATTCAGTTTTCACATTTTTGGAGCTGAAACAAAGCCTGGACTTTCCACTGTGTCTTTACTTCCTCATAATCCTGGCAGTATAGTAAACAGATGAGACCTCCATAACATTTACCACCCTCTCCTTCATCTCTATCATCATAACTGTACTAAATGTTGTAAATATTATCACTGGAGGGCTCCTGTACTTATCGTGCATGTGTTTACACAGCTAAGGATAAACATCCATCTGTAATGCATTATTTAATAATACATGTATTATTTAATAATACATGGGCCGGAAATATAATTTAATATGGGTATGTTTTTATCTATGCATTGCAAAAATAAAACACGAAATAGTAAAAAGACTGCCTTTTAAAACATAATGTAGCCTCGAATTAAATTTTATGCAAAACTCATACCAACTAGCATAAAGTGTTAAAGTGACAGCCTGGCAACTGATAAGTTCTCATTTATTTAACTTGCTGCAGCCACTATTGGTGGTAATTTTTAATTAAAATATACTATTCAGTTTTGGATGCTTCCTCTTTATTCTCACCTAAACTGCAAGCTTGAATTGTTTAGATTTCTGTATTGCATGGTGGAAATTTTGAGATTATTCGTTATTCATTATATTACTTTTGAGAAGATTATCGCCTAATTATGAAGCTAAGCCTGACAATATACATTTCACATTCATCTTTCATAATATAATTTCTGTGTTTTCATGTACTTTTAGACTAAGCGCAAAAGTTTTTGTAGACTTCTTTAATAGACATGCTGTCATAGTCGGGCATTTTCAGTCTGGGCTGATGTGCAGCCAGACTAATGGTGGTGCAAGATAAGATAATTACTATGTTAGTCATGGATGATTTTACATGAAATATGTATTTGTTAACAGGACTCTGTGAAAATGGAATTATTATTTACTGTACGGAAGGAGGTTAAGGAGCTCAAGTCGCAGGTTGCCTCTTTACAAATTCACAACCGATACCTCGAGCAGGAAAACAGAATTCTACGCAGTGCCGCTGCTCCGGAGACATTAGCTCAACTCGATATTCGAGACACTACCTCAAGCACCCTCACTAGTTGCTCTTCGACGTAGTGCTTTTTTCTTTTGACTTTTTCTTGTTAAAGCATCGGCTCATTTTTGCAGAGCATGTGTTATTTATGAAAAAATGCCTTGTGTTGGTGCCCTCTACGCTCCGCGCCTTGCGCATAGTTTTTTGTTGTTGAAATTGCAGGGGAGTCCATTATTTCTTCCATAAAATGGTGCCTCTTAGACAGCATAATACATAATATCCTGTAGAACAGTAGGATAAGTCTATGTCGATCTCACTGTCTTGCAGACTTTGGAGTGTTCATTGTGTTCAGTTCCACTCAAGAGAATGCTCCTTGTTTATATGTAGATAGCTTTCCTATTTTCTTTCAGTTTTGAGTTTATTTTTCTATACACAGAAGGAAGCTGTTATACTTTATATTATACTATTCACTGCCACTCTCAGTTCTTAACCATAATTGTCAGAACTGACAAATAACACGAACATGAGTGTTCATGTTGGAGTTGCCTACTCACTGTCAAGCTACAAAAATGTAGTGGCCATCTTGAAAGAAAAGTGTGCAAATATTGGAATTGTCTACTCCTTGACAGCCTGTCCATTGGCGCATACACTTAATGAACTATTTCAATACAGCTAAACAATGCGTGTAAATACAGTGCCTTGAACTATGGTATATTGAGGAGAGTCTTGACCTGCTCAGGAGAGTGCGGTAGGATGGAACCATTACCAAGATAGCCCTGTTCAGGGCTCTGCACGCACTTGTAGATTACAGAGTATACTGTGAAGATAAGTAAGCAGGCTTGTTGTGCCACCAGCTCCCTAGAAATAAAATTCAATTAAAGAGGAATAGTTATTTACCATTTTTACGCATCCTAAAACATTCGGTGGAAGGTGTCACGTACACCGTGGAAACGCGATGCAAATCGAAGGTGGCGTGTTTGTATTAGCATCATCATCTACATTTTATACACAAAATGTGAAGGTTATGTCAGATTTCTTTTAAACAGTAATGCCATGTGTAACAATCAAACCAATGCACAAAAAAAAAACTAATATACCGCAATTGCTGACATCATATGTTAAATGCCTATTGTTTGTTGGAGTTGTCCGCTACTGAATATGACCATCATGTACATCCTGTCTATGGATGATATGTGTGGCAACAGTAACATTAGATGCAATTGGCTAGCTTGAATTCTTGAATAAACATTTTCATCAATTGAAATGTCAATCAATCAATTATCAATCAGGAATGTTGAATAATGTTCGCAAGAGTATCTGTTATGCTGTTTGTAACTTTTTTCTATAAATGTTTATTCAAGAATGAGCCACAGAGTTTTTTTAGCCTGACCTATACTTAACACGGTTTGATGTCTAAAACTTAAGATAACTAACTATATGACAATGTTTAGTGTGCCATAAACAACACCATAAGCAACATCGGATGAGTGCACAACTTTATACCACAGATAAAGCGCCCTACGAGACAAAATATATGCGTTTCAGACTCATAAACATTTAAGCCTTAATAGATTATATAAATGCGCTCATCACAAACAACCTTCACAACACAACAAGAACAATTGAAAACTTCACAAATTTAGATTCACAGAAAAGTTGGTGGATAAAGAGGAGAGAACAAAAAGGAGAAGAAGAGAGAATCGAGTGAGAAAGTTGAGAGGGAGGGAGAGAAAAAGAGAGGGGAGATAGAGAAAAAAGAAAGATACAAAAAGGAAGGAGGTGAGAAAGAGGAGAAAGAAAAAAAAAGTAGATGGTGAGAGAAGAGGAAAGAAAATTGAAGAGAGGAGAAAGAAGAGAGATTAGCACTGACCTGTGTTTAGGAGCTTTTAAGAGTGACATCTGGGGGAAGTGGTAGCTATCTTGACTCACCATGAATTCATCAAACTTAACCTGAAAGACAAAATGAACTGCGCATCAGCAGCCACAAATAGGCAGCGGCGATGTAACTTGTGCCACTGGCTGACAGCAATCAGCAATAGCTGATAGATTCACGACGGTTCAAACAAGATTGCTGACTACTCACTGCTTATCAGAGCTTGAACAACATTTAATGACTGGCAAACAGTATGGTTTCTGATGGCAAACAGTATGGTTAATGATGGCAAACAGTATGGTTCTTGATGGTAAACAGTATGGTTCTTGATGGCAAACAGTATGGTTCTTGATGGTAAACAGTATGGTTCTTGATGGTAAACAGTACGGTTCTTGATGGTAAACAGTATGGTTTCTGATGGTAAACAGTATGGTTCTTGATGGCAAACAGTATGGTTCTTGATGGTAAACAGTATGGTTTCTGATGGTAAACAGTATGGTTCTTGATGGCAAACAGTATGGTTCTTGATGGCAAACAGTATGGTTTCTGATGGCAAACAGTATGGTTTCTGATGGCAAACAGTATGGTTCTTGATGGTAAACAGTATGGTTCTTGATGGTAAACAGTATGGTTTCTGATGGCAAACAGTATGGTTTCTGATGGCAAACAGTATGGTTCTTGATGGTAAACAGTATGGTTTCTGATGGTAAACAGTATGGTTCTTGATGGTAAACAGTACAAGTTCTTGATGGTAAACAGTACAAGTTTTTGATGGTAAACAGTACAAGTTTTTGATGTTAAACTCTCCAAGTCCTTGATAGTAAACAGTACAAGTACTTGATAGTAAACAGTACAAGTTCTTGATGGTAAACAGTACAAGTTTTTGATGGTAAACAGTACAAGTTCTTGATGGTAAACAGTACAAGTTCTTGATGTTAAACAGTAGATGTTCTTGATAGTAAACAGTACAAGTCTAGATGGTAAACAGTACAAGTTTTTGATGGTAAACAGTATGGTTCTTGATGGTAAACAGTACAGTTTTTGATGGTAAACAGTACAAGTTCTTGATGGTAAACACTACAAGTTTTTGATAGTAAACAGTACAAGTTCTTGATGGTAAACAGTACAAGTTTTTGATGTTGAACAGCAAGAGTTCTTGATGGTGGACAATCAATTCAGCCTATCAACTGACATACCATAGCTGACTTGACGGTCTGCGCATCCATCCCTGGAAGTTGGGCTACGTTACTCTACAATTAAACAATATCTCTCAACATCAAACCTCAACAAATGAAGGTAATCCGTGCTAATATCTGCTTTGTACGTCAAAAACATCATATGTCAGAGCGCATAGTAGTATGCTCAATTTTCTTTGATTCGTTCTAAAAACGTAAACTTGTCAATTCAAAGCAGTCGCATTACTTAAAACAATATAAAAATCAAAATCACACATGAGAAACTATATAACTAAAGTTATATAGTGTAATACAACAAGAAACTATATAATTTTAGAAACTAAAGTTATAGTTTCTTGCTTTTTATAAAATAAAAAGCAAAAAAACAAGTGTTTTATTGTCCCCTTTATGTTAAAGACAAACACATTAATACATAGCCACAATGATTCAGGAGATAGGCAGTGCATAGATATAGTGAAGCTGTCCACAGAGATATGGAGCTAGTTTTACTACGCACAATTTAAAATTAGAACTTATTCATCTATTTTTGTTTCATTTTAAATACTCTTTGCATTCCTTCCTTCACTATCAAGGTCAGCCACTTAACTTTTACTAATTTAGGCCTTCATTTCGTCCAACCGCTTTCACTTTTCTAACGATAACTACTAGACAACAGATATTTTTTAAATAGATTCTCCGTAAATGTTTGCTCTTCTTTTAGCTTGTTGTTTTACATGTAGTTCCAACAAAACACTGTCTTTGTCTCCGTTTTCCAACTACTCGCATTCCTATGATACAATACTTTGAAATTAAAAAAGAAGGTTTGAAACGCTGTTAATAATGATCAGAATGGGATAAAAACCATCTTTGTGAAAGAAAACTGTGCAACATAGTACAGTGAAAAAGCTCCATATTTCAAGATAAATACATGTTCAAGGTGACGCAACTCATATGTTTAAGTAATTATATGTTATGAAGCTATTTGTCCAAATACAACGACCGTAACAACATACTACATAGATACCGTAAAAAATATGTAACCAACTATTTTCACACATCTTTTTTATCATCTCTTGTAGTAAAAGGCTTCAGTAAAACCAAAAATGGTTGTAGTTGATCCACTCATATATAGATTTTGTTCTCAAAAGAAAGTGCCATGATTAGTTGAAAACCCTCTTTGATCTTTGACCTCTAGTCTAAACCAAAAGTAAACTTAAACTAAACAAGACGATAAAAAGACTTTTAACAATAGTTTGTTTCAGTTATTTTATTTATGTCATATGTTGCCATGGTTTTGCATATATCATTCCTCATAAACTTGCTAAAGTTATGTCAAAGGTCTTTCAAACGCTGATGAAATCCCATCATAACATATAATCACATCAGAACATATAATCACATCATAACATATAATCACATCATAACATATAATCACATCATAACATATAAACATATTATAACATATAATCACCTGATAACATATAATCACATCATAACATGTAATCACCTCATAACATATAATCACATCATAAAATATAATCACATTATAACATATAATCACATTATAACATATAATCACATTATAACATATAATCACATCATAACATATAATCAATTTATAAAATATGAGCTGCATCACCTTTAACTGTATATAAAGTCGCTAAATGGTGTCACATGTCTTTCAACACTGATAAAACCAATGATAAAACTGTTGATCATTCTAAGATCTGACAGTCTGTGTGATATTTCAAAGCCATAATACGAATTCTAATAAATGCTGCTGCGCCAAATCTTATGAAGAAATTATAACAGTAAATATTATGCAAGAGGAAGAACATTTGCTGTGACGACACCTAATGAAGAAAGCCCAATGAAGAATGTGAATTTTAATAAACTGAGAGTTACAGGACCATAAGAAGTAGCTAAATTAAAAATTTAAATTAAAACCCACATATGACACCCATATGACACATATGACACCCATATGACACATATGACACCCATATGACACATATGACACCCATATGACATATGGAGAAACACCCATGCAGCAAACAGGAACTTTTTGGCATAAATCTTTACCGGTTAATTTCATTCAAACGTTATAAACTCAATCGTTTAACTTTTTGACCAACCAAGTAGCTGTCACAACTTGAGCACTTCAAAAACCTGATTTACCAAAACCGATTCTATTTGTATTGTTATAAATCTTTATGATTCATTCTAAATATTTACTGTCAGCAATAAAAGTGTAGATGACACTTTTTGACCAACCAAGTAGCTGTCACAACTTGAGCACTTCAAAAAACTGATTTACCAAAACCGATTCTATTTGTATTGTTATAAATCTTTATGATTCATTCTAAATATTTACTGTCAGCAATAAAAGTGTAGATGACAATAAACGTTGCATCTAACGCAGGGCCGGCCTAGAAATTTGCCATACCCACACCATTGTATTTTACATTGGGCTTAGTCACTCGTACTATTGTATTGCACTACAACCCTCGTACGACATATGAAAAAGTAGAGCCGTTTTCTCAAATGAACAGCCTGCAATAGAACTCAGACTTAGAAATGGCAAAGTGAAAATAATCCTGAATACTTGCCCTGCTAATAAAATATTTATCATGCTATTGAATGGCTTTACACAAACAAATACCGTACATAACTTGACTATATAACCTGTTCTGTAAACATTTAATATGTACATATTTGATATGCATAAACAAATACCAGGAAGTATGCACTCGCATCGAGAGATGTAACTGGAAACTATTTACAATGCAAACATTTTATCGATGAACTTTGTGTCATCATTACTCTAATCTAATTGGACCTTATTCCTCTTAGGTATGTAGTGCTCAGTGTCTACTGCACTGAGAGGAGACACTGAATAGCAGTTGTTAGTAAGATGTAGATGAAAAATCTACCTGCCGCACCAGACATCAGACGTAACTCTTTCACTACCAAATTTATTTCATTACCGAGACATAATTACATATTCAGTGAAAGCTAATATTTAACAAGTGGATAAATGACTTCATAACTCATAATTCATAACTTTGAACCACCCGCTCTATAAAACTGCTTTAATACCAAAATAATCGGCGTAAAATATTACATCCGTTAATGTCATAAAAAATAGCACAGGTGCGTTGCAGACTGAGCTCGGGCACTTTTTCAGCCATCTTTGCTAGGCCGTGAGCACGTCTGAGTAGGACGAATTATTAATATTATTATGGCTTACAGCATTATTATTACTGCTAAAAATAAAGTATGCGCTCCCAGTAGTAGATCGATAAAAATCCTTCAAAGCTCATAGATCTAAAATTAGTGAAAGCTTTGTGGCTGTAATGGGACTGATATGACTGATAATTGCTAAAAAAAACTACAATAAAAAATAGTATTTGCAAAGCGAAACTACGCTCAGGATGGGTTGTAAGCATACTTCCTATTGGCCCAACCATGCAGATGCATACTTCCTATTGGCCCAACCATGCATATGATTGTTTCCTTTCATTTAAGTACAAATACAATAAGCTAATTAGTTAACTGCTCACACTTTGTACAAAACTTACTAAATCCGTACCACGTGACTGTTGACCATACAGAAAGGCTTTGTCGAGCTGTACTACGCGGCTTGGAGTAGCGAAAGAGTTCATGTAGCAATCCTAGTAGAATTTTATTTTGGTTTAAATGTTTGACGTGTACTTACGGAAGTCTTCTGCATCGTGTTGTATATAGTGGCCAGTCCCAACTTGTTAAGGATGAACGATGCATCCTCACTGATGAGAGTGTCCACGTGGGCATCCATCTACCAAGAACATAGACCTTTCAGATTAAGCACAACACATTAGCAAAGAAGAGAGGGGTAAACGTAAAGATATGATTAAAACACTACATCCAAACTGGTAGGACTTTGAAAGGGCTCAAATATTATTACTGTAAAACCTCTAAATGAATGCCGTGGTGCTCTATTTTTCAACCCTTCCTCTATAGTGACGGTCAATTGGAGGTTTCACAGTATCTAGGCCAGAAAGTTTGCTTGACTAAAAAGACAAACTGCTGAATATTCAGAACCACATCGATTGACAGACAAATTAGTGTCAAAACCTTTTTGACCAACCCTAAAGATATGGGTACCCCTCACCCCCTTTTTGGATTCCCTACACATAGGAGTATGCTATTGGTCACACGAGACATTTACATTCCAATCATCATCCCCTCACAATTTTACGACAAATACTATAATTTCTGTCTTGATTGGAGCAGATGACAGCCGAGTTAGTAAGGTCTATTAAAATTGGATAAAGTGGATACGTGGTTAGCAACAGCCATAGACCAAGATCTTTATAAATATTTTAGCTTTTAGGGCTACAATAACTACCTATATACTTGTCTAATAGGAACGCTAAACTTTTTTGGTGGATTTTTTCGCGCGTCTCAAAACTTTCTTTGCTATTCAAAACTATTTCTTCGCGAGTATCAAACCTACCTGAGCCTGTATGAGTTCGAGGTGGCCTTCTGTATACTCGTAAAGTGACAGCACCACCTGCTGCATGTGAAGACAGTTTACCATATAAACCGCCATTTCTATAGTGTTGAGCTTGCTTGCCGACACTGTGCACATTTGTATGAGAGGCTCCACTACAGTCCGCAGTATCTATTATTGGAACCAAGGCTAATTGAACAAATTGATGATTTTTTAATTATATTTCAGCAATTTTGCTCAAAAAATTAGAAAAATGCACTAGAGATGCCTAGTATCACCGATAATAAGGATATCTAGTATCTGAATTGGCAATGGCTGGTCTTTTTTGAATAAACTTTTGATACCCTCTGGAAGCCTTCTATTGATTATTGTGATAGGATCTCAGTCTACCAAACCAACAGATAAAACTTATTGAGCGCTTTCAACGCTAAGATATAAATATTGACCATAATAATAGCCTCTTATCTTATCAGACTGACAAATATAATAAACTGGAATCACTCAGATATAAATATCAAAAGAATTTTTATGCAGACAAATTACTTTTAGCCATCCCTTAGCTAAACCATACCTGAGCTAAGCATCTGAAAACAATTTCCTTATTTTAGTAAATAAATACACAATACATGTCGCAATTTCATTTTCAGGGATGAGAATTATCATAATCAAACACAAACTAAAAATGTAAGCATAATATTTAACATAAACGTAAAATTTAATATAACTTATATACCTTTCTCTTGTGACCAATGAACTGTAAATCCATAACCACAATCAGTAAGTAACTAAACCATGTTAAAAAGCAAATGATAGCTGCTAGAGAAACTTTGTAGATTACCCTGTGATAATCTTGTTGTCGCTCATCCGCTGATAAGACAGCCGAGTCCTTACAAGAGAGGATTTCTTGCAAGAGAGTAAGAGATGAAGTGAGACTAGTAGGTGGTGACAGGTCTTCAGTGGGCAGCTCCACCTAGTGGCAGAATATAAAAATATTTGACTGTGACACCTACCATATATAGCCAACGGCAGAGATTGCCTGCTATTCTGCACATACCTAACACCGAGCATTGTGAACATAAAACTACGTTTAAATCTTAACCTTCACATAATCTTAACATTATTTTAACCCTGATATAATCTTAACCTTGACATAATCTTAACCTTGACATAAAGGACAGCAGATTTTATAGACAATCGATATTAAAAGTGTGTATCAAGTAGTCATCCACAATATGTGGCAGTATGGAAGGTGGCACCTGGTAGATATTCCTAAAATAGCCAATCATAAGTTCTTAAACACATTCTGTTGATATACAAATTGTAAGTGATTTGCTGTTAGGCACAAGTTGGAGTTGTCCTCCTCACCTGGCTTTTTACACCCGGACAAGCCAACTCCAACTAAAATTTTAATTATCTACCATCAATTTAAATTAATTCGCTTGATTAACTCGCTTGCTTTGATTGATCTAGATTCAAATGAGGTGTTTGAAGATGAGAAAGCCTGTACAACAAACTACTAATCTAATTTTACTTATTACTCAAACTACAAATAAAACTCTGTTCTATCTGTCCAATGCGAACACATGAGATTCACTACAGGATCTTAACTGGATGAGTTGATGCTTGTCTTTTTACAGTTTATAAAATGGATCTCAATGTGTTTCAATGAAGCATTGTAGCTCAACTACTGCATGTTACTATTTATAGCTCAACTACTGTCTGTTACTATTTATAGCTCAACTACTGCGTGTTACTATTTATAGCTCAAACACTGCGTGTTACTATTTATAACTTAACCATTGTGTGTTTTTATTTATAGCTCAACTACTGCATGTTACTATTTATAGTTCAACTACTGCGTGTTACTATTTATAGCTCAAACACTGCGTGTTACTATTTATAGCTCAACTACTGCATGTTACTATTTATAGCTCAACTAATGCGCGTTACTATTTATAGCTTAACTACTGCATGTTACTATTTATAACTCAACTACTGTGGTGTTACTATTTATAGCTCAATTACTGCATGCTACTATTTATAGCTCCACTACTGTGTGTTACTTTTTATAGCTCAACTACTGTGTGTCACTATTTATAGCTTGACTACTGTGTGTTACTACTTATAGCTAACTACTGTATGTTTCTATTTATAGCCCAACTTCTGCGTATTACTTTTTATAGCTTAACTACTGTGTGTCACTATATCATTAAAAATAATCAACATTGACAAACATTTTTCACTTGTTAATGACTTCCAAAATTATTAAACTCGTTCCTTGTCAAATCAGCAGCATTTATTACGGATATTTTAAATTAATAGGCTAAAGAGTGTTGTTTGCTTATACGAAAGGGACACTAGGAACCAGAGAAATGTGAAAAAGAGATTGCAAGGTTTTTATCTAGCTGGTTATAAATTATCTTTACTATTTACTGTCCAGTTACATTTCACCAAAGATAATGGAATTTCAAGAACTATTTAGGCAAACAGTTAGCATTGACATCTAGAGATCTTGGCAGCATTACTGACTGTCCTTGCAAGTGTCCTTTTTTGGCAAGAGGCAGAGTTACTAAATGACTCCTATCTTTTCTCCTATATATGTATGTCACAACAAAGGAGTGTAGTGAGTTCTCCTAGGAGTGTAGCTGGTGTTATGAAGAACTAGCAGGTGCCCTGTAACTCACCTGCTCAAGGAGTTTACTCGTGTGACAGGTGAGACTATTGTAGAAGAGAGTTGTACTCAGTGACTTTATATCCTGAAGGGTACTTATCATGGCTGCATCATCAGCAAGCATTTGCCTACAGAGATGCAGGTAATATATGTAACATATTTAGCTATAGAAGTACATTTCACTATATACATGTAACTTACAATCATTAAGTTGTTTGTTTTATATATTCATACTTACTTGTTTTACATTTCATTAATTTATTTATTTGTTAAGTATATTCATAATATTGGTGTGCTATGCATATATCGAGCACACTAATGATAACATATTCCTGCTCATATTATTCACACAAATCACAAATTTTAAATAGAATTATTATTCTGTCCAACTTCTCAAAAAGGTACTCATACAGATATTACCTGTACACATAGAGGTACTCACAGACGCAGTTATTACCTGACAGTGTTAGTGTAGAACTGTACACAGAGAGGTACTCACAGACACAGTTTATTACCTGACAGTGTTAAAGTAGAACTCTACACAAAGAGGTACTCACAGACTCAGTTATTACCTGACAGTGTCAGTGAAAAGCTCTACACATAGAAGTACTCACAGACACAGTTTATTACCTTACAGTGTTAAAGTAGAACTGTACACATAGAGGTACTCACAGACCCAGTTATTACCTGACAGTGTTAGTGTAGAACTGTACAAGATTCTCAAGTTTGTAAAGAGTAACTGCTGTTAGCTCGGAAACCAGGACCTGCTCCACCCTCACTTTAAAAGCCCTGCATAAGCCTTCCATGATGGGAGTCAGGGCCGACTTGACGGTCTCCTCCAAACCTGCAACAGAATAATATTCCACTGTGTCCATGTGTCTGCCCTCTCCTTAGCAGATATCAAAAGAAAATAAGATAACTAGACAGCTGATGGTGCAACCAAAACACAAGAGTCGTCCCTTATTTTAGAGTATATAACAACCAAAGGATCGCATTGGCATAAAAGAAATACGTGTATACATAACTTTGAGATGCATAACTGTGAGAGAAAGTCCTCACATCACCGCCATCAAGTGAGTAATACAAGGTATCCTGAGAAATGTGTAAATATCTTAAATAAATATAAACATGGTTTTTATAACAAGTTCATTATATTTTAAAAAATGTGAAAATTCGTATTACTTATTGCTTTTCTTCAATGCCTGTTCTCAAACTGACATCTATTTAGATGTAAGCATTGCTGATAATGCGAAGCAATTGATGTAATAGTCACATTCAATGGCTTCCTTCAATTCAGTATTTGTTTCTGGTTTCATTGTGCAGACTGTCTCCCAGTATCTCGGAGAATATTCAACAATATTCAACAAAAACACCTTCATCCAATCAACTCACTTCATCCAATCAACTCACTTCATCCAATCAACTCACTTCATCCAATCAACTCACTTCATCCAATCAACTCACTTCATCCAATCAACTCACTTCATCCAATCAACTCACTTCATCCAATCAACTCACTTCATCCAATCAACTCACTTCATCCAATCAACTCACTTCATCCAATCAACTCACTTCATCCAATCAACTCACTTCGCAAAATCTCATCAATGATCAACTTACACAGAATTTTAGTAGATTTTATTTGAAAATATCAGTATTTTTCTATCACTTACGATTTTTTTCATGTTTTAAGTGATATGACTGTCAGGATGTTCCGAAATTCTCGACAAAACTTGATTGCCGTCAACACGTTCAGAAGAAAAATACGTGTGAAATGATGTCATGAGTGGCGCGGCTAGAAGTCTCTCTCGTTATTGACATCGTATATTGCGTTCAAGTTGCGACGTTACGCGTCTCTATTCTGTCGGTCTCTTTGTCGAAGTGCAGCTATAGATGTCATAATCACACTTTTGCTTGAAACTGAGCATTACAAGCAAATATTCAAACCATTATATCTTTGGACTGGCTAGGTTCAAAGTTCAAATAATTGGTACACATCAGAGAGATGTAAAAATGATTTAATCAGTTAACTTAATGGTAAAAAGCACCAAGCTGTTACTTTAGTACATTGACATGACTGTTGACAATAACGCGTGGATTCTTTGGACCCCAATGGGCATAGTTATGGTGGTTAGTAAAACATTTTTACGTGTCGCTTCCTCACTCACCGCCTTCGCTAACATTTTCGTTTTTCAGTTTTTAAATACATGTACCATTCACAATACTTTGCTCTTTAACCTAGATCGTATTCATTGTGAGCCAACCCTAGAACATGGAAAATAGAACATGGAAAATAGAATAGGGAAAATGACAAAAAATGAGACTAGTAAATAATATTACATATTTAAAATTAAAATAAAAGCCAAGTTTAGAATTATTTGAAATGTACATAAATATTTCTGGAACACCCATTAGAAGCAACATCATTACATCTTGAGTTATTTGAGAACGAATCGGAGGCGAGGTTAAATATTTCAATTTTCATTGCCATGACTAAATGTAATGCCTTAATTTGTTAACTGTCTAGTGTTATGGTAACATTAACATACCAGTGTTACATTGATGTTAACAGCCTTGTGTTATGGTAGCATTAACATATCAGTGTTACATTGATGTTAACAGCCTAGTGTTATGTGAACATAACATACCAGTGTTACATTGATGTTAACAGCCTAGTGTTATGGTAACATTAACAGACCGGTGTTACATTGATGTTAACAGCCTAGTGTTAGATTAATATTAACAGATTGTCATGCTGATATTGACATACAGTCATGCTAATGTTAATAATCAAGTGTTATGATAATGTTAACCAACTGATGTTATGAAAATTCTAACTAACTAGCGTTATGATAATGTTCCCAAAACTAATAATATGCTAATATACCATACCATCCTTCTGGCAGAGTCGGAGGAGAGATGATATATGCTCTTGCTCAGATGCACAGGCCTGATGCAGCCACGCAAGAATATCTCCAACGTACCTCAGAGGGTCATGAGAAGATAACTCTATAGGTCTTGGGTGACCACCCCGACCTGTTGACAGAAATAATTCATAACATTATGGCTAATGAGGAGCACGGAGCAATGACATCAAATTTGGCAAGATCTCTTCTCCAATAGCTAATCACGTCTCTATGTTCACAAGTTAAACAGCAGTAAGTTGAAACACTAGTCACAACAATTAGGCGAGAATGACAAGATTATTCTAAAAAGCATGATACAAGAGTTAATTTAATGAAAAATATTAATAGGAGGAATTACACAAATCGTAATTGAAAAGAACGGACAGCGGTGAGTAGCATAAATGAGAAATGGAAGAATCTGAATCGCTATAAACAGTCGCAGATATGAATTGCAGGATCCAAGAATAAAATGCATAATGGTAAGTCTGAAAGTAGCTGTCTTCACCATTAGACAGCGCTAGTCATGGAAACATCCTTGACCTCTATGTGTAATAGCGAAGACTGGCAATGAATTTGATTATTGAAAAGTACTTGAAATCATGTATTATGGTACGTTTCAGGGCTACAACAACCGTGAACAGCGTTGATTCTACCTGCAGAGCACCTTTCGTTGTACAGAAATATATGCCTCAAATAAAATAATTATAAAAAAAATGTTTTATCAGTTGAAATCAGCCAATCAGATCTGAGATCAGCCTGAGTAATAAACAGTTTCTACGAAGAGTTAGACATACCTCCTCTTGTCAGAGCATCGATAAATGATCTGACGATAGCGGCTCTCCGAGCTACGCAGAACTCATCAAGCGTGTACTTGAATAGGACAGATCTGTCCTGCAGCGCTGCCATTCCTTCACACAACATCAAGTTTAGGTCTGGGGAGTCATTGGTGACCAGCCTGCACTCAGCTGGGTAAAAGGGGAGGATTCAAGTCAACCCATAATATAGTTAAAAACAGGTTAACTACGAGAGTTCAATTGAATTTTATGTATAAAAAACAGGAGCTATAAAAATGAGCTTGAACAATATTTTTAGTAGATTTTATAACAAAGTATCCGCGTTTTTCTATCATTTTTAATCTTTTTATGACTGAGGTGATCCGACTGCCAGGATGTTTCAAGATTTAAATCAACAAAACTTGATTGTGGTTAAAAAAGTAGAAAAATACGTGTGAAATGACATCACCAGTTGCTATAGTTGGTATTAGCTATTGTGTACAAGTTGCAGCATTATTCGTCTCTATTCTGTTTGATCTCTTTGTAACTATAGACATCATACTCGCAACTTCATCTGAGCGTTTTAACTGCAATCAAGTTTTGTCAAATTTAATCTTGAAACATCCTGGCAATCAAATTACCTCAAACAAAAAATATTCGCAATTGATAAAAAATCCCGACACTTTCTGATAAAACCTATTAAAATCTTGTGTGGGTTATTCTCTAAGCGAATCAGTTAATGTCAAGTGCAAGTCCAATCAGCAATCAGTTAATGTCAAGTGCAAGTCCAATCAGCAATCAGTTAATGTCAAGTGCAAGTCCAATCAGCAATCAGTTAATGTCAAGTGCAAGTCCAATCAGCAATCAGTTAATGTCAAGTGCAAGTCCAATCAGCAATCAGTTAATGTCAAGTGCAAGTCCAATCAGCAATCAGTTAATGACAAGTGCAAGTCCAATCAGCAATCAGTTAATGACAAGTGCAAATCCAATCAGCAATCAGTTAATGTCAAGTGCAAGTCCAATCAGCAATCAGTTAATGTCAAGTGCAAGTCCAATCAGCAATCAGTTAATGTCAAGTGCAAGTCCAATCAGCAATCAGTTAATGTCAAGTGCAAGTCCAATCAACCGACTTTCTCTATGCTATACTGCATACGACCATTCAACTTTATAAAAATGGTCGACTTTATAAGCATGTCCACAAGATGTCAGCCAAGTTAAACATTTGTTTCGAATCTTTCTTGACAACTTCAATGATTACTGTTGAGAAAGCTATAATATGTAAAGTGATACACAAGTGAATTGGTACGTATGTTGCCCTTGTTAAAGTTGAAGCTCTCATAGAGGCTGCCATAAAACTGTTATATATTAACATTGCATCGAGAAATGTGATAGTTTAGGAAGTACATAAACACGAGGAGTTATCCGCTAAACATAATTATAGGTTCAGGAGTAGATAACTGCTTATTGTATGATGCAAACAAGGGTGAAAAGGGTAGAATGAGTTGATGCACTGAGAGGGTATCTGATTGAGTAGAAGTTCAACTGAGCATTACTGTGATGATGAGATGTGAAAGAGAGACTTTTCCATAGTCGTGTGATGCGTAAGCTTTGCAAGAAGTCAGGCACTTTGATTGGATTACTTGAGGCCACCGAGTGATGCCTCACACAGAGTCATCAATACAGTGTAGGGCAAATTTTTCAAACTCAATTGACTGACAAATAATTTTTTATTTATAATTTTCTCAAAAATCAGTAATTCAAAAACAAACAAATAAATTTCCTGAACCCAATCAAAACTATTACATAATCTGTATTTTGTTAGTTTTGTATTTAGCTTTTCCTATTATATACTTTTTCTGGTAGTCTCAACCCAACAAGACGAAAGCAATGTATGTTGAGTGAAAAGGGAAGGAAAAAATTACATTTAAAAGCAATTTAAATGTCAAGGACAAAGGAACAAACAAGTAAATTTATTGAGAATGTGCAAGAAACTTGAGTGTTCTGCTCAGGCTATCGCTATCAATGATAGCATACAATAAATATGTAATATCGGTGCTGGACAACATAAAAGGATACATTTTTCTGAGATATATGACAGTTTTTTCAATCAACTTTCTCGACCAAATAGATATCAGTTTTCGAGGAATACGTGATTTGAAAAAATGACAGCTCGAGAAATTATTTTTCGAGCAACAGAGTTCGAGAAATTGACTTTTGATGACTTCACCTAACATCCCTCAACACACATCCATACACTATTCTGAGCCTGTTTAATCATCTGTTTATGGATAGATTACGGATGAACAGATACCTATATCGGAAAAATATATAACCCAATTATCTATCTATGTACTGGTTAGCATAACCGAGGAGTAACAAAGCCAATTGAAGCGGTAGGAGACATACAGTGCAGAGAGTAGGAATGTAAGAAAGAGCAGATAACTCACCTTGAGCCCACCTGTATAATCTCTCATAAGCAGTTTCTTGGTAGAGTGCCATAGACTCCATGATCTCTAGCCTATTAAAATACACCAATAATGTATGAGACAACGCAAGTCTTTGTCAACAGGTATATCTTCACAAAACAACCACGATTACCTGCTATAACCACGAGGACCTGTCACTATGTGTCAATGACTACTAGTCTTAACTACTCACGGGCACTGGTTGTACAACATCAAATACAAAATCCGCCAGAACATACACAAACACTTCTAAAAATGTAGTAGACAAGAGTAAACAAACCAGCGATCAATAAACAGAACTTGCTACATTTCGCATGTTATGTCCAATATCCTCTCCTATTTATACCGACTACCGATTTATTAGAACTGACACAATAATTTCCATTCTATTAGAAATTCAATTAGATTGGGAAGATAATTCTTAATAGTTAGACAACAAATAAGGATAGTTGAAATGACCATCTAAAGCCTAAAGGGTAGGCTAGATAGAAATCGTCTTACCCAGCCGTCTGATGATTGGTTCGCAGTAATATTTTACAGTCCTGGTGTATTTCTTTCACCCTTCTGAGAGCCTTGAAAAAGTCCTACAAAAAACCAGTGTATCCAACTTGACTAGCATCAACCAGTCAAGGTAGGTTTCCTCCACACACCCTTTCCTTTTCTTTAGTAGAGACGTTTTTGCGCGTGTTTCATATTATTATTATTACTATTATTATTACTAGTGTACCATGAGAGATCCTCAGCTCTAATAACTACATGTGCAGTTACATGTATTCCAAAATGGCAGAAGATGACTGCTTGCCGCAAGTTCTAATGTGCTGAGCTCGTCAGCTGAGAGTCACGAGTTCGAATCCCAGACCATGCAATCTTTTTCCCAACCCTCTTATTATAGTCAAATTATTGCCAGTACCCTGACAGTCAAGCATGCCATGAGAAATTTTCAGGCGTGCCACGAGAGATCCTCAGACGTGCCACGACAGATTCTCAAGCGTGCCACGAGAGATCCTCAGGCATGCCATGAGAGATCCTCAGGCAGATCAGTGCTATACAAATTTGAAATTTTCAAATTTGATTTTTAAGATAGATTTTTTTGATGAATGGTGAAACAAATGTCGGGGACAAAATCCAGGGCGTAACTCGTAACCCGGGGCGCACTATACATCAGCAAAGATTGCAGCCGTCAAACTTTCCTGATAGCTTGAGCATCGGCGACAGCCTAAGCAATGCGCACCACTTCGGCGATGATGATTGGCCATCAAAGGATTGCTTGATCTATATTTACTATCATGATAGTTGCTGCGGGACTAGTATTTCATTGTTTCCATGACCACATTGTACAATGAGAACACTTTGTCACGGACTATTCACTGATGTAAATGTGGATTGGTTTGTAATAGTGTGGACATTGTTATTACAGATGATCACAGAAGTGTTGTGTGATTAACACAAACATAAGTTATAGTGTGAACTAGCGTTAAACTAACAATAACAATGATAATAGCTGTAAATATAAATAAATACGTGATTACAGTTAGAGGCGTGGACTCTCCAAGACTGGGTAGACTAGGATGGCCAGAAAAGATGCATCTAGGGCAGCAATACAACTACATTAATTACTTATCTCTTAACCTCAGAAAGATAGTCAAAGTGTTCTACCCTTTGTGTAGCAATGATTCACAGTGAAGGCAGAACATGGAAGCATTTTATGTAGCTGGAAATCTTATGTAGCTTGAGGTCTTGAACCGTAACTGCCACGAACAGCTTTCATCGTTTTTTCTACTCCTGGTCCACTCCATTTTTGTTTTTAAAGGCTTTTTTACAGCGATTCAATATCGGTTTAGCAAACGACACAATCGACACAACAAGCCCCGCCCATAAATATGTGACGTAGCATAGCTTTTTAGGGACAGAAGTTAGGGATGTTTAGTCCGATCTAGAATGATAGAGATGTGTGTCTTAAAACCATTATTATCTAAATTCAGCCTTCAAAATAATCTCTGTTTTTTTCTGAAAGGTAAATAAGCTATTTAACATTGCTTGTAGTTTGTTACATGATGTTTAATAGGCTGAATGCCGAGAAAAATGAGCTCAAAAAAGCGTGATTGTATCACAAGTTTGCGTTGTTATCACGCTTTTCGAGCTCATTTTTCTCAGCGTTCAGCCTATTAAACATCCTGTAACAAACTACAAGCAATGTTAAGTAGCTTATCTATCATTCATAAAAGACAGAGATTATTTTGAAGGCTGAATTTAGATAATAATGGTTTTAAGACACACATCTCTATCATTCTAGATCGGACTAAACATCTTCAACTTCCGTTCCTAAAAAGCTAGTATACGTCACATATTTATGGGAGGAGCTTGTTGTGTCGTTTGTGAGACCGATATTGAAACGCTGTAAGAAAGCCTTCTTGACTATGAAGGTTAGTGGACCAATCTTTATTTTGAGTACAAAATCGGAATCAGCGTGTTTGATTTACCTATTTTAAACAAAGAACGCTGTCCAGTGTCAGTTATGCCTTAATTGTAAAGCATAGAACTTGTCTCTTGTACGCTCAATTTTCAATAGGCCATATACATCAATACATCAGAAAATATGTTATGTAATAGTGCGGAGACTAACGATACTTTAATTTTTATATATTCTGCAATCAAATCATAACTGACAATCGATGGCATACCAATCTTCGTGTCTGAGAAGGCTATGGAGTCTGATCTATTCCGCAATAAAATGCTTATATTAATAGTTTAAACTGATTAATTATTTGTACTCGCTGTTTTAGTTCCCACTTACGGACATTTTAGGATTAGGAAATCATTGGCAATATGTAATTTAGGGTAAACAAAGTGTACAATTTGACCTTTTTCTGCCTATTCTATTTTGACTGACATTAGCAAGCAGGAAACTAGGGACTGTCATGTGACAAGCATTTGTCACGCTGCAATTAGTACTCCTAATCACAAATTCTAATTTAAGTTGCTGCGCAGCAAAGAAACAGAAACATGTGATGGATCGATAAAATCAAGTCATGGGATTCGACACTAGGACTTATGTGGATATTTCTGTTTATTTTCCATATCTGTTTTGGTCTATCACTGATTATGGGCAGAGAAAGCTGCCTTTAAATAGGATGTGACTTCAGCATTTTGAAAGGGATCGTCAAGTAAGTAATGAAAGCCTTTTGAGATAGATAATCTGCTCATTAAACTCATCCTTCTACAGTATAATTACAAAAACTGGGATGCAACATTTACAAAGAATAGCAGATATTAACGCTTTTCACTTCCATCTATGTACAAATTTAGCTTTCGGCCTATTGCCAGCCAGTGGACTGAAAATTGCCGTTCTGGCTGCATGATATGTATACAATTGTTTTCAATTTCAAACCCTATCTAAAACATTTTTGTTATATATTTTATGTTGCCAACATGTTAACAGACTGAGCTATGCTAAAAATTCAATGAACCTATACTATGAGCATTGCTAAAGCTACGTGAAACTACGAAGATATAACGATCCTCTACAATATTCCTTACTCTTACAAAACTATTACTCTCACCACCATCAGAGTCAGTGCTGTAACTTTCTTGTCTGAGTATTTAATTAATTCTAAATCGGCTATAATGTCATCAACAAAAACTATTCTGTTTCCAACAACGGGAGTTGCTGGTGGAAGTCATAAAAAGTTCGAACGTCAAAAAAAAAAGTTTGTTTCAGTAGGAATTTCCTGATCACAGATTGTGGATTTGCTTCGTGAATAAAGGTAGGTCAATTTTTAGAAAGTTGTTTGGACAACCCTTCTAATGCCTTAGAAACACCAGTGATCGGTGATTAAGTCATCACAAACCATTAATATTTAATTACTGCGAAACCACAGTAAATTTTACAAAAATGCATCTACGGCAGCCAATCCTAGATTTCGCATAAACTCGCGTATTGCAGCGAAAGGGTTAAACTGCGTAACAATTACTAATTGCGATTAAAATATTGCAACAGAGATACAGCTAATACTTCCAAAGTTATTATTTACTAATATACGCTTGCCAGCCAGTGCAATGTGAAAAACGGAAAGAGAATGGGGAAGTATTCAGTAAATTTTTAGGGCTCCGTTTCGAGGAATAATTCTCAATATACTGATTACTCATGATGATCTTACATTGCAGGACTGGCAAGATGATTAGTATATATAATTTCAGAAATAACAGTTGTATCTCTGTTGCAATATTTTAAAATGTACGCAGTAATTGTTGTGCAGTTTAATATTTGTTATTATTTGTAAACAAGACATCCCAGTTCCTGTAGATATATTATAGAACGATGAGTTTTCAGGAAAAGCTAATCCATCTGGACAGACTAGCATTACTTACGTGATGATTTGCAATTAGAACATTCAAGTTACATCCTGATCGCAGACTACTTTCTATACACATAATCAGTGAAAGTTCAAAAATAGATACAGAGAACAAACAGAAACATCCATAGAAGTGCTAGTGTGTGATCCCATGTCTTTCTTCACTAAGTCATTACATGTTTCTGTTTCTTTGCTGCACCGCAGCTACTGTAAAACCTCTATTTCAATGCCATGGCGCTCCATTTTTCAACCTTTGTCCTATAGTGGCGCTTAACTAGAGGTGGCCTTCAAATAAAGGGTGGTGCTGGATTGTTCGACTAGCGCATCAGATGTTTAAGAAGATAAATTTAACTCCGTTACGGGCGAAGCGATGCTAATGTCACTTATATATTACACTCTCGTTTGAGCGAATCGACATGAATGCCGTCGACCTCAGCATTTAAAAAAAACTGTATTTCAGAATTTCGAAGTATCAGACCGAGTTAAACAAGGAACTACTTTGATTATAAAATATTAGCAAGATGCTGTTGAGTATCTCGATAGTGTTGTTTTTAAAGTTTTATTTTTTAAAAATGATTTTAACATTTCAAACATAGAATATATCATAATAATGGTGCTACTGCGTCGAAATATAAACTATTTTCTTAATCTAAACAAATGATGCTTTGAATGTCCTAGTGTAATATCGCTGCTATATGCAAGACTATTACTGATACATGACAATGAGTATGATGATACTGGTGGTAAACCATAATAAAAAACTAACTTTGTTGTCAGCAATAACAACAAAACAGTTTTGGCAGCAAGAGAGCAAGAAGACGTCTGCTGGATAGACCGAGTGGAACATTTTCGCTACCTAATCACTATGTTTCCATGATGCGCAGTACTGCGATGCAGCCCCCTCCGAAGTCGAGGGGATGGTACGTTTACATGCTGTGCAGTGGTTTTCAGCAAATTAGCCAGAAAAGAGAAATTGTATAAATCGAATCGCCTGATAGAGAAATAGAATCGATCATGGATACCGAACATCAGAAACAGTCTTTTTATGCTTCTGTCGTCATTATAGTTTTATTTACAATACACATTCACAAGGTTTTACAAACCTTAACACAATTTTTATAAAGTAATATACTTTTAATAAGTATTTTCAAGTAATATATTATTTAAACGTTACTTTAGGATTTTCCACTATTTTTCAAAAAGTGTTGGCATCAATAACAAAGTCTAGGAAAGTAATCACCTCATCATTTTCGTGAATGCAGACCATAATTAAATTTAAGTGAAAGATCGGAAGAATAGAAAAAAACAAGATTAGCGGGATAACTATTGTACTAGTTCATGGTCCTCGATGAAACGGCCTCGACAGCAAGAGAGCTATGCGCAGCCACTGCGCAATGCTGTTTCCTTGCTGCGAATTTGCACTGGCTTCGCACTGATCAGTGCGCAGTGATTTCAGTGCGAAGACGCCGTTTCCATGATTCGGAGAGGACGCAACTCCGAAGTACTGCGCATCATGGAAACAGTGAATCATTATCATTTACATGACTCGTGGACCATGGAGATAAAATACGTCATTACTGGCTTACAGGCATATGTACTTTTGCTTAAAGATAAACTTACACAAAATAGTTGCAAATTACATCAGAAAGCATCGGTACTTTTATATCATTTGTGATTGTTTTTGATGCTGGAGGGGCTCGTTAATGATCTGACTGCCAAGATGTTTCAAGATTAAAATTGTTAAAACTTGATCGTGATTAAAACATCCTTCAAATAAACCACCCTTACTGAATGAAACATATTCAGAATAATCTTCGAATGAAATCTTTAAATAACAAACTTACTTTTGAACAAAGCTACACCTCTACATTCGAGTGCTCCAACATACGATAAACTCGAGATGCGAATTGACTTTCTAGCAAGTTTCTTCCTTGCGATACGCGTCATATTTGAGATACGAGCGGACGAGGCGGTTTTCTATAGACACTACACTATATGGCCAAGCATGTGAGAGGCCGCCTTGGAGAACATCCGTCGTTTGACTTTTTCCTCTAATCAATTTGAAAACTTTTTTTTAACAGGTTGACTAGAAGTTATACTGAACACGAGGCAAAAGCACATAACCGGAAACAGATACTAAAAAATATGACGACAAAATTAAAGTAAGTTTTGTAAAATATTGAAACTTAACTTTGAGTGTGTATTTAGTAAGCTAAATTCATTTAAGTTAAATTCAAAGTTTCTATTACGTACGGTCACAAATGTTTGGTGTACCGAACAAGTTGCTCTCAAGTCTCTCTCAGACCGACGTTAAAACAGACCAGAATAACGTCTGTCGCGAAGGTGAAAACTGCATTCAATAATATATATAGTGATGTTATATTTTTTATTGTAAATCATAACAACTAATTAAGTATTTGTTACTTTGTTAGTGTAGGTACTGAATAATAACAATTAAAAACACTTTTTCTACCGTAATATCCTCTTTAGATGGTTTTCCATAATAATGGTATAATGGATTAATCTTTACTTAGTTGTTTTATAAAGAGAAGAGTGTTTTGAGACGTGAGTAAATTGACATACGAGCTCAGTTTCAGAACGCATTAAACTCGTGTGTTGAGGTATGACTGTAGAATGTTAAACAAGAAGCTTATAAGCTATGTTACAAGAAGTACAGTCAAACCTCGACACGCAAAGTAAATACATGCTGATATTTGCTTTGTACGACGAAATCATTGATAGAAAAAATATTCTCATAGGAATAAATTGAACTTTTAATTCTTTCTTGAGCCCATAAAGCATTGATAAACAGCCCAAGTAATTATGTATTTTTTAAAATGTGTTATATAGTTAATCTAAGACAAACACTAAATGTAACAACATAAATTATTTGTAAAAGTTAAACTAACAACACAATAATCCATAAATTGAGGTTATTATTCATGTGTTGTTTCTACGAGTGAACTATATGTTGGTTCAATGGTAGAACACGGGATAAAAATTTGGAGCATAAACTACTCTAATGGTTTAACTGAATTTAAATTTTTTTAATATTTATGCGTTTTATTATACAAAAATGTAGCAAAAAACTTAAGAGGTCATATGTTGGAAATTACACCAAATATCGAGCCAACTATTTCTCTAATTTACTGCCTTGTGCCAAAAAGTTTGTATATAGAGGTGACTGTAAGTCGTAGATTGAGTGTACTTGATGGAAACCCTATAATTCTGTGGCATATTGTATTTAGAAATGAAAGATGTTTGAATAATCAAGAGCCTCGCCCAACCAAAGCTAAGTTTAATATACCAGCTCAACAAGCTAGTATACCCAATGTAGTATCCGTAATACCTCAATTTTAGGATTGCACATGTTTTTTCAATTCACTTTAGCAAAATATTACTCATCGCCTCACTCAAAACAACTTCCTCATATCTGTCAGCCCACTTGCACATATGAGTCTCTGGTAATGTACACATACGTGAATCGAGAAAAATTGTACAAGAATAAACATTGAAAATATATCTATTGCAACTTACTTAAGTTTGAGTATTATGACATGCTGAAGCAGGTGATAAAAAAACTAGAAAACTTGACTTTGCTTGATAAGTTCTAACACAATTCTGTACACATTGGACTGCCATTGAACGAGTGAAAGAGGGCAACTCTAAAAAAATAACAATAATGATACTCGAGAAGAAATCGCACAAATTGTGTTGACAGCTCTCAATTCGACATAAACCACCTCCTAGAGAATGTGAAACTCACAGGATATTGGTGTTCTTAAAACTAAAACTTTTAAATTAAATAAAACTTGCTTGGAAATTGAAAGCAAAGCTGCCTTTGACAATAAACAGAATTTCGGATTATTTCGCAGTAAACCTTTTGCCTGGATCATTATAAATGTCACTGTAAACGTGTTATGCTTCTATGTGTGACCGTTTATCTATTGGCTACAAATACTCGGGTGCTTCAGCGCTTATAATAGTATTAATCGCTTTCACCAAGCCTCACCACTCATCTCCTTTGTCCTTAATCTTTGCCCGCTAAAGTCCTGCTCACAATAAACATGCGCGGTTCTAATCGCTTATCTACAGATAATGAGGTTGATTTTGTTGGTTTACAAGGCCTCGACTGAAATGATGCGTTATTTCACATTTTTGTCCCTTTTAGCAGTTCTGCTACCAAATGAACTAGTACCAATAGGCCTGGTACTACCTTGAGACATGATTACATTCTACTTTAAGATGAACCTAAACAAAATTTTAGTAGATTTTTTCAAGAAGTATCAGTATTTTTTTATCATTTGTGATTTTTTTTAATGTTTGAGGTGATCTGACGGCCAGGATGTTTTAAAATTAAAATAGACAAAAATTGATCGCAGTTGAAACGCTCAAAAGAAAAATACGTGCCAAAATGACATCACTAGTTGGTATCGTTGCAATAGTTGATATCAGCTATCGTGTTCGAGTTACAGCATTATGTGTATTCATTTTGCCGATTTTAATCTTGAAACATCTTGGCAGCCAGACTACCTCAAACATAAAAAACAATCTCAAACGATGGAAAAATACTGATACTGCTTGAAAAAATCTACAAAAATGTTGTGTAAATTCATCTTTGATATATTTTGATGCAAGAGATATAGTATTGCTGTAGTTCCAACTACTGCATCTATTTTCAAATACAACATTTTGTTAAATAATAAGCACTGCAAATTTATCCTCTGAGGATATCATATTTCCTTCCAAAAATATTGGAAAACGGGTTTCCACATCATCGCAGAGGATAATAGTAAGTCAAATATTATAAGTTGAAGTCGACCTCGTTAATGACCTAATGACTATTTGAAACGGTTGTCAATTTTTAATGTGACACTTTCTATGTGATATACATTTAAACGTCCTTTGTTATAGCATCTTGATATAAATGCCCAACATCAAAACTACAACACACGATTTTTAATTCAATAGGACCTATAGCAAATTACGGTTGAAATCTTCACAGAAAACAAATTCGAATTGTCGGAAAGTTTTTCTTGGAGCCTATTTTTCATAGAATTGACAATCAGATGAAAAGGAAGATCAAACTACAATAGCTTGTGTGTTTCTATCCGTTAAGCAGTAACATATTTGCTTTAATTGTGGAAACGCAGCTATTCACAGACAGTTATTTGGAACAGTGCAGAGTTACTGACGAACTGGACATGAGAACAGCGAGTGTAAAATTTGTAATAGTTCTAGGAATTTCTATCTCCCTGCAACTTATACCTATTTAGCAGTCATGAGGACATTTAAATGATGTTTCCAGAAAAATCAGTATTATAACAGGTTTAGTCTTTGTAAAGAGCGCCAGACAAATTCTGCTTCCCAAAACACGACCAGAGTCTACATGACGTGTAATTGCATTAAAATCATCAGCTAAGTCACTCTCTGTCTATTGCCCAACGCTGATGAAAAGGAATATTCATGTTTTCTAAATCATTGCATTAAATTTTAAAGAGTCATACATGTAACTGATGGTTTTCGCTGACGTAGTGTTAGGTGTCCTTTTATAGAGCAGCGTGTCATCTATTTAGTCGCTGCCGACAAATTCGCACTCTACTATTTCAATGATTTGGGGTTGCGCTGTAGATCTTTCCAAGATTCACGATGTATCCCTCAAAAAGAACTTGTTAAAGCAGTCTCTCTCTCTCTCTCCCTCTCTCTCTCTCTCTCTCTCTCTCTCTCTCTCTCTCTCTCTCCCTCTCTCTCTCTCTCTCTCAAAAAGTCAAGTAAATAGAGTAGTGAGTAGCAGTAGAACATTTTCGCAGCGGAGACCCGCGTGGTTGTGGGCTGAAACTTTTTTTATTTCCACCGGAGAAAGCTTAACCAAGTATTACCGGGTCCATCAGCAATGACCGTTTCTATGATGTCAACATACTCTCAGTGTGAATGCTTTCACACAAATTTAGCGAAGCAAAATGGCATTGAATGTGTTAGAATTTTACTGGTTCTATGATTCGGTGTGGAAGCAACTCCAAACCCATTCGCAGCGTGTAAGCATAATGATTGTGATGAAAATATAACTTCAATATTCATCTGAATAGGCTTCGTGGAGCGATCAATACATCAGATTAGGCATGCTTCGAGCCACATGACAGATGGTAGCAAGTAATCATGGGTACTCGACGGGGGTGGATCCAATGAACTAACTAGTGTTTTATTACTAAGAACAATACAAAACAGTACATGGTAAATTGGCGCCATGGAAACAACCGCTTGCTACATTTATGATTGGCAGACAAACATACAGTACAATATATTTTTTGCCAGCACCCTACAAATATATGCTAATGACCACTGTAGCAACAGCAAAGGAAACCTATTTCCTGCTGATACCCATCTGGTATCATCTTCATTTGCTCCAATGCCGATTTCTTCATTCCTCATGAGTAATACCACATGACCAGTTGACAGCAGTAACTAGTGCTTTGTCTATAAGGATGTTTACGCCACTTGCGTAAATCGGTGCTATTATACCACTGCTGTCATTTGATTGGACAATTAAGCCTTACAACAGAGTATATAGGAGGTTGTTAACTTGGAATTATCAATCTTGCTATAACTTAGTGCATAAAGCGGTAATTTAAAGAGTGGAATTGATCTTCCCATACGTACACTGCCATTTCAGAAGTTCTCGGTGAGTTTAACTAACACACAGCTAATTCATATTTTTCAAACAATATAAACAATAAATAATAAACAATATAAATATATTTCCACATAACATAACATACACACACGTTACTAATACCTTGCCAATTTACATTATAGAACAGCGTTATGCAAAAATAGCTATTCCTTTTAATACACATACTTATTTACTTTACTGCAGTATTTTTTTTCCTGTTTCTCTCGGCTCGTGGTCTCATTTGTAAAAGCATTGATCAGTGTAAATAAAGTTAATATGAATTATTACAGATATATTTAAAACAGGCTCTCGCAGCCTGTATATTTACATGTTGTAGTGTTATCGTCTTTTTAAACGCTGGAGCGTTCTGCAAACCGCCTATTTTTGAAGAAATTTTCTATTATGAAGAAATGATCAACGTCAACACAAAATAATAAAGATGTTGCCATATACTAAATATCAAATACGGTTTCAAACCAAATAACTCACCGTACCTCTGTAATCAAGCGATCACATGACAGCAGCTTAATAATGAAAACTACCATTGTCGTAGTGAATGAATCAATGTGTTAAAAATGGAACATTGTCTATCTTGCTCTCAATTGTCAGATGGTTACATATATAACATCTTCTGGACCGAGTTTGGGTGTTTGGAATGTTTACCAACAAACAAGGGGTACCCAGTTAAACTGATGTTGGCTCTAAAACTAAAAGCACCGATCAAGGCTGAAATTCAAAAAAAATATTTTTGTTCAAGACATCAGTAAAGTCAGAAATAAATTTTCAGATTTTTCAAAAGAAGCTTGCCGGGAATGTGACATTATATTTGAGATGAGAGCTGACAACTCTCAGAAAATTTGAGAAATGGTCATTCCATGATGACGCTTAACACACTCTTTCACCATCTATTCCTTGAATGATGCTACAATCCAGCTGGTCGACACCAGAGCTTCTATTCAGAATATACGATATTTAGAACATACAATATAGAATGACGAGTTTTCGTCTTTGGCCTTACTAGTTGATTTTTTACAATTTTTTTTTATTTGACAAAAAAGTGCATCGTTTTTACTTCTTTTTTTTTTAAATAGTTCGTTTAGTATAAAATAAGCCCTCAAGATAGAAATTTTCTAATTGTTTAAGTTTATTTTAACTTTTCAATTACACCTTTTTACCAATCTTTCAAAAATTGTATCTAATAATAATTACTTTAATATTCCTAAACACTTGAACAATTTGATCACTGAGTGTTGACACGCTATCAATTCTAATCCCGTGGTACAGGGTTTTCATTTGATAACTATTCAAGATTGTAACAAATCAACTGTTTATAGCGGAGACAACTTCATTCATTTTTAAGACATGTGTCTACCAGCGAGCTGAGTTTCACCTGGAAGTTCTTATAATAACATGATGGGAAGAAACCAGGGAGCCACATGAATGCTCAACCATTAAAAACACAATGTGCAGATACATGTATTTTAAAAACATTCAAAAACTAAAATATTTCAGAGTCTATTTGTAAAAGATATACCATAGCGCGAATACCAAACAAAAAATCACTTCATGTAACGCTATACTATCTAATGCTGTCGCACTTTTTATTTGAATTTATTGGCTAACTGTTGTTCTTTGTTGTTTTGTGATTCCTGCATGGCATAATTTAGAAAACATTTGTGTTTGAAAAACTGTTGTTACAAAAAAAACTGTTGTTACATATATTTTATATAATATACATATGTTATAGATGTTATATAATATATAAATGTTATATATATGTTATAGATGTTATATAATATATGTATTCTATATGTAATATATATACAACATATATAAAACAAAATTTTTATAACAATTTATATAACAACAACTTGAAGTTGGCACCTGCAGAACTGGATGTGCTAAGTTCAAATTTAAATGTTCTAGTTTAAATCTTCAAATTTAAGTTCAAATACGCATTTTTCATTGCTAACACTTTATCGCTATAACTGGTCACACAACAGACAGGCAAACACTGGGATTCTTATATATAGATTAGGTTTTAGTACATTATGTATTTTACTAAACTTCAACTTTGCTAAAATTTTATTACCGATTTTGTTTTCACTTTAACTCTATCAAACGGGTTTAGGCGAATAGCATATCAGCATCTTCGTTATTTTGACTCACCATGCCTTCTGCCAAATTTTAATTTTGAAAATTTATTTTGTTGATATCGTATGGCAAAAAAAATGTCGTAAGGTGAGGACGGAAAAACATCGAGTTCCACATTGTAAGGGAAAAATTGCATAACAGAGACATCGTAACCCGAGGGCGCATTGTACTGTTTTATATTTCCAAATAGCAGACGGTTTCAAGAGATAATCTCGAGACTGCTGTACCATTGAAATTCCGCATCAGATGGTGATCGCATCAACTTTTCCTTTTTGTAAACAGATTTTGTCAGGAGCATCAGTCACTGATTTCTGGTTTACCCTGTTGTCCGAGCTGAATTTTTCGAGTTCCATTATTAAAATATTGCCAAAATACTTATAATCTAATACAGATAATCAATGATTTTTGATCGTAATAACATTTTTGGACTGCTATAAGTTGTTTGGAAAAAATACTTCGTATTAACACGTAAAACAGCCAATTACAAAAATGCCATAAATTAAACTACAAAAAGATTTCAACAGATTTAGTTAACCAAAGAATTATCTGAAATGTTTTATAAACTGTGTAGCCATTGACCTTCCTTCACTAAAAAACATCTAATGACATTATGACGTCATATAAGATGACATAAAAACAGTGTCTCAAAATTAAAATGCAATATGTGAAGACTAGCTAAAACACATTTTGCAAAGATATTATTTAGTTTAGGTAATCATTGAAATGACAGCAAATATCATTAAATACAATTATATTTTTTTAAATATGCATACGAGGAGGATTGATTTTTATGACAAAAATAACTTTAAGTTGCAAGTGAATGTGGAGACCGTACTTTAGCTATACGACAGCACCAAACACTTTTTAGCAGATATTTGTGTGTTGGAGGGGATATAGAGCAGTTATTATTTTGTTTTACTGTCATCTCTTAGATTGTTCATCAAGCAATTGGTTACCTTATGGATAGACTGCAGCCATTTCTCCTGGTAGCCTGACATCACTAACTACCGAAGTGTTTTATGTATCACTAAACAAAAGCAAATTTTCTCTCTACATTGATACTTTTAATAAACGAGAAAAAAATGAGCCTGCATCCAATTACCAATTCCACTTTCCTGACTTTCTTTTGTTTTGGCTTCTTCCTAGTCACGAGTGTCTGCAGTTGATCTTGACATGCATATGATTATCAGGTGACATACGAGGTCATGCCTTTGTTGACATCGGTTATTTTGATCATCGCCTAAGGATGAGTTAAACCAAAAAGTACTTATGTTGTTGCCTGGGACTAAGTCTATTATATTATGCCTTTGAAACCTGTTCGGCTTTCCTTATTCTTAGGCTAGGAATGGTTTACCGTATCCACTTGTTTGCTATATTCACAAGCTGCTTCCAATAACAATGGATGCAGTAGTAGTGATGATAAAGTACTACGCGCCTTCAGGTTACGATGACCGTTATACGATTTATTATACAATGTTTATACATACACGATGATTTTTCGCCTTCTCCATATGCAATATTTTTCACCATGTGAAATCAACAAAAAATTTTCTCGATATTGAAATTCAAAAGTGGCATTCGATGTGCTGATCATGTCGGAATAACAAATATGTCGATATGCTATTCGCCGAAATCTCACTAACAACGAATGGAAAAGATACAATGCTTGATCTAGCTCAGTTCGGCGTTATTCGTTGTTGTGAAAACGAAACTGGAAACAGATAGGTGGTAAAACTTTAGCGATAAAAAATGAAGTTCAGTAAATAATTAAAGATATATATTAAAACTTGGCTTCGAGTATGTGTTTAGTAAGCTAAATTCATCACGTTAAATTCAACGTTTATTTTATACATCTGCATAGAAAGTAAGAACTCCCTACAGTATGTACTGCACATATCACATTGTACCGTTACATTTTATTGCAGATCATAACCACTAAATACACTAAAGTTACTGTACTTAATTATAGTTACTAAGGTTAATATATTATTTTTAATGTTACTCATTTTTAATATGTACAGTACGTATATAAAATTTTGATGATTTTTACTAGTGGGTGTTTGCATTAAATATTTACTATGAGTTTCTATACAACTCAATACAACATTTTCGGCTTACAACGCAGCACCGGAATGAATTAAAACTATATGACGAGGGTCCACTGTATTTCAGAGGGTCTACTGTACATAGAATAGAAGCTGTTGTTCGCTTCTACAAGTAGTTGGCTAACTAAAGCCTGTATTTGAAATGAAATAACAAATAAGCCTGAGAAAGGACCAAGGGAAGGAAGGCTGCTATTAAAGACAAATTTGCGCAAAATTTTAGTAGATTTTATCAGAAAGTATCAGTATTTTTTATAATTTGCGACTGTTTTTGATGTTTGAGGTGATCTGACTGCCAGGATGTTTCAAGATTAAAATCGATAAAACTTGATCGCAGTTAAAACGCGATATGCTGACAACATCTGATAATGATATCTAACGCTGACATTTAACGCTGACATCTAACGCTGACATCTAATGCTGACATCTAATGCTGACATCTCATGCTGACATGTAATGCACAGCATCTGCTAACCACATAACCATTTAGTAAAAGTGAAATACATGAATACTTGAGCGAGATATATGAAGCTCTCTATGCTTTCTTCGTCTATTATTGAGTGTCATTTACCACTAGTGAACTATGACTAGCCGTAATAGACAGTGTGAGTTCAAGGGTGAGAAGTACAAAGACTAACAAACTAATCGATTCAATCAGCTGATTTCAGAATGCTATAGAATCTTAACCCTGCTGGACCGTGGCATCTGACTCCGTAGCACTAGACATTTCCTTTAACTGAACAACAAACAACAAACAAACTGACTAAAGTGTTCAAAGATTCAAAGAACACCCTAAATTCTGATACACTAAAATAAGATGTTTGTCTTAGTCATTGAGAAAAGAATTCAAAGATATATTAAGGTTAGTGCCTGAATTGTCAAACATGTAATCCGTCTATTTCAGACGAAAAATGTCAACCTGTGTGGCAAACCAGTGCTTTGAACTTCGAGGAGACCGAACAGAAGAGGATCTAACGTGCGCCATCTGCCTAGGCCTGTTCACTGAACCCAAGACCTTACCCTGCGGACACTCCTTCTGCAGTTTGTGCATACAAACAGTTATTGAAGTAAGACTAGCCAATAGCTGATAATGAATTAAATTACAAACGAAATATTACTTAGTCATTCTAAATTCCAAGAAATAAAACACAAAATAATGTAGTTGATGCTTTCTGCAAACATTTATGATAATGCCATCATATGTTGAAATTGATAGCACGTGAAAAGAGTTAAAACAATGAGACAAAAAGGTTGGATTGCGCAAAAAATTTTTTCAACTCTTGTTGACCTGCCAGAGGTTAGACCAAGAGGAGAAAAAGATGAGAAAACTCAACTTTTTCTGTTAGGATTAGGATACTATCATCGTGATTAGAAGGAGAAAGGTTGATAACAAATACAACTTGTAATGAAATTTTTCAAAATTTGAAAAACCAACGCATACTTTCAAATTTAAAAATGCTTTTCTGTATGTTCTATGCAAATGAACTTTTTGTAAGTTCGAATGATTGAACCAAGAAAGAATATAATATCCAGCCGCGGCAGCAATGTTCAAGTTACACTAATTTCATCTAAACTTCCAACTGGGATGATTAACTCATTGATAGTATTGTTGGACGTTGTTCTAGGATGACTGCAAAAATCATAAGAACAATTAAAAGACTGTTTTTTGAAGTGTTTTGTGGATGTTTATTCTGCCTGAAACGATATACAGGATCATTTCCTTGGATAACGATTACCAGATGAAATATGAGTACGAGTAAATATTTTTATTCACGAATCGTAACTGTTCTTCATGCTACAAAGTCGCTAAACCCGATTTTTCCAATAAAAATGCTGTCTTAAGGGCCAATCAAATTATGGAATATGAGTAAAAATACTGCAGCAATTTTAGATTCATGAAGCATCTCTTTGTGATAGTAAACCTAAAAATATTGGTAAGCTACTAAAAGTAATATCATGAGCAATCATTCAAGCCTACACGTGTACTCAGCGATTTGAGTCATCCTATACGATATCCTTTAACAATAAATGATCAACATGCGAATTACTGGTTAATTAGATGAGTGCCAGTTAACAAGTCCATTAATAACATTTTCACTGATCACTAAATCCTGGTTTACACTATATCGCTGTAGGTCCGCGTTTTCCTTTCGGCGTTCATCGTCGATTACGTGAACCGTAAACTGATGACATCGACAAAGCAACGCGGATACGTTGGAAAAGTTTGCAGCCGTCAAACTTTCCCGATATTTCGCCGAGTATCGACGACCGCCTTTCAAATGTGAACAATTTCGGCGATGGTATTTTGCGGTTACCGATAGCGTGATTTATTTATTTCCGTTTATGACTGTTGCTGCGGGACTAGCTTTTGATTTAAGTCATGCGAAAACGAAGAGATTTCGTCACAAAAATTTAAAAGAGAAGAGAACACTACATACTGATGCAAACGCTGATGGGTTTGTGATAGTGTGAACATCGTTATCATCGACAATCACCGAAGCATTGGGGGGTCCTACCACACAAAGTTGTTGTCAGAATAGTCACTTTTAAAATCACTGTCGTCACTTTTAAAATCACTGTCGTCACTTTTAAAATCACTGTCACCTTTTTAAGTTGGTAACCAAAACAACCTCTTTCTTCACATTCGTTATTTTAATACAAATATCCATTCTGGTGGCACTGGGTTGCGTTAAAAACCTGAAACTTGCTCAGTTTGAACTTCTGCTAACCAAAAGCATGGCTCAACCAGCGATCTTCACAAACTTATTAGTGATGTTTGGGAGTGTTGCTGATTACTCCGCGAAGAGTGACAGCCGTCTTGGGTTTTTAGGGCTACATTTCTTGTACCGAAAATAGACCGAGATTGTCTTTCATAATCATTGTCAGTCACAGACTTGGAAACGGATTTGCTGTCAATGTCGTGGCATTTCATTGCTGTTTACTTTAATTATATGGCAGTCTATAAATGCTCTGCCAGATGCTTCAAACACAAACTAGTAAAGTTTCGGTTGAACGTGTTGATTTATGGACAAATAATAAGTTAGTAAAGGTACGGCTACACGTAACAAATTTTTCGTCGGTTCTAACAAAAATCCCGAAATGATTGAAACACACAGAATTATTCTGCGCTGCTAGAATCGTGCTAGCGAGCACGATTCCAGCAGCTTTTGCAATTAGTATAGTCCAAGAGACGTATAATGACACACAATAAAAGTATAAGTGCAATTCAACATAGGCCTAGTATGTACACACGATGCAACTGCTTAGATTGCGTTATTGTATGTATTTATTGTTTGGACGCTTAGCTACAAATTGTTTATTTTTTAATTATATTTCCTTTTTAGCAGCAAAAGTTTTGTGGTAGAAAATGTTGCCATCTTTAGCGCAATCAAGTCATGTGCATCGTATTTACTATGGTGAATTTCCGTAATATTTTTCTTGCGTGTGGCATTATGTTCTCGGACTACATATATCTTAAAATTTGCTATAGTCATGCTCGCTAACCAACAATAGCGCAATTTAAACAGTTACATCGTGTGTTCTATGTTGAATTGCTTTCGTACTTTTATTGTGTGTCGCGATACATATCTTGGACTATACTAATTGCTAAAGCTGCTAGAATCGTGCTCGCTAATAATTTGTTTAATCTGTAAAAGCGTTTCGCCGATGAACTCGGTGGGCATGCACAGCTCAAATAATTCTGTGAATTTCGACCAATTAAACCTGCGTTTTTCGTGATTTCGGCCAGAACTCAGAACCAACGAAAAATTTGTTACGTGTAGCCGTACCTTTAGTAATCCTACTTACACAATCATCGCCACCTACATTGATAAATGGTCGTCTCGTCTGTCACTTTTTAAATATCCCTGTCGTCGGGTCATCAGAATCGTCACAAAACATGGGAGGACCCCCAGCATTGTGGCATCAACACAGATACGATATAGTGTGAACCAGCCTTAAACATGGTGGTTATACAGGAGGAGGTCAATTATCATCTACCAACAACATTAAAGATCAATAAAGATCTCAAGCTAATTAATGAGTCATAAAGACATATCAGAACCTACTATTAGAGATAACAAATTCAACAGATAACAGATTAAGCATAACAAATTCTTTTCCAATTGTCAGTGCATACAGTTGGAATTTGAACAGCCATGAGTAGCCAATGTTTATGCTGCTTCCTGTTTGCAGGGAATCCGAAAATACACGATCGACCTCATTCCTTATGGGCATGATTTGTGTTTTTGTTATTCTCTTACTTTGGTATTTTTGTTAACTGGAATTATTAACATATAATGCTAGTTCATATGGTGAGTCAATCTCCTAATGAACACTATGCTAAGACTGTATATATCAGACAGCTACTTTGAAAACTATTGTAGAACAACGTTTGTCAAATGGTGCGGTGCCCAAAATGTAACGCGGGACACTCGAGGAATACCTTACGCAATAAGTTACTGCTCAACCTCAAGCTACAGGTGTCAGTACTAAGGCTACAGAATCATCAAATAACAAAGCTCTTGCCTACAGAGCTGGTGGAAACGCACCGTATCCAATCCAATGGGATATTCTTTAAGGAGCAGGTCATGGCCATTAGCCTATTAGCCAATGAAAGCGTTTGCTTCACAACTACTAGTGGTTTGTATTGCCACCAAAGAGAGTTTGGAAGAAAATCAACTCTTAAATGGAAAAAAGGTATGTAAGATTTAGAGTAGGTTTGGCTCAAAGTGCATGATGTTCACTGGTTCCATGTAGCGGTTAAGCCGCAAGCTTGCAACATCCGCAAGATGCAAACAGTAAAAATCTGCAAATCAAGCGAGGTTCGTTACTACCAAATGCTTACCGAATGTTTCATGCTTGTTAAAAATGGAAACAGAACTTCCATTTTCATTGTTCAATTTTTTTTCATTTTAACCATTCACGACACTTCATTTGTTTTTATTACGATATGAGCAGTTCCGATTGCGTTGCTATGATCTCAGCCATAGAAATTCTTGTCTTTTTTAATAAAGCACCCGCAATAATCCGCAACATGCAAATGTCCGTTGAGACACCACACGGTAACTCAATGTGCACACAGCCCTAAATATACATAATCCACATCATGGAAACTCAGTCTGAGTAACAGCTTTTGGAATGTGAAAGGGGGAAGAAGGTGAAGGATATTCCAATTTAAATATTCCTGCCCATATTTGGCATTTGCCTTTGGGTCAAGGGTTCATACTCAAGTGTAGGGATCATATGATGAAATGATTTCTTACAAGGAAACAAATGTGATGTAAACCGCAACTTCACATAGCAGAATTGTAACTTTTTCTTCAACAGACTTCGAAATATACATCTGACTACAGTGAAAAGTTTTTTGAGAAGTAAAATAGTGGATATATTTTCATAGAGTTATCATGAATGGAGACAACATATCTGGTAACTGGGAATGGAGAGTAATTTATACCTTCCAGTGAAGCAGTGGCACCTCATTTACACTCTCTCATGTTTGAATTGGAGTGAACCATACATTAATTACTGCGGCAAAAATCAATGCTGAACGCTCTAACCTGTACTAGCTTTGAATAAACTAGATTGGAACAAAGGCACAGCAGCTGTTGCTATCAAAGGACTTGCCATAGTTTAATAGCGTACCCTATAAACATCCACCAATTCATGCTGTTAAGTTTTAAATCAAAGGCCTTTGTTCACTTATTTTTAAAGCTAAACATCTCATACAGTGCTTGTTATGTACTATCAATGTTTTTATATAATATAGCTCACATTGCTCACAGTTAGTATATGAAATACTAACTGAATGCCATGTGTTGCACGGGTAATGAAAAACAGCTTATAAACATAACATTACCTAACCTGCTACATTACCTTTACACTACAATACCTTCAACTGTTTGTAAGCTGTCTTTATTACTCGTACGATGCCGGAGGTTCACCTACGGAGGGCAGCTGGTAATCATTACATGTAAAGCAACATAATTATGTGAATTTCGCGCAATGTAATAAATATTTTCACTATTATTTAGTCACTATGCTCAGTTGAACGCGTAGTCTGATAAATAAGCTCGACATCTCCAGAACTAGAGGGCGTGAGATCAAATCCTCTGCAGAACAAATTTTTTATTATCTTCAAAGCGGATTTTCCATTTCTAAATCTTTGTCGCCATAACCAGACAGACAATGAGATTTATATATATATAAATTAGTGTTGGCTAACGTTCAGACCGACTGCACTTCCGTTTGATGAATACCGGTACTATTTGGCAATAAATTTTCCTTCTAGACACTTTTCAAGAGACAACAATGACTAATGAAATAGAAATGCTGCCAGAGATTTTTATTTGACAAAAGATAGGATTAGTTGGGGTTTGCTATGCGACAGTCCTTGGTCATAGGATTTCTGTTAAGGGACAATCCTTGGGTAAAGAAAATACAGTCAAACATAAATCGAGATATACGAATGTTTCGACATGTAATGGAATTTCTAACCTGCGACGTCCAAAGTTTATTCAAACACGATAGTTCTTTAAGTAAAAGTGAAAAGCGCAGACAGAAAAAGATTAAAATGTAAAAATAGAAGACAAAATATAAATTAAGTTAATAAACACTATATCTGGTGTAGAGCAAGTTATTACTTTATTTTTTGTTGTTACATTTAATTCAGGTCTTTGTATTTAGTTTTGTTGCATTGTTTTATATAATTTACTTTCACTGTTACATGTAACTTTTGTTGAATCATTCCTCATTGTTTTGGGCTCTTGAACAAATTAAACAATTTATAATATATTTTTATAAGAGAAAAAAGCAGATATTAGAACAAATGTACTTTGCATATTGAGATTTGACTGTAGTTTTGTTTTCAGGCTTTTTGTAAATGAAATTTTTTTCTTATTTACAAAGACATAACGAAAAGAGCTTAAAACCATTTTACATGCAGATTACGGAACAGAAAGTGTTGATTGTTTAACAACTCATTTCTATTCCATCCCTCGACGATTCTAAATACCAAAAGACCACAGTCTGCCGTCCCAATTACTTTATACTCAAGTTTTCTACCAATGGCTAGTATCCTACCACGTGTTTCGAGAATCTAGCGCATGCATCAGGAATTCTGAAATGTAATAAAAATACTCATTATATGAATTAGCAATGAATAGCCCTAATCCCACGGGTAATTTTACTACACCTGAAGCGTGCGGGACGAGAGTTGTAATTCCCGCATTGTTTATAGCCAGCCTTGACTTCCAGGTATTTAAAACTATTGTAAATAAAAATAAAACAATTACAGTCGATTGCACAATAACTGGCAAATCAAAGGGTCCCAGTGCTCGTGGCTATAGTATAGTGAGACCAAAATAGATTAATGTACCTAAACCAATGCCTTTTGGGATGTAAAAACCTTGGAATTGAAAGTATTACTCAGAAACTCAGTATAAGTTTGATTAGGCTTCGCTACATAAAAGCCGATCACGATGTTTCCACGATGCGAATTCGGAGTTGTGCACACGTTGAGTTACCAGGCGAGAAGTGTTTCAATTACCGTTCACAAGTTGCAGGTTAAGGCGAGCACTTTGATAAAAATGACAAGGACATCTACACCTGAAGTCCTAGTGGCGCATTCGGAACTGCTCAAATCGAAAGAAGAATGACTGAATTCTAGAAAACATTTTAAAACGGAATAGTTTGAGTGGCAATTTCTTACACATGACTCGGAGGAGCCGTTATCCGCCTTTTGCATGCATGAAATATTTGGTAAAAATTTGCAAGTAACGAAGTTTGCTTGAATTGCGGATTGTTGCCATTTATATCTTGAGGATGTTGGAAACTTGCGAATTAACCGTGTCAAGAATTCCATCATCTTGAGGATGATGGAAACTTGAAAACTTGTGGAATAACCGTACCACGGAAAGAGTGAATATCTAACTCAGTGATAGCGCTTATCCTATAGGGGTCTTGGTAAAACAAAGCATCTACACATAGGCCTAGTTCTTAGCTGACTATGAAGGCCTGGTATTAAGTCTACAGATACTTTATTCTGCAGACTTGCTGGGAGTGACTTCAATAGCTTCCAATGAATATCAGATATTTGCTGCCACAAGAACAGACAAACTAATGATGGTTGATGGAACATACACTTGCTGGAACATTCACATTCTCGATGACCGAACAGGAAGTGAACTGCGACAAATATTTGGTGGTAGGTCATCGCTAGTAGGGCATTTATCTGTTTGCTACTTTGGATCAGCTGTCCACCTGTCTGAGAACGATTTGTGCATTCAAATGGATGTGCTAAAGTTTCGGCAAGTAAAGGTGGTATAGGACAGACTACTTGTACGCTACCAACTAGCTTGTTCATATCTCCTATCAACACATCGAATGTTGTCACACACGGCTATGCGTAGGCACCTTGCTTAAAAGTGAACCTACACAAAATTTTTATGAGATTTCACCGGAAAGTATTGGTATTTTTCCATCATTTGTAATTGTTTTTGATGTTTGGGGTGATCTGACTACCAGGATGTTTTGAGATTAAAATCAACCAAACTTGATCGTGGTTAAAACGCTGAGATCAAGCAAATGTGTGATTACGACGTTTATAGTTGTAAAGAGACCAAAAGGATAGAGGCGCGTAACGCTGCAACTTGGACGCAGTAGTCAATGATATCAACTATCGCAACCATAACAACTAGTGATGTCATTTCGCACATATCTTTCTCCTGAGAGGTTTAACTGTGATCAACTTTCGTCAATGTTAATCTTGAAACATTCTGGCAGTCAGATCACCTCAAACATAAAAAACAATCGCAAATGTTAGAAAAATACCGATACTTTCCGGTGAAATTTGAAATTCTTCTTAAAAGCTCATCCTTATATTGTGAATCTCCGATCATTTGTAATGAATTACAGTGAGCATGCTTCAACTTATGCTGCAACCATATTGGGTAATGGAGACTACTTTGGTCCCAACTTGTCTGCCCTCTCGCCCATTCTTAGTCATCTAGCAAAAATGCAAGCTGTGACACTTTGACCTTGCTTTGACTCTTCCGCATTGTCTTAAGTAATGTCTTGAGGAGGCATTTTATCATTTCTAGGCTTTCAGATGGTCTATTTCTTTTTAACCCAACTAAAATTGATACGATTTAGAAATCTTTACTCAAGCTTGTTGCCATTATAGTAGAGATCCTAAAAACTGCATAGAGCGAGCTAATTAAATGAATAGTATTTATTTACACCAAAGATAACAGCAATTAATTAAACTCTCAGCCACAGGCAACTAATCAAGACATTCGTCTGTCAAGGTTAGGGTTAATAAGACAACTCCAATATCACTTTAGAAAAGATTTTCAGATTTCATTTATAAACGGGTCTTTGTTAGGGCTGAACAAATGAATAAATAAGGCTTGAAAAGAAGGACCTACTGATAACTTGCATGACTAGCACGTGACTTCTGATGTGTTCATCAAACAGAAACCACGATGGTACGTTTATCAGGAAACATAAGCTGCTCCTTAGATAAGGCTTGATGTGGCATTAGAAATTAATATCTAACTCAGGCCAGGGTCTTTATATGAGCTGATAAGTAACGTAATATGAGGACAAGGATAGTCACTTATTACAGTTGTAATCTCCTAAAGACCAGCCAATTCATTCCTTCGATATTCTCATTGTCACAAAGAACGAGAGGAGAAAGGGAGAAAAGAGGGGGAGAGAAAAGAGGGGGGGAGAGAAAAGAAGGGGGGGGGGAGAGAAAAAAGGAGAAGGGGTGAGAAAAGAGGGGTCAAGAGAAGATATGGAAAAAGGAGCAGAACTGGGGGAGCAGATTGGGAAAAGCAGATAGGAGAAGGGAGAGGAAAAAGGGGGTGGGGAAGAGAAAGGGGGCGGAGAGGAGAAAGGGGAGAAGGGGTAAGGAGGGGGAAAAGGGGAGGAGAGAGAGTGTTAGAAAAGGTTGGAGAAGGGTAGGTGCAGGGGAGTACTAAATAATGGGTGTCCACTTCAACCACAGATCAAGCAAGCTGTTAGGATAATTGTACATTTGTATAATTGTACATTTGTATAATTGTACATTTGGATAATTGTACATTCAGATACTTTCCATGCATGGAAAGTATCATCTGAATGTACAATTATCTCAATCATCTGAATGTACAAAGTATCAACCATACATTATCATCTGAGAGCACAGTGTAATGGACCTTAGAAGCAATAGTGGCTAAATTTCAGCACTGCTTAACGCTAGAATTTATTGCAAGAAAACAATATAAAATACAGTATAATTTCTTGGAGATATACAATGGTCAAACAGAACACTTCCTGAAACACTCCCTGGGGAAGTTGTTAAATTTTCCACGAAACTTTCAACTAGACGAAACCAGCTCAGACATTAATTAAATGAAATACACTTAAATGTTTGCCATAGGGCTGGGACAAGAATGCAGTATTACAGCACTACCCTGTGGATGGCTGGCCCTCGCTGATACTGGAAATTATGGCTTCCATGCACAACCATGCATTATCCTCATGACGGAATATGGCAAGGAAAGACAGGTTCTCACCCCGATGGCCCATGAAACAAGCTTGGTCAAGCCTACTAAAGTCGTAGGTAAGTGATTTAGAATCTTTAGCCCTAGGCCCCAAAGTATGGTCTTTAACAAACAAAACCATAGTACAAACAGTGACCTTCTAACCACATATAGCTACAATAGGAAAGGACAAAGCTTTTTATAGGCATCTTACATGTATGTAATCAATATAGAAATAGTCCAGCAAAAACTGTTTCCATTGTGCAGGTGATGTGGATTAACACACACGTTGAGTTACTTTGTGATAAGTGTTTCACTGTACATTCACGTGTTGTGGATTAACACACACGTTGAGTTACTTTGTGATAAGTGTTTCACTGTACATTCACGTGTTGTGGATTAACACACACGTTGAGTTACTTTGCGATAAGTGTTTCACTGTACATTCACGTGTTGTGGATTAACACACACATTGAGTTACTTTGCGATAAGTGTTTCACTGTACATTCACGTGTTGTGGATTAACACACACGTTGAGTTACTTTGCGATAAGTGTTTCACTGTACATTCACGTGTTGTGGATTAACACACACATTGAGTTACTTTGCGATAAGTGTTTCACTGTACATTCACGTGTTGTGGATTAACACACACGTTGAGTTACTTTGTGATAAGTGTTTCACTGTACATTCACGTGTTGTGGATTAACACACACGTTGAGTTACTTTGCGATAAGTGTTTCACTGTACATTCACGTGTTGTGGATTAACACACACGTTGAGTTACTTTGCGATAAGTGTTTCACTGTACATTCACGTGTTGTGGATTAACACACACATTGAGTTACTTTGCGATAAGTGTTTCACTGTACATTCACGTGTTGTGGATTAACACACACGTTGAGTTACTTTGCGATAAGTGTTTCACTGTACATTCACGTGTTGTGGATTAACACACACGTTGAGTTACTTTGCGATAAGTGTTTCACTGTACATTCACGTGTTGTGGATTAACACACACGTTGAGTTACTTTGCGATAAGTGTTTCACTGTACATTCACGTGTTGTGGATTAACACACACGTTGAGTTACTTTGCGATAAGTGTTTCACTGTACATTCACGTGTTGTGGATTAACACACACGTTGAGTTACTTTGTGATAAGTGTTTCACTGTACATTCACGTGTTGTGGATTAACACACACGTTGAGTTACTTTGCGATAAGTGTTTCACTGTACATTCACGTGTTGTGGATTAACACACACGTTGAGTTACTTTGCGATAAGTGTTTCACTGTACATTCACGTGTTGTGGATTAACGAAAACCTTTTAGTAAAAAAGATGAGGAATTTTACTCTAGAGGTCATGGCATCACACTTCTGTCTCAAAGCTTTCAGGATGGGATCGACTGAAGTGAGGAAAATGTTTAAAATGGAATAGCTTATGAGGCATTTTGTGTGTATCAATCGCTACGTCGTTTCCATCTTTTGCAAACATGAAACTTTTCGTGAAAATTTGCAAGCAACCAAACTTTCTTGACTTGCGGGATTTTGTCGATTTCATCTCGCGGATGACGTAAACTTAATGATTAACTATGTCATGTAAACATGATGGTAGTTGTCACCTTCTGCCTCCGACAACTGTGTCTCCATTAGACAAGTGTGTCTCCATTAGATGTTACTCAACTGGAGACTCGGTTCGCTGACACATGGAAACGATGCAACACATTGAAGAAATGTCCATCAGAACACATTAGACAATCGAACTAAGATTTGTCGAAAAACCGTGTTAAAAACTTCATAATTTATCATGGAATATGAGAATATGAGAAAGTAATCTCGTCTCCCTCGCTGTTTGACATACTCTTAACAATACTAGATGCACAAATTTATACTGTATGAAAAATATTAACAATACTGGTCTGTAATATCAGTGTTCGCCACCACGCTATGTGTCCTAGGCAGTCAAGACGCTAGACTACTGATCGTTAGTTACCTTTCGATATACCTTAGCTGAATAGAAATATGGCTACTACCAAAGTTGAAAGTTGTTGGATATGTTGCAAGTTATCAACAGTGAAATTTTCAAACTACCTCTGCAACAGATTTAAAAAAGTTGTAGCCAATCAGAAAGAGAATGTTTCTCAATAAGGTGATTTTGCAAAAGTAGTAAATACTAACTTAGAATGTGTAGTGCTTCTCTCCTTCCAATAGAATATGATTTTTCAGTAAAAATTCTTACATTTATTCACAAAAAATAAAAAATGAAATATTTTAATGATATTGTTCAATTCTAGTCATTCTCGTAATGTGTTCACACAAACGAAAACTTTCACGGTGAAGGGCAAAAAGAATAAAAATTAAATTCTTCGCCCAGTTGAGATGGAATTTTACTGTGAATTTAACTTTAAATTCATGTATGAAAATGAACACGTTCATACATGAACACTATTGCAAAGATTTTGATCAACTGATGAGAATTCAAGGGTCATTCATGAAATAAACAGATGTTGTTTGAACAAAAGATAAATCCAGTGTAGAAAAAAATTAATATTAACCCAACACAGATATACTTCTAAAATTACGAAATACTGAGTTCTACAACTGTGTTTATTCTGATAATCCTAATAAACAAAAGAAGAAAGACCACGGCATTCGCAAATGGCTGAGAAACGTTTGCAGGGATTGTCGAATGCTATATACATTAGATAATGCAAGAGCAAAGGTCGTCGCATGGTTGTTCTGTACCGCCATAGATAGTCGTTACTCAGAAGAAATTATAAATACTTTGAGCTTTAAATAAACTTAAATTAAATATTAAATAACTTTAAATAAATGAACACACTACTAAATGATTGGGACAAAAGGGTGTTAAAATGGTGAAACAGGACCAAATAATAAAACTCTGTAAGAGGAAGTTTATTTGAGGATGGATACCAAAAACACGGAGAGTTGTCTCCACCATGTCATGAGCTTCCTTACCACTCAGATTAGACAGTTTATGGTTTTTCTTTAGAGGGTACTGAGAGACTCTACTGTTTACTGAACAAGGGGCTGTAAAGGACTTGAAGACTGCTTGACAGTCCAAAGTGTTAACTGCTACTCTCCTGGTGATAATAATAGCTCTGTAAATAATCTCCCAGCCTCACTTGTCTTACTCAAAGTTTTCAGGTTCAACTTGGAAAAACCACCAAAAATACAATAAAACATTTTAAAAGTTTTATTACACTAATAAAAAAACCAACCGTAATTTTGGAAATTTAAGAGCAAAGAAATAGAACAGGTCTATAATAGAGGAATGGCGGTACTGCGGTACAGCTGACATTACATAACGATCGCTTAAACGAGTGGCTGGTCGTATCAAGGGGCAAGCCACAAGCGCGACTAGTAATAGATTTTGGGTAGAGAAGGTCTACTTGAAGAGACAATCAAGTGTGGGGATGAGATTCCATAAAAACTAATACTAAAGTTGTCTAAAAAAATGTGGAGGCTATATTAAACAGAATTTAGCGTTAGTTTATGTACAAAATCCTGCTCTTGAGTTAGGTGTCATTTTCTCCAGTAGCTCATAGCACTAGAATTCATCTATGCTATCACACACTTGTTTAGCTAAAGGCTCAGTTATGTTAAAAGATTTCAAAGCTGATTTTTGCAGTCAAAGCTTCAGTATACGCTATGAAAGATATCACATGACACACCTACTTGTACATCAAGCTAACGATTTTTGTAATTGGGTGTATTTGAAAATAGCATATCAAATTATTAAATAATCTACGGTTGTTTTCTAATACTTTAATTTACTTTAATAATACGACTATAATTACATTTCAAACAAATGTTTCCCGAATTATGCTATACAAAGTCATAAAAAGGGCAACAGCTAGTTATATTGTTATATTTTCATTTTAAAATATATTATGAACGATCCATAACATGGAACGACGAAATAGCGATTTACTAAGAAATGAAAAATGTGTAATCGCCACAAAAGATCACTAGCCGCTATTGGTTCCTTGAGAGATTTTCATATATATTCTTATTTCATATATATTTTATTAAATAAAATAGATATGAAATTAAATAATATAAAATATGTATTATTTCACTATAAAACAACTCCCTATATGATGAATAGTTAAAACACGACATCCGCTTCCCAGTGCACTCAGAAGTATATTTTTTAGCTTTGTTGGATAATAAATATACTTATTTATAAGTATACTATGAAAAATGACTGTGAACTACACGCACAGTTGTGATAATAGGCTTTCGAAGAAAGAAGTTTGTCTCTTAGAAAAATCATTGCTGTTGTCTCTGACAGCTTTAATGATAGCAAAAATTTGCTTCGGTCAAATGAGGAAGCATTTTACAATTTGAAAGGGCTCTAAAATATTAGTTTGATAAAATCAGCCATGATTATCCATGTAAAAATTAACTGTTTGTAGTGAACGCAGAAAGAAGTAAACTTGTTGTGTTCGATGGAGGCGCCAACTACCTGATAGGTTATGACAATCTACGAACAACTCTTCGAACTAGCTGGAAACTGCACGCCAAAAACTACGTTAGCATGACCGTCGACTCGACAAACTCTGTTATAGTCGCAGCGATGAGGTTTTCTACAGACATAATGACCTTTGATGGCGAAGTCCTCTCGAGAATAGATCTGGGCTGGAATAGAGAAATGGTGAGGGATATTTCCGTGCGAGAAAAATACCTGGCAGCGAGTGAGGGAAAGGAAGCTTGCATTTATCGCATCGTTAATGTCGATGATGCCAAAGATGATATAGAGTGCTGAGTGTACTACTAACCTCATCTGTTAACAACACGTGCTCACCTATTTCAAGCACTTGCATACAGCTGTCGCTAGTCTGCACTGTGACATTCCAACAATCACTAGCTTTGCTGCCAACACAACTTCAAATATATATTTAACCAAATATGATTATATCGGAGAAAGCCATCCGCCTCCAGCCGAACATAGCATGACCTGGTTGTCCATGACTAATTTAGACAGCTTCCTACCCTTTCCACAAACAGGCCATCTTTTCATTTGTGATCTCACTCTCAGGGGAAATATGAGAGGACGATTCCCATAATTTCTAGTCAGTTTATAATGTGCCCCATGCTCATCGTATGACTCTATCTGATTCTTATGCATTATGTGCTTTTGCAAGTTCTCACACAGGTGAAAAGGAATTTAATCACAGATATCAATTGTTGCACTTTACACATTAATTGATCTCTTACTTTGCTAGGCAACAGCAAACTAGATACATATAATATTATACTGACCTAGATCTTGCACGCATTTTCATATTATGCATTTTTCTCATAAGATATTACTTTGAAAGCCCTCTTTTGAAATTTTTTACCAGATATGATTTAGTTGACATGCTTTTGACGCATTTTTCTAATTCAGTATTATGACATACATTTATTTGTCTTTGATGTGGTTATGCAATATCAATGTTACTGTGGTATATAGTGTTTCTAGAGATGTACCTAAGATTCCTATACTATAGCCTAAGAACATACAGACAAAATAATGCTAAAATAAATGATTGAATTCGCACACATACCATCATGAGAAAGGAACATACAATTCTGTCTGCATTGCATTCTTTAAATAAGTGAAAATAAAGGCAATTTAAGCAAAGGTTTTAAATTTTAGTGCTGTAATCAGTAGGCTGACAGCAAACTTGGCCTTGACCCTTTTAATAACAGTGGAACTAGATATATAGATGTACAGTTGCTGATAGAAAGGTAGGTACTATGTGAGACAAGGACAGTGAAATCCCTGCATTCTACAAGCCTACAGTTGTGTTAAAGCTGAAGATAGACTAAAGTGACCCCCAGTCAACCTTTGCCGTATTAATTGGTAGGCTACCTCGCCATACGACATTAATTCATTCCGTTTTTAGCATAATAAGGTGCAAATGTATTATAGCGTGGTATAGACAAGTATAGTAATTATCTAATGCAAACACCCTTTGGTACAAACATCAAAAATTTATACATGTACTGTAACGATAACTAGTCCTTCCATCACCATCGAAAGAGACAATTTAGTAGAGAAGAAATAGAAAAGAAGGAAACAAGAAAGCATTGACTTCTACAAAAGACACATCTATATGAGTTAAAAAGTTTACTAAATGGCTAACAACACAAAAGCTGGTAACACTGTTAGAACTACATCGTACATTTATATTACAAGAAATCAGATTCGGTGACAGAATTTCAGCGACTTGCGGTGCTCGCGGGTTTACGAGTTTTGAGGTTCATGCATGGATTTGATTATTCTATTGTTCCTTTCTTATGATTAGAGATAAGTTGGGACGCAGGCAGCTGATGTTATAAACTGTAAATATCTCTTATAGATATGACCGATAGTGAAACAGACTGTAGAGCAATATAAAGCTTGTGTTCCCTCAATGAAGTTTGCAAAAAACTCGTTTGCAGGACAATAAGATACATGAACAAGAAAACTGATATTAAATTCCACCTAAATGATTGAATGACACAACTGCAAAAGTAGCACAACTCCAAAGCCAACTGATAGATCAACGGAATTGATTAATGCAACTTTAAATATTAGCAAAATGGTCTTTATTTTGAAGGTGTTGTGCAGGAGTGCATGGGCATTACTCCAGTACTACAGTACATTACAAGAGGGCATTACTCCCTTAATCGTTACTATAATAAGAGCCGTGTTCATTTATCGATCGAATGCCTCGGTTTGAGGTTAGGAAAAAAGATTGCATCGTACAAGATTTGAACTTGCGACATTCAACTAGGCCACCCGGTCACCACCACTTGCGCCAATCATTCAGCTTCTACGATTTTAGAATTATTGTACACATACTTATTCTCTGTGCTTTATTGTCACACCTGATGGTCTCTCACAGCATGCTGGACTACCAGGGCACTAGTAACTATAATATTGTGCTAAAATTATCGATCCATAAAGTAAACCAGCCAACATCTGAGGGCAACTCCAATTTTATTACTTTTTTACAATTACAATAGCTATGTCATGGTACGTGGTTAATGAATGGAAATTATGATACTCGGCTACTAAAATTGCAGACAATCTCGCATTGAAAATTAACATGACCTTTAGTAAAATGCTGCATTTAACTATTTCCACTTCTTAGCGGAACAGGTTTGTTAGCGATGATTTCAATTATAACTTTTTATTATAACTACCAAGGCTACTAATCCACTATCAGTCTTTGGATGTATTATGAAATACATCAGCAGTTTGGGCTCAAGTTAAATATACTGCTAGCAAACACAGCTTTCAGCCCAGTTAATATATTCAGACAAATCAACACTTTGTCTGAATAAAGTTCAATAAACAAAATTTTTTTCTCCATCACTCACACACTCAACCTTTTATAAATTTTAGCTATAATTATCTTGTTGATCTGAAATATCTTAAAAAATCTAAAACAATTATTTAAATCGAATCCTCTCCACTACATCGACATATGCCTGAAATGTCACACTCTAAACTTAATGCTTGCAAACCAATGTTGATGGACTTGTCTGCTAGGAAAATAAATAGAGTGAATTGTCACACTAACCTTGCTCATAGATCCATCTCTATGCCCTTTCAGAGCTTTCACCTCAGCGTCAGACAACTGAAACTTAGTGAGAAAGCCATCAGCCACCTTCATGCGCAACTGCAACTTTGAGCTAAAATGCAGTGAAATATAATTACTTAGGAGTTATGCTATCATGCTCAGAAGAGGACAACTTCTTTCACTCAATCAATGCATTTTTTATGCATATGTATATAAAAACGAGCGCTGAGATGAAAGCAACACTGAACAGAGCGCTATTATGGGTGTTTTATAACTAACTACATGTAGTAAATAAAAAGAAAAGCAGATGTTTTTTTCTAAGGAATCGCACAGTCAATACTTCAGACAACATACAACACAGTGCTAATCTGTGATAAAGTATTTTGACAACAATATTTAGATTACTAAATACTAATTTGCAAAACTTAAATACCTCCTCAGCAACGAGACCAAATGATGAAACCGGATGAGACCATTTTTTGTATCTATTGTTATAGAATTTAGTCTTTGATTGTAATACATTAAGCGATCAGCTTTCATAACCAATGAAATTGTGGGCGATTTATGACAATGTTCTTCAACTCCATGTATTAAAGATGCATCTGTTTTTCATAACTATTCAACGCCTGAAATGTCAGGAACGCTTATTACCAATCGGGGTGAAGTTAATAATGCATAAAGATGGTGAAAACATAACAAATGTCACATTCTCCAGTTTTATAACTACTAAAACATCCCAGCCGTTACTTTTATTTCAGTTTGGTTTTTACGGGTTACTGCGCCGATAACTGAAAAGTGTCAACTGGCAGCATTTGAATGAATTATATCATGAAAAAGACAATTTCAATTTTATTTTCAATATAAATCATTAACTTTAAACAATTTTTTTCAAAAATTTAAAAATTCTTCTATGATACCCATATTAAGGAACTGCACCTGCAGAGGTGTATTAAATTTAATACTACAAATAAATACGGCTACATGGAAAGATAACAGCTGAAAACAGGAAACTCTTCCTTTATGCAGCTAATGAGCTGAACCTATATTTGTACCACAAATAATCAAACACTGCATGTTAAATGTGTGAGTATGTTAAATGTGTGAGGTTGCATGCCTATACAGATTAATTCTTACTTTCTCTCTCTCCCTTCCCTCTCTCCCTTCCCTCTCTCTCTTCCCCCCTCTCTCTCTCTCTCTCTCTCTCTCTCTCTCCCTCTCTCCTATATTCTCTCTCCCTTTTACTTCCTCCCTCTCTTTCTCTTCCTCCCTTTCTTTCTCTCCCTCACCCTCTTTCTTTTCTCTCTTCGCTTCCTTCTTTTTTTCCATCTCCTTCTTTCTCTCCCTCTCTCTCTCCCCTTCTCTCCCTCCCTCTCTCTCTCCCCCTCCCTCCCTCTCTCTTCTTTCTCTCCTATATTCTCTCTCCCTTTCTCCTTCGCGCTCTCCCTTTTTCTTCCTCCCTCTTTTTCTCTCACTCTCCCCCTCTCTTTGTTTGTGATTCAAAGACACTACATTAGTATTTCTGGTCAAAAATAGATTCTAGTGTAACCAGGCACTCCTTTACCTCACCTCTCTCCTTGCAGTTGTGTTGTCTGGTTAATAAGATGTCTTGTCTGTGATTGGGAAGATTTAAGTCTGTCTGTCATATCCTGGCAGCAGTCATTCATAGCCTTCACATCATCATAGATAGAATCGAGTTGCTACCAGTCAGAGCAATCGATGACAATAAGGAACAACAGAAAATGAGTTGCCTATAGGTGAACCACAAGGGACTATGCACTAGGGGCTGAGGAGTAATATTCAAGAAGTGTTGCCTGTCAATCTCAAATGCAAGAAAGATATAAATGAACAGAAAGTGGAACCACATCCAAGTTAACAAAAAATTTCCGAAGAATGTTGAAAATATTCTTGAGAAAATACAGACTAATAAAGGTGGGCTCAATTTCAGAAAGTATAACATTTAATCAATTTTAGTATTTAACAAATCTATTAATTTTACCAATTAGCGCATAATATTAAATTTTTGCGCCACATAAGAGAGGGTGTGAAAGCTCAACCTTTTTTATTGGCGCATCACAACATTGGGTTAAAGGAATGATGAAAAAACTAAACCAATAAAACAGCCAAGATAAAACGTTATTAATATTACTGCATGAGGCTTGCTTCTAATTTATTAATCAACAAAAGTTTACTACCTGCTGCGTTATAGATGAGCGAGCGCCACAACACATATTAGGCAAGTTATAGACACATTATAGCACGTTAAGTCTCATACTCAAGAATTTAACAAGGACTGCTCAACAAAAATTCAAGGTTAAAGCAAAAAGATAAAAGATTTGTAGTCAACAGAGTAAGTAACTTACGTCTTTCACAGACTTGAAAGATGCCAGAAACTCTTCATTAATAACTAGACTTCTTTTTTCAATGTCACTGCGCAGATTCCGCCTTGTCCTAAGATTGTTCTCGGTGAAAAATGTTGACAGAGCCTTGAGAGCTTCTAGCGTATCCTGTAAAATTTACAGAAACAAACCTGCTAAAATTTAATTATTTATTGTTTATTAAAAACTTCTAGCTCTCATCTGAATAACATGAAGCAATTGTGGTCAGAATCTACAGTCAAACACCAGTAAAGGCCAACTGCAGATAGCAGCAGATTCAATACACATCTGGCGATCAGGTTTCTATATAAAATAATATATTACTAACTTTGTCATTATCAAGCCGAGTATCCAAAACTTTTTTTAACTTTCTAGATAAAGGATTACTAGAAGTTATTTCACTAGCATTTCCAGAACTAGGCGGGTCTATTACAGAATCTGCCATTTCAACAAACTTTCTTATTACCGACGTTTTACATAGCTCGGGAGAGAGTCATTCATCGCAAGGAGTAGTTCCGTCGTTGCTTCCTAAATATGTTAATGTTTTGAGATTAATGCTCTCAGACTATTGAAAACGAGTCCATTAAAAGTTTCTTTTTAAAACTTTTGCGCTACGGAAGAAGTTGTCTATTTAACATGGAAACAATAACTCCGCAAAACATTCTGTACGCCAAGTTTGACTTATCGTCAGTTTTAATAAATTATGATAATTCAAGAAAAACATTTTCAAACCAATTAACCTTAGAAACAGCTATTTTTATTTTATATGTTAATTTTAACAATCTAAGAAAGAAAATATTCCCTAACCCTCACAACTATTAACACCTGCTAGAATTTGTACATGAAAGCGGCCAATTCAATGGAAAACATAATTAACCCACTGCAGATAAACCGTAGAAGTAAACATCAACGATACTTACACAGACAGATGGTACAGACCATATTATAGTCATTCAATTACAGTATTAATAACAATCACTCTTGCCACAATCAATACTCATAGAGGATCTATTCTTCAGACCTGAACCCTTGTATATAGTATCAATCAATTTATTTTTGTATAAGTTATACTGCATTACTTATTTAAAGTCATCCTCTCATGAAAACTTTCTTTTAATTTTTACACAAATAATCTCAAACTAAATGTGAATTGTTCACTACTATCTTGCATTCAGGATACTTCTACAGTTTCCATTTTATCGGATAAGATGCCTGCAAATAGAGGCTTTTTGTTATTTTGTTATCAGCAAAATAAAATATTACTAACCAACATGTTAATTTTAGAATCCTTAAAATGTGGATACAAAGTTATTAGGATGTACTTGGCTAGCTCTGTAATACATAAAATATGCTGCTATTTCATTATTTAAATGACGCCTTTGATTTTTTGTTTTTCTCATCCAAAAGCGTTATTAACTAACTTGAATGCAACAGTTATTTGTAATTGCTAAGTTCTTATTTAGACTTATTGTAACCTTATTGATACATATTGATACTTATTGATACATAATACTAAACTAACAAAAACCTTGACTAGTACATCAGTTTGTTTCCAAAACCAAACAAAATTCTGTATTATATCAAATCAAATTGAGAAGGCTTAACACAATGTAAAACTATATTATTGTAAACTAATGTATATTCCAATATAGTATTTAATACAGTAAATTAAAGTATAGTAAATAGCAAAACCGTATATAGTTTTTAACCTCAACTTTTTAGAACAATGGCATTAAAATATAACTTTAATATTTTTTGTTGCACTTCATAGTTTGCTAAAAATATCCTTTGCAGTATTTGAAAAAAAGTAAAATACTGCAAATAATATTTCTGGAAAAAAATAACCGTAGAAGTATTGTTCTAATTTTACCTGACAGTACGCTAGTAGTGCGATTCATGACACACTGTTAAAAGTTGACTTGCAACAAAATTCACATTACAGTTATTTGGTATCAAAAGATTCACCATGTCTTACTCTGTTGTGTTGTAGGTGCCAAATACGTGGGAATGTGATTACAAGCTCTTAAAAGCTCAAAAACGAAAAACCGCCGTAGATTGGAATCTGTTTATTTATCTGATGTAGTCATTACAGTTTGGTTATTGTTTTGTCAAGGGATGTTCTCACGTAAATTGAAAAGCCAATAAAAGCTCAATATAAAACTTATCGTAGCACTAGTTTATGACAAACACTTCGGGTTTTACCGAATACCCCGTATCAAATATAGATGCTCGCTACTTTACAGTTTTGTTTCGGTTTGGTCTAATCAGCAAGTTGTAATCTGATCATGTGATCCAATACTTCGCAAATAATTTCTGCAGCACTTTTCGATTATCACAAATGACCAACAGGCTCATCATGATTATCAGACAATGATATGTACTCCTTCAACCCCGATCTTATTCTAGCAAAAATTTCACTCTACAGAAATTTGACACACTGTTAAAGAATAGCAAAGCAGAATAATAAAAGGTTATTTTTGTTAAATACTCTTACTAAGGCTTCTGGGCCAGGATCTTTTGTTCAAAGGAAATGATAGAGTGACATTAGATGACACTCGGCAATTCATCTGAGACCAATCGTGGATGCAGTTGCTACTGGGATACAATATGGCAGTCACAAATATTGTCTTATTGCGATCAGATAAGTTCAATAAGGGAGAGCATTGCTCGGAATTCATTTTTGCCGACTGTTATAATAAGATATTGTAGCTTATGTTTAAATGGCACATATTAAGACTAACATCAAAACCTCTAAAACTCAAGGTGTGTTGAATACGCAGTCTTCATTTAGGCTTTAGCTTTTAAAGATATAACGGAACTTTGCTTACAAAAATGCTACATGACCTGAAACTTTACTTTTGCAAAATGCAACAGCACCTTTTGTTGAGCAAATGGTGCTGACCTTTGCATAAGGGATGACTTTATAATTTCATTTGTTCAATTAGTTACATCTTGATATTATAGCTAGCAGCATATGTGACAGTGAAGTCTTGTAGATATAAACGCTCTTAGTTGCAATCAGTGAATAAACTTCATCCTTAACCAGGATTGTATATTATATTAAGGCTGTCTGTCGGCAATGATGCAACGTAGGCGTGGGAAGATTTGGTGAATCACAACGGTGATGTACATAGGTTAAAATTCTTTTAATTTCCACATCAACAAACCAAACCAGGTGCTATAATTGCGTAACATCAATACATAAATAAATCGATAAATCAATCAATCTTCAATACTCGTAACTAATGTGAAATATATGCTAAATGTACTGTGCTGCCAAAAGATTGTGCATGCATAGTGTTAGTAGAGCACTAATCACTGAAGAATTATTCTAATTTTAGCTAATAGCTAGTAATACATTTTTTATTAGAGTATTTTTTAGTTGGAAGGCTTCTCTATTATATTTAAACTTTAAAACATAGAAATGATGTTTCTGCAGTGCTGTTGAACAGAGTTGGTAATTGACTTTGTAATACAAACGTGCATGATCACTTAGTTCTTAAATTCAACTCAATTCAATTCACTCTTAAGCAGCAATTCATAACACTGACTCAGTCTCTATTTGTCATGAGGAAATGGATAATATTACTGCGAAAAAGGGCAGTGATAACTTTTTAACATTCTATTGCAGAATCTTTGCCAACTCTGACATTTCCTTGTAATGATGTCAAATCTGAGTTGCATCATGAGAAATACTTGGGATAGTCAGAGAAACAGTCAACTCTAAAAAGTCGACTCTCAACAGATTTGCCTGGGAGATTATGAGTCCAACAAACTTCTTTAATGGATGTAGTTTGTACAAAGCAAGAACATTAACCGGAGGAGTCAATGACCGTACTTAATGCTAAGCGAACCCGTGGTGGTGGACTCGCTGGGTGAATAACATTTGGATGAAGTTCTGAAACGATTTCTGTGAAAGTTCTGCAAAAGAAGAAGTTGGAACAGCTAGAAGTGGACTCAGTAATTACCATGTTGTATGTGTAAATGAGCTAATTAAAAAATGGAACAATTATTCTCAGACATAAGAAGTCTCATTTGAGACAAATTTTTAAACGCCCAAAGACTCACTCCTAAAACATAAAACCAGATGATTAACTTTTTCCAGACTGTAAAAAAACTTATTCGAGGTCGTGTACCATGTGTTACCAGTTTTTTTGTTTTTAAACAGTTAATTGCAAAGTTATTGATTGTGATGCCATCGACTGAAAAACTGTCGGCAGCAAAAACATTGTTGACATTAAAGGTTTTGATTATTTAAATGGTGACTAGGAAAAGTTTTTTTTATAGCCATCATTCGTAAAAGCGTTGCTGGTAAAACGTTCGACTGTGAAGCTATCGCCCAAAATTGACTAAACAGCAATCAGCTGTGAAGCAGTTCATTGTGTAGTCATCAGCCATAAAGTCATTGACTGTGAAACTGTAAAAGTCAGTCGCAAAGTCTCATACTGTAAAGCCATTTACGGTCAAGCAGCCAACTGTACAAAGGTTAACTTCAAGGCTGTCTTCTGTGAAGCCATCAACTGTTTTGCAGTCGACTGTGAACTAGTTGACTTGGTAATCAACGAATGTAAAGTCGTAGACTGTGAAGTTGTCGGTGATGAAGGTGTCAGCTGCGAAGTTTTTGCCTCTGATCTTGTGGTAGATTCGTGATCGACATCTTTATGTAGCTTTTGGCTAAGTTAACAAAAGAGCGCCAGCGAAATCTCAAGTAGTTCAATCAGTACAACTGGCGATAGAAATGAGTTAAAGATAAACTTACACAGTATTTTATTAGATTTCATGAGACAGAATTGGTATTTTTCTGTCATTTGTGATTGTTTTTGATGTTTGAGTTGATCTGGCTGCCAGGATGTTGCAAGGTTAAAGTTGACATAACTTAATCACAGTTAAAACACTCAGATCAAGCGAAAGTGCGACTATGATGTTTATAGTTAAAAATATACTGGCAGAATAGAGAAGCGTAATGCTGCAACTTCAACGCAATAGTCGATATCAACTATAGCAACGATAATAACTACAAACGTTAATTTGCACGTATTTCTCTTCTGAGTGTTTTAGCCGGAATCAACTATCAAGTTTTTAAAATTTTAATCCTAAACATCTTGGCAGTCAGATCAGCTCAAACAAAAACAATCTCAATTGATAGAAAAATACCGATACTTTCTGATAAAATCTACTAAAATTGTGTGTAAGTTCACACTTAAGGAGCAATGGAGGACAGTATCACTGGATTAGATTATTCGGATAACTGAGTCAAGTAAAAATCACTGTGTTAAGTATTGAAATGACTGGTAATAAACATTATATTATTCAACATGTATGTATTATCCTAATTATATAACGTTACTTGATTTTTAATGTGGCTGGAATTCTTACATAGAAGAACAAGTAATTGCAATAAATTATATTGTAAATATCCGATTCTATGATACTTTTCTACATCCTAAATGATTCTGTAAAAACAGCCATTTGTACTCACACAAAATTATTGGTGGATATACTTGTAGATATGAAGCATTTAGTATGCATACACATGAAAAATACAATTTTTCTGTGACTATGACTTATGATTGAGAGAATAACTCTGTATGAGTATACTTCATTTACAGTAAAATGGCTTCAAAGAGATAGTTTAACAAGCGCAATAACTCTATTGATAGAGATATCAAAGGTATAGCGATTTACGTTAGGTTCTAAGCTTGTGAGTGTCTAAGGATGGAATTAAATCGCTGATTTGGGGGTCGCTAATTGCTGTCGTATTGAATCAACACCAAAATCATGAAATCTTCAATCGACCAGAAGATTTACAACAATTGCTTCCACTGCAATACAAAAATAATGATTTTATGAAAAATGAACAATTACTGACACAAACATTTTTGCCATGTTTAAACGCCCGCAAAGCTCATTCAAATAGTTCAACAAAAACAATTAACAGAATATCAAAAGGTTCTGATCAAACAAATTGTCCATTAATCAACAGCTATCTGTTGCTTGTAGGAATTCAAACACCGTACTGCCAAGTTTGGATAGAGGATAAATACCAGAAGTAAAATATGTCGAGACACAGGACTGGTTACCAAGGATGGTCTGATCCTCTTTTCCAAATCACCAACTCCTCTTTACCACAACAACTCTTTGGGGCTTTTTGACCCGAACGCAACGATATTTTAATTAGCGAAGGACAACAAATATGGTGAGTGAGTAATAGGCAAAAAAGGCTACTTGGGTTCTCTTCTATGAGATGATAAGAGACACACTACTAGTACTTGCTGTGCATTGTGCTTAGTTATATTTTACTGATACATAAAAACAAATGTTAAAATCTGTTTTTAAAAAGTCTGTATGATATAATGCAAAACAGAGCTAGATAAAAATTATAATTTACTTAGAGAAGGTCAAAGGTGCATATGCTGCCACTACTCTGTCAGTCAGAAATTGTTTTGAGCTTCAGTTTGAAAAAACCACAACAACGACTCTAAATCTGAGTTCACTTTCTTTCATACTCAGTGTGTAATCGACCGATGAAGGGCTGCAGGCAATAATAATAACAATATGCGCCAGAACTTACAAAGCCTTAAAACGTTTTTTTTTGCAGCCATGTTATATTGCAAAATCTTGAACAATGATAGCTACAATAGTATTTTTTTCATTCTTTGACCATTTATTTGCTCTAAATCTGGTTTTACTGCGACTGTGAGTGCCAACATGTACGTAGATATGTAATATTGCAGCTTTTGTATGCACAGGCCTATTAACTAGCTATGCTTGACAGACCTATCAACTATCTATGTTAGATACAGGTTTATCAACCACTAGATTAGACAGTTGTATCAACTCAATCTAACAGTGTATTCAAATTCCATTTGGCACATTTGGGAGCTTTATGAAAACATAAAATAACAACAGCATAATGTAACAAACAAGATGAAAATAAAATATAAATACGAAAACTTTATATATATATATGTGTGTCAAATCATTGGCAGAATGTAGATTTTGCTCTTTTCCGCACTAGTGACTCTAAAATGACACTGTTTGGTAGAACTACAATGTCAGAAAACGTAGTTTGCTACAATCGTGTTGGTCCAATTAGTCTCGGCAAGACATTCGAGATCATATGCAGCACAACAGTCTAGCCTAAGTTGTACATATGCACAAAATATATATTATGTTATATATTACCATTACAAAAACTTATAAGTTATTGAAAAAAAATATTTATTTCTCTTCCCCAATTCCTAGAATTTCCTTTGCGACTTTCCAGTCAAAGTCTTCCCAGCCTTGACCATTTTCTTGCCCATTTCCTGTTTGGTTGTTACCATGTCCATCTCCAAAGTTTCCATTGCCATTTCCAACACCGAGATTGTTGTTCCCTGTAAACGTACAACAAGCAAGGTAAGTTTGGCGCTACTTATTTATGATTGATCCACTAAAATGACAAAATAGAAAGCAAGTTCTAATGTAAATGAACATAAAAGATGCCATTGGGGCTCATTTGAGACGATCTCATTGTTTATAGAAACCGTCAGTTAATAGAGGAGTGCCTTTACAGACACATTTATGAAATCATGGCAACTAATATAGCTTTTACAGTTTGTGACATAACAATGTCAAATATTGGTCATAATAAATAAAAATATGTTATTTACTAATTTCTATAAATTTACAGTACATTTGAAACTATTTTGATGCAATCATGAAGTTATGTAAGCACATGGTGGCATTGCGTTCGCTATGTTGAAAAACTAGAAGTTAAAGCTCGACTTTCTCCCATCAGAGAGTCTTGAAAGCCTGACAAGTCGACTCAACTACAAGTCGATGTATTGTTTCTTCCGCTTTTATAGCTTTTTATTGTTCAATTAATAATTTTTTCCAAACATTTGCATATAATCCTATGATCTTTTATTTTTCGTCTGCCATAAAAGTTGAGCTTACCGTTGTTGCTGCCAAAGTTTCCATTGCCATTTCCTGTTCCTTGTCCAGCAATGGTGGCGTTCACTCCATTCCCATTTCCATTGTTGTCACCAATGTTACCATTTCCGTTACCATTTCCTGCGCCGCCGACTATAAACCAATAACAAACGAGTTGACATTTATGCAACAACAATATTCAACCAGTGCAACAGTCTCATAAAACTGCTGCCTACAACATTTTGCGTAAACCGTGAGTAACAGTATGCAGTGACAGACAAAATAGTTAGTACGCAATTGTTTAGTAGGCTAATTCAAACCTAATTTGTTGTATCAACATATTTGTTGTCTTTCATCCAGATACTAGGCATACGAACATAAATAGAATGCTCAGACTGTAAGGAATCCAACTACCAGCAATTTAGTTAAAAATGAAATTTTAATCTCAGTAATTTTAATTTTAATTTACGATATCTATTTATCTACGGTATTAAACCCCTCGAGGAAATAACTTACAAAAAACTGTTGCTACTTCAGACTGACTTCAAGCTGACCAACAACTGCACCAGCTTGTTTGCCATTTGTGACCCCGGCAGTCAGAATGTACAATCGTGCGGTAATCGGATTGTTCACAATAGAGCGCAACGCGTGCTATATGCTATTATATAACTCACCGTCACTATTTTAGTAAACAGTGGTTTATAGTGCATTCAACCTGCTCTTTCACGTGGTCTTGTTTATTTTTGTGTCTGGCCAATCATAACGCCAGAATTGCCATTTAAATTTACCCATATCGGTGGTTGCTATGGAATTTGTCATAACCCAAGATCTTAAGTATAGACTCTAATTGCGGGTGGGCGCGTGTATGTAGCTATTTTCTGTTTCAACGTCTCAGGCTAAAACAAATTAAACCGTCGCACAAATTACGGCTAGTTGACGCTAATAATTTAGATGAAATTCTAAGTATTTCTACTTAGAATATAAGTAGGCTGCCTCAGATTATAGTGTAAGCGATGATGAGGATTGTGATAATAGGAAAACCTCAGGAATACAGCTGCTTACGCAATATGTGGCTGCTAACGATAAGGACAGTAACAGCGATCATCCTAATTAATTAAATTACAGAGAATAACGATCAGCCTATCACTGCTGATAACTTTCCCATTATAGCTGTTGACATCAAACTAATAAGTGGATGCAAATGTAAGGAATTCTGCACTAGGTTTATGTCATCTAAACAAATAAGCTTCGTTAGAACTGTGTATCAAGGATTACCGAAGGACACATTTGATATGGTTGTGTTGGGACAAACTGCCACTAATATAACAAGCAAACCCGTTGAATGGGCTACAATAAATCTCTGCAGTGTACTCTGTGTTACAATGTGTGAGTGTTAAACTACATAAAAATAGCTCTAGATTGAATGGTCACTTGATGAGTTGGTTGATATTTCCGCATCTTGATGCCCTCTGTGGTCACCTTTTGTTGACCTTACCATGACCTTCTGTATAGATGGACAATTTTGAATACACTTGCAACATTTTGATAAGTCGTTGGATTGTCATTATATGCAGTCATAGCAATATAGCTTGATGAGAAGTGCCCAGTTTGAAGCATACCCTTTTAATGTAAATCTCCAGGAAGGTGAGCTTTTAGCCACATATATTGCTGACCTTACCCTGACCTTTGGAAGGTCAACCGTCAATCAAATTTAAATAAAAATGTGACCATTATCTTTTTCAGGGTTTTAATGTGTAGAATGCCAGGTTTCATCAATATAGGTTGAGATTAAGTGGTCTGTTGCTATGGCATTTTGATTTGTAAACAAATACCATGATTTACGATTCATGAATCGGCAACCTTATCCTGCCTAAACTCAAAACAACAGTTTTAGTTCATCGTGAGACCTTCTCTACTAAATCTTGCATAACTTGGGCATATATAATCCGATTTAAAAAATTTAAAATGCATTAGAATTCTCAGACTTTGCTGATTTTGAATCTGTAAATAACTCAAAAATGTTGTTTTAGCACGATTGTACATTCTGACTGCCTGGGTCACATTTATCAAATGTCTCTGTTAGACACTGTATTCTAACAGATATTTTTTTAACCACTGATACCCGGACAAAAGCTAACAACATAGTATGTGATAAAAGTGAAATATTACCTGAGCTGTTGATGCCATTGCCACTCCCGTTATTGTCTCCAACATTTCCATTTCCATTACCGTTTCCGTTTCCATCGCTGTTATTGTCTGCAAAAGATAATCCTGGATAACAGCTTCTTCAACCAGCTTTGCTTCAGCTTAGCGTGAGAACCGATTTTGTTATAATCTGGCGTTACAGTAACGATATCTAAGGATTTTCTTAAGTAGTTTGTCAAGAATTAGGGCTATTTTCTGGAGATTATGAGAGTTTAATAGCAGCTTCTGTTCGTGCAGCCGTGTTTTCCTTTGTGACAATCCGTGTATGGCAAATTTGATTGCCTTGACAGTTTTGAAATTATTCCATACTGGCAGTTAGCCAGGTGATGCCCTGGATTTTCTTTATTGTCAGTCAGATAGTCCAGAGGTGGGTGTTTAAGAAACTGGTTCTCGGGGACCAGATAGATTCAATGGTTCTCAGGGACCAGAATGGAATTTTGAAACCAAATATTTTTAGTGACCTAGTAAAAGACGTGGACCACATGTGTGGGAATTAGTGACCTAGTAAAAGACATGGACCACATGTGTGGGAATTTTAGTGACCTAGTAAAAGACATGGACCACATGTGTGGGAATTTTTGATGGAATTGGCCGAAGATAAGTGGAAAGGAATATTATTTATGTTGACACAGACAAACAGACTAACTGGCAGATACACACAATGGTAAAGTGGGATTTATTAACACAATTTAAAGTTAAATTATATAAAGAAAACAGTTTTTTACCTCAAAAATAGGTCCTACTAATGGCTATGTGCACCGAAACCAGTATTTGTCAATTCTGTTACAAAATTGAAAACCATTTCACAAGTTTTACAAAAGAGGGAAATCTACAACTTTACCAAAACTTTGTCAAATCGCAACGAATCGTTATCATGGTGAACCAATGCTGCAGCCAGTGTGTCAATGTTACTTGCAATTAATCTAAGTAAAACTTTTTAGTCAATGGTACGGTACTTTACCCCCAACTTTACTTTAGTTACGCTCATTTAAATCTCTCTAATTTGTTTACATTTCAATCATTGTACTGCAAGCAATATCTTTTAAATATAGAGTTACGCAAATATTAAAGTAAACTTAAACTTTTGACCAATCAGAAACCCTCTTAAAACCATGTTATATATAGCTTTTAAATTAAGTATGTTTATGGTATGTTGTCCAACCCTTATAGAGTAACTCACCGTTGCCATTGCCTTGTCCATTGTTGTCTCCTACATTGCCATTTCCGTTCAAATTTCCGTTGTTGTCTCCCTCGTTAACATTACCGTTAGCAACACCATTGCTGTCACCTTGGTTCACTGAAAACATAAAATGACATTGTTTAGGTATTTGCTAGTCTTCTAATAGTATCCTACTGAACTGAGTAATTCTCACTTAAAAACTAGAGTTTGTAGTTTTTCTTGCTTTTCAGAGGTAATACAAAACCTTGCCAGAAAAAACAAAATTGTAGCAATAAAAGGATATGATAACAATAACATTTTGCAAGACTTTGATCAAGTTTGTGTTTAAATCTCTAGCCTCATAAATCATTTAAGTTTTTTAAAGATCAACTGAACAAACGCACAAATTATGCGAAATTCATCTATAGCCGTGATTCTTAACCTTAGTTCGATCCAACCCTAGGGGTTTGGTGAGTCAGTCTCAGGGGTTTGGTAGGGGTCTCTCAAAGGCAACAGCAAAAGTCACACTAATTTGCAAGGTCATTTTTTCATAAAAAGATATGTACTTTGCTGTGAGTTCATGCATTGTAACGGTTTTGTTCTTGAACACAGTGATGTTAATACACATTTCATTTTGTGCACCATTAAAACATACATATGTCTTGAATGTGAAAACATCATATTTTATTTTCACAAAAGGGTTGGGTAAAAGCGCATATAAAACTGTTGGGGTTTAATATGTCTAATAAGGTTATTAACCACTTTATATAGAGAGATGTTTCCAAATCTGAGAAAATCTCACCGAGCGCTGAGTTCATAGGTTGCCACTATGTCTAAAAATTTACAGACAGTTTGTTTTTCAAGTGTCAAGATGAAGTGAATAAAAGCGTTTTAGTTATAAGTCAGTTAATAGCAAACAGTTACATTTTATAAACTGAACAACTCACCATTTCCATTCTGCCCTCCATTGTTGTCTCCTCCGTTCATGTTACCATTTACTACTCCATTTAATGTTCCATCGTTGCCATTCCCATTCACCCCACCATTGTTGTCTCCAGTGTTGGAGTTACCATTGGATCCACCATTGTTACCACCATTGTTACCTGTAAATATAGAGCATTTATCAGTAACTTATTATAGTAAGTTACTAGCTTTACTAGCTTGAGTTACTCAAATTCATTGAGTAACTATTTTATTACCATTGCAATGGCAGGCATTTATCTAGTATATTAACCAAGTAATGCCTCTGACTTTGCCTCCAATGTGCTCATGTAAATTTAGCATTTTAATGTGAGCTACCTCTTCACAGGTGTCTAGAGCCTTGCTCAACTCTGTAGCTGATTTCACTTTTGAAGACTTAACGAAAGATGAATAGTTATTAAGGTTCCACCTAGTAGCCAAAAGAGGCACTGCTATTTCTCTAATGTGACTTTTATTACTGGAACTTAAAAAAATCTTTTTCTTGAATGCTAGATCTTCAGAACTTACAGTTGCCGTTGGTGTTTCCATTTTCATCTCCAATGTTGCTGTTGCCATTATTAACTCCATTTGCAGAAGACCTCCTGGATCCCGTCCTTCTACTACAAGTAACAAACCATCTATTTGTTAAATGTGGATTCGGAAACTTTGTGGAATCAAACTAGAGTTAGCCATTGAGTACATTTTTTCCTGAGAACTTCATTCATTGTATGTTGGCTACCAATTTAAAAAATCAGATAGCTTTACTATGAACAATTATCGAAAGAGAACTTTTTTGTTTGTTTTTTAGTTCTTGTCTGACATAATATGTAAAATATTGCGATTTGAAATGAAATTATTGCTAATGAAATAATATGTATATGAAAAACAGTAGAGTGAATTTAGCTAGAAAGACAGAGAGCCATAGATTGAGCTAAATCACAGATATACACATAACGTTGCTAAAGACAAGACAGTGAACATTCCAACACCGGGTATACAAGAAGTATGTCGACATTGGTAGGGCGTGTACTGCGGCTAGGACAAAATGTTGGGAGGGTTTGGGTTTTTAAGGTTTTTGGTTAGGCATCTTTTGTTTTCAACAAACCTGTAAGTATTTCTCAACCAGGGTGCCAATGTATCAACTGAACCATCAGAGGTAGCGGCCACAGCCCAGCGATTACTATACCTGTACTTTTTTTGTACACGTCGACCTCTTGGTAGACCCGAGTTAGAAGTCCTAAAAGTTTGTTAAAGGTTGCTACATAGTGCTCTTTTTAATAGCTCAGTTGAGTGAAATTTCTTTATTAAAACCACTCTAGTTTTTTAATATAAAAGATGCAATAAATTCAGTATAATCATGTTCAAAGTCTTCTTAAAGATAATATAGTTACTCACCCAGATGTTTGGCAACCAATTCCATTTCCATTTCCATTGCTGTTGCCATTTTCACTTCCAATATTGCTACAAAATAGGTGTACAATGCGTTATAAAGATATGTTAACGTTAGAATTGAATTATCTCCTACAGTTATAACAGCTACACCACTTAGCACTACCTTAATAAAGTAAGGAGTAAATGAAATAGCGTAGCCAAGGAATTTGGATACATGAGTTTTCAGGCTACTTAGATTGCTGATTTTTTTTATTAATGCGCTAGCAACCAGTAAGGCATCATCAAAATAAATACATGTAAGAAAAAGGTTAAAAATACAAAACATTTGTTCTTCATGCAGCATAAAAAGGAATCTTATTTTTTGGTTGAAAATTAGAGTCTGATTCACCGAAACTTTCAATGACCAATGCTTTTTAGTTTTAGAAAACATATTTTTTAAAAATTTTTTGTTAAGCTCACTGTAATAGATTGGAAAGATTAACAAGTTTAAGTCAGCGAGACATAACTTACTTGTTTCCATTGACTTGCCCATTGCTGTCTCCATCATTCACGTTTCCGTTTTGATTTCCGTTTTCACTACCAGTGTTTCTAAAATGATAAGGAACACATACAAACTACTCTCAAAGCTTTTTATCATAAAATGCTGTCAGCGGTCAGGGAAGCATAACTTCCTTTAAAGATGAAATTGCACAAAACTTTAGTAGATGTTATCAGAAAGTATCAGTATTTTTCTACCATTTGTGATGTTTTGATGTTTGAGGGGATCTGATTGCCAGGATATTTCAAGATTATAATAGACATAACTTGTTCATGGTAAAAATGCTCAGAAGAGAACTACGTATGAAATGAAATCACTGGTGGCTATAGTTGCTATCGTGTATATCGACTATTGTGTTCAAGCTGCATCATTGCGAGTCTCGATTCTGTCAGTCTCTTTGTAACTATAGACATCATAATCACGCTTTTGCTTGATATGAGCGTTTTAACCGCGATCAAGTTTTATTGATTTTAATCTTAAAACATTCTGGTAGTCAGATTTCAGCAAACATAAAAAAAATTGCAAATGATAAAAAAATACCATTACTTTTTGATTAAATCTATTAAAATTTTGTGTAAGTTTATTTCTAATGATGTTGAAACAATGAACAGAGCTTTACAGTCATTGCATGAATAAGGAGGTCACTATGGCCTCTACAAATCACTTTTATTGATACTAGATTAGAGAGAAACTCATGTGATTCACGCATGCTCAGAGCAAAAGCATACACCTAGGAGGTTTACCTCCATCATCTGGTAAGTGTGATTCACAAAAAATCTTTGAAATCAGTAACTATGACGTGAATGCTAGGACCGTGCTGAGAGCATAAATCATAGATAGCAAGAGATGGATGATTAATGCACAGATCTGCATGGCTATCTCTCTATGGTACGGATATTTCTCACAGAAGGAAGCAAAACCCATTTAGCTAGGATTACTTTTGCAAGAGAACAAATTGGCATAGGCGCGAAGAACTAGTTTCTATTTATAGATTTTATTGTTGCTCAGCTTGAATTAATGGTGGAAGTAAGTCACGCCTCCAGCAATTCTACAAGTCAATCAATACGAAGAACAGCCGCGGAACTGCAATCAGACAAGTTGACGTAAATACCCTTGTATTCTTAGAAATAATTAGGAAATCCTTAAAGCACATGCTGGTTCTCCAAGCTTAAACCTTTAAATTACCAAGTTTGTCTTCTCGCCCGCACAATGAGATTTCACTCTATACATAATACGGTTACATATATATGTTAAACTTACTCATTTCCGTTGATGTTTCCATTTCCATCACCATGGTTATCATTGCCATTGTTGCTGCCATTATCTGTACCATTGTTGACATTTCCGTTGTTGTTACCATTTCCACTTCCCAAATTATCGGCACCTGTGACAACACGCACACCGAAATTTCACCTTGAGTGTACTTTGGACCAATCATTTCACTTTTAGTGTACCTTTTGACATATATCATAATTTTTTGTAAAAAATTTCTCAGGTAATATTAACCCGTAAGTTAGCTGAATTGACGATTTAAGTTAATCAAGTTTTACTAATTTCGGACTCCAAAAACAAAACTTTGATGTATATTTGGTGCTCGTGGAGAAAGCCTATATTTATTGTATTATAAATGAGGTGAAAAGCATTTTTTTTAAAGCGTGTTTTCTATAGAGAAAACACTTAGTTCTTATAACAGCTCTATAAATTTTCTTAAGACTCTTTAAGCGGCAACAAAGTTGTCACAGTTTGACACGAAGCACTCTCTGAGTAATAATCTCAATTTAATGCTCGCTTGTGTTCTTAACTCTGATAAAAGGCTTATTAATGGTGGTGGGCTGTGCCAGTTATGTGGTTTTTATCACAACCTGGTTATCCTTAACTACAACCTCGAGTCCTGGCTTTGAAAGTACCTGACTTGGCATGTCAAAAACCAAAAACATGGAAAAGAACCAGAAAGTTTGGTTAATCTGACATAAACAGCATTTCAGCTGTTTATGTCAGATGACATGCAGCTGACATAACAGTCATAACAATCTGACATAACAGCATTTCAGCTGTTTATGTCAGATTCTTTTCAGTTTGGCTAGTTTCATTTCACTAACAGTTTAGCTGACACATAATGCTCTTGAAGTGTGCAATGACAACCGTTGACATGTACTAGTTTTCCATTTTTTAGTTTAAGTTAATGAATACTTTTTCTCATTAATGAAATACTCTCACAGGTTGTTAAGCTCTCAACTATTCTATATTATCTGCAAGCTGCCTAAGTTCATTTACTTAGTGAAACACCAATTTTTAAATCTACTGTTTATGTTTGATTGGAAAACAATGATATTCCATATAAAAGACATCTGGCATCATGACAGTTAATTTAACAGGCTGATGCTGATCAAGCTATTTCTTCAGCGAATTTCATCATCCTTATTTCAGATTTTTAGAGCGTTCAACCTTAAGTAAACTACTACAGATGATAAACTCTATGATTGATAAATTCCAGACAAACCAGTACAGCTTTAATATCAGAATGTTTGCTAATGGTTGAAATCAACAACCAAATCCTGGTAATTCGTTAAAAAAATTAAACATCAAGCATTTCTTAAAATATTAATTAATTAATATTTTTAACATCAAATAAGTTTTAATTAAGAGATCTTTCACTGTATGTTGTATGAGATAGGATGTTTCTTACCATTGTTGTTTCCGTTGCCTGGTCGAGGTGTGGTGTAATTAGAAGAGGTTGTTGGAGGCCTCCATTGTTGAGCTTGCTGCTTCCAAGACAGCGGGCCAGCAAGAGCTAAGCAAAGTACAACTGTGGAAAATACCACTAGTGTCTTTCCTCTGACCGCCATCTTAAGTATCTGCTGAAATAAACAAAATAAACTTGAATTTTTAATTTAAAAAAAGTTTGTTGAGTGACATATATGAAACATCTAATCAACTGTACAGTAATTATTGACTGCTTGTGTTTTTATGACCAGAAGCACCCAAAATATTGGCTTAATATAGAGGTTTGGAGACTTTCAGCTTTATATTTTCGTTTTTGCGTCTGGGGGTCTGAAGTAAAAACATTTTCAATGATAGAATCATGTTGTATGTGTCAGTCTCTCTCTGACATTGTTGTGGCAAATGACTGAGCTTGATTAATGAGGTTCCGCAAGCAACGCATTGCGTCTCTTCAGTGCGCCAACCGATATTCATCAAAATCTTATCGGAAATTAAAGTTGCGAAAACACTGCGACAGTTAGAATGATTTAATCATGGGCAGAAGAGGTTAAGCATGGGTCAAAAATGTGTTGTTTTTAGGCAGTTGCTACAGCAGAAATACTGGCTGTGTTAAATGTTTACAGGTTTCTAAAAACGATTGGTTTTTAACAAACCACATTATACTATCACCAGAACTCTAGATTCAAGATACGCAAATGCTGCTACAGCTATTGGTATCCAAGAATGAAATATGAACTTTGAGCCTACTTTAAACTTTGTATTCGATGTCTTATTTGCAGATGTTTTGCAAAAAAATAAAAAAGCAGTTTTGTTACCAGTTTAGTTCTTAGAAGCTTAACAGTGTGAAGTTCAAGCCTTGCATGTTAACACAAAATGTTTATATAAACGTAAAGCAGTGACAAAAACGTACCTGGTAGATGTTCTGTTGATTGGTGTCAGAAGGCAAAAAGAAAGGCAGTAATAACAAGGTATCCTTGGTTAATGGTCGGTCAGATGTGATGATTAGCTTATGTGCTTGCTTAGTTCGAACACAGCCTTTAAATATAGCCGCTTGAGTGGTTATTGGAGGAAACCCTCGCTGGCAATCTGACCGTGAACCGGAGTGTAGCCCAGAGCTAACTGAAGGTGGACCATTATAAATTTTGCGGCTAAAAGAAAAAGTTTTTATACTAGAATGGCGAAAAAAACTATACAAAAACTTTTGATTATTTTAATTTTTTAGTTTCAATTAATAGAAGTTAGTCTGGCCCGAATTTACAGACAATTTGTTCTTAGCATTGGTAACCTAAGACTAAGAATACTGCTGCTATATCATAACCGGGGCGTGACAAATAATAGTAATAAACACGACAAGCTTTACTCCCAAGATTCTAGAAAGTTCTATTAAAAGATTTCTCGGCTCTGCTGTTTGCTTTAAAAATGGCATCACAATTTGACTATGAACCGAAAAAGGTAAATGTGGGTTCACCCTAGGGGATATAGAAGAGGTGTGGCATACATGGCATAATCATTAACGTTCCCAAAGTCAACGAACGCTGTACCTGAAAGAAAAGTAAATTATCCAGAATGCCATACAATAGCAGTAAAAATCCATCGTGCAAATCAGCAGTACAAGGAGATGTCATCATCTGGCCATAATTTTTACCAAAGATTAAAAGGCTCGATAAGGTACATTAACTTGAGAGTAGCACATGGTCTAGCTAAAGGTGAGTTTACATAAAGCTTTAGTAGATTCTATCAAAAACTATCGGTATTTTTTAATCACTTGCGATTGCTTTTGATGTTTGAGGTGTCCTGACAGCAAGGATGTTTCTAGATTAATATCGATAAAACTTGATCGTGACTAAAATGCTTAGAAGAAAAACATGTGCGAAATGACATCGCTAGTTGTTATCGTTGTAATAGTTAATATCGGCTATTGCATTCAAGTTGAAGTGTTATGCGTCTGTATTCTGTCAGTCTCTTTGCAACTATAGACGTCATAATCGCATTTCCGATTGATCTGAGCATTTTAATCGCGATCAAGTTTTATTGATTTTAATCTTGCAACATTCTGACAGTCAGATCATTTCAAACATCAAAGACAATCGCAAACAATAAACAAATACTGATATATTTTAATGAAATTTACAAAAAAATTTTGTAAGTTCATTATTAAAGCAATTCAAGCAAACGCTGATCTCTAATGTAACACTTTATTTCTTAGATGTAACAGCGCTGCCTTTGACTTGGAAGGAGCTCAAATGGGAGAGGCTAATAAATGCAACGAACATCCATGCCCTGGCAGAACTTGAAAGTTATATACTAAATACTGCTGACCTCATGACCTTGTTACGCGAATAGAAAAGGCTAAAGAAATTTATTATCTTTTGTTTTCAACACGCTTGATTCAGACTTTTTAGCTTGGAATATCTAACATAATGATACATTGTAACAAATATTAGGATGCTTTAATACATGTAATACTAGATAATTGGTTAATTCATTGCTGCATGCTGAACTTTAATATGTTCGAAAATTATCTGATGACAGCGACAGCTTATTCTTTAGTTCCAATTTTCTACTTCCTGCATTTCTTTCTGTATTTATCGCTGTTTCTCAACTGGCAACATTGCAATTACAACTGACAGACAACTTCAGTATTGTAATTAAACAAAGTCTGCTTTGAGGAAAAAAGAATGCGCATTCAGGCGAGAACTGATTAGCATATATAAAACAATTACCACACAATTCACCTTTCTGGTTTGCAATAATTTTAGCAGACTAAATATAAATATACTTTGGTACTATAATATACTTTGGTAAAACTGTATATATGGAATATTAGGCTTGTTTTCATAAATATGATGAAGAAACCTGAGCTCAAATCAAGACAAGATACTTTTTGTGATTTCACTATAAATTTCATTAATCAATCATGCTGCTGCACTCTCTACTGTACTCTTAGCCTGATAGGTACACATATGCAGACACATAATCAACTGATTAAGATACATTCCAAATACTACTTATGACTGCGTCAGCGCACAAAATTCAGAACACACGATACAAAATACAAAAATGGAGTATTTGACTCTACATTTGAAATTATATTCAACGTACATGTTAATAGTTTCTTGAAACAGAAGTTTTGTTGCAGCAAAATGACTGAAAGCAAAAGAAGAAAATTCCAGAAGCTAATATAGAAAACACATAATATTTATCAATAATATAAACAAGTAATACATAGGCCTATTAATGGTATAAGATAAGAGAAGCTAAGTCAATTTAGAGTTAGCTTGTTCAAAGTTAGAGAAAGCTTTGAGGTGTGTATGTATTCCACCCGCTGTTAGTCTTCCACATCACTCAGTTATATCTTCTTTTCCCTGACTAAAAGTAAGGAAACACTAAACCCTCTTTTAGTTGAGTATTATCATTTTTTGCATATACTCGGTATAATGGATTTAGTTTATTACTATATGTAATCATTTGCTGTATTGAAGTTTTTTTAAAAGTTTTTTGAACACTTGAACAAATTAAGCAAATTATGGTGTCTTGTTATCAGAACAGTTGATAAAATGTTTTATAATAAGCAGCGGGTCTTAAAACAAATTAAATTAACATTTAAAGATTTGACTGTGTGAGCAATTTCTCAAAGATCTAGTGTAATGTCTGCTCAGCTTCCTGACTGTTTTCAGGACCATGGAGCCATTGCTGCTCAAACAATGGTTCTGCGGTTTTGGCTAGAGGTTCCTTTGCCACTGTCTGAATTCAGTGGCAAAGGAACCTCGACGAAAAGAGACATGCCCAGCTGTAGACAAAAGTTAAAGTTTGATACTGTTTTTGTCACCATCAGTGACCTTTTTTGGGACCTGAACCCCAACTTGTTGTTTCCAAGTCAGGTATTCTAGATCTCTAGACTACTAAGTTTGACTGTACTATGATTTACAGCAGAGTTTACTAAGTAACCAGCTATTGTGTCATGAAAAAATTACCGATACTCACATGGACATAGACCTCATAAATTGACCAACCTGTGAAAGGAGCAAGAAGGTGTCTACATGTATATCCTTGGCAGTTGTCAATAATCTCCGGAGATCTCTAGTGCAGAGGTGGAGTATGTGCAGGAGGACCATCTTCCTTCTTATGGAGGATGAGAGCTGTCAATATCTGTATTGTATTTAAATCTCTCAAGTACGAAATTACACCAAGGAACTCTAGCCTCAAGGATTTAAAAAGATGGACATGCGTACATAGTTATTGATGAGATAGATACATGCATGTGTGCATATTTATTGATGAGATAGATACATGTATGTGTACATACTTATTGATGAGATAGATACATGTATGTGTACATATTTATTGATGAGATAAATACATGTATGTGTGCATACTTATTGATGAGATAGATACATGTATGTGTGCATACTTATTGATGAGATAGATACATGTATGTGTGCATACTTATTGATGAGATAGATACATGTATGTGTGCATATTTATTGATGAGATAGATACATGTATGTGTACATATTTATTGACAAGATAGTTACATGTATGTGTGCATACTTATTGACAAGATAGATACATGTATGTGTGCATACTTATTGATGAGATAGATACATGTATGTGTGCATACTTATTGATGAGATAGATACATGTATGTGTGCATACTTATTGATGAGATAGATACATGTATGTGTACATACTTATTGATGAGATAGATACATGTATGTGTGCATATTTATTGATGAGATAGATACGTGTATGTGTGCATACTTATTGATGAGATAGATACATGTACGTGTACATATTTATTGACAAGATAGATACATGTATGTGTACATACTTATTGACGAGATAGATTACATGTATCTATATATATAATTCTCAAAGTCCGTGTGTCCGTGTGTTCGTCGGAAATCCGGCTATAGATCTTAAAATCTTGGACTAAATATTCCGTACCGAAGAGGACTCGATCACGGACCAAACCATTCACCAGTCTGACGTCTTGACCCCGAGACTACCGAAGTTGAATTGCTAGCCTGCCAGTATAAGTCATTATATCAGAGCAAAACCTAACTGCTTTGCGTGTGACTCGGGTCATAGCATAACGTCACGAGAAGCTGTTCGCTCACATTATTAAACTTGCTAATAGCAAAACTCTCACTACTTCTCATTGTTTATAAGACAAAACACTTTTCTCATGATATGTAGTTTGAAAGTTAGAATGGCAAATGTTGTTATATCTTAAATACAAATCAATTTTCTGTCCAAATACTCTTCTATCACACGGGCACAGCCGGGTGGCACAGCTAGTGTGTATATATTTATTGATGAGATAGATACATGTATGTGTACATATTTATTGACAAGATAGTTACATGTATGTGTACATACTTATTGACGAGATAGATACATGTATGTGTGCGTACTTATTGATGAGATAAATACATGTATGTGTAGATACTTATTGATGATATAGATGAGATAAATATGTGTGCCTACAAACTTACATTTGTTGATGAGTGTGAAGCCGGAGTAAAACAAAATTGTAAAACTGAAAAAAAGACCAAAACTGTTTTAATCTATTTGGGCTGTCGGATGGCAAAACTTTAGCAGATTTTATTAGTTTTTCTGTTTCTGTACAACTTGAGGTGAAAAAGTATGATCACCATCAGCGGCTTATGAAGACAAAAAGACTTTTCGGAAGAATGGATAGATAAAAATTTCTTGGAAACACTACATTTATCTTAACTTATAAACTCTAGAACATTTTCTGGTGCTACTACAATGTGAAGTTTATCGTCATATGTAGCCTACCCAAGTGAAGGGTGAAGTCTACCATGTGGCGTGTGTTCGCAACCACATTTACCTGGAAACAGATTTAGTGGTGTTCTGTGGTCAAATGTATGAGTGAAACAGCAACACGGATGGGATGACGGCAAGTCAACAAAAGTCCCTAATCAAAAGGGAGGCTGGAAGGTTTTATAGCAAAGCATTGCAGCGCAGATCCATCAAAAACCTGACCAGCCATTCCTGAGCTAGACTAATTGATTTCATATCTTCTTTACAAATAGACAAAGCAGTCTATTTAGCATTTCTTATCAATTTGCATATTTTTGTTCTTTACAATTTACTTCATGAGATTCGTGGACAAGTTGAGACCATCAGATGAGTGGTTGTTGATGACCACGGTCAAACGTAAGAAGTATCCTCATACTCAGTTATGCAAGCATGTTCATGACTATTTAGGCAGAAGTGGTAGTCTTCCACAAATTTTGCAACTTAGTTATGAATTCTGAAAACAACATACTATTCATCAAATAAGAATCACCCCGCTGTAATCAATTTATATAATTATGGAGTAATTGCAAAACACCACTGTCATCTTTAACCTGGTTATTGCCTAGCACCCGCAATAATCAGAGCTAGAGAAAACTTAAAGTAGGAGTCTTTCATGGCTCGATCACTTTGGGTGCTTTTAAATTTTTTACTCTGCAGGGGTAAGTAGCAGGGGTGCGCAGAGGAGTTCGCAGAAGGGGTATGTAGTGGGGGTACGAAGAGGAGTATGAAAAAGGGGTACGCAGAGGGGGTATGTAGAGGGGGTATGCAGAGAAGTAGGCAGAGAGGGTACGCGGAAGAGGAATGCTGAAGAGATGCAAATGAGGTGTTTGAATTCCAATAGTAATCCAATGAATTGTGATAGTTTTGCCTTGATTGAGTTACACTAGGGTCTGAGATAGCATTGTTAGCATTGATAGCATGTTGTATAGCATTCGTTGAAAGGCTAAATATATGTGTAGTGATGCCCTTTTAACTGCTTTTGCCTGAGATCTTTATACATGGTACACTGTTTACACACTACGATAACTGAAAGCTATCCTCATTACAAACGCGTTCGGTATTTGTTAAATATAGCTTTATTGAATTCATTCACTGGTTATCAATGAAGTAATCACCAAGTTGTAGAGGGCAACTGTAGAGAACTTGAGCATGTAGAGGACAACTCCAAGTTTATGGATGCGCTTTGGCCAAAGCGATCATTTACCGAGTACTTCTTTCACTGGTACATAAAAATTCTTGCTATTTTTTTCTAGAGAGTTGCTGAAAATCTGACCACAAACACCTGACCTCATGATTGAATAATGCCAATGACTTTCTTGTCATTATATCCCACATTAGTAAGTGTTTCTAATCTATATAAATCCCAGCATTTGTCTGTCTGTCGTTCATTTGTGTCTAGTCATAGCGGATAAAATTATAGAAATGAAAAACCTGCTTCACACTGGATTTGAACTCAGAAACTCCAGTTCTGCAGACAGGCATACTAATCACTACACCACACGGCCTACTTACGACACTATGGAATAACTGTGCCTATACTTATTACACCTGCCAATTTTTAATGCCAATTAGTTAAAATAGCATGCTTGAAGATCATGATTGCATGAGAGATCATGGTATAATCTTTCTTTCTAACGTCGGCTTTAGAGAGATGGACATGGCTCTTTTTGTAGTAAATATTTAAACTAGCTAAAGTTACTCAAATTCATTGAGTAAAGGAAATTGGCTAATTAAAAATAAATTTTCTATACAAAACCTTTTTTTATTACCCTTGCATCGCCACGCATTCTGCTAGTATATCTAAAGTATTCAAAAGTATATCTAAAGTATAAGATCTCTAGCATATCTAAAGTGTAGGCCTACTAGTAATATTGCAAACATTGGTAATGGAAGTTAGTAAGCAGGTTATGTTCACCAATGCTTGTTTTCTTGCTCCATGTAGTGTCCACGTTATATCAAAATGTGGTTGCATAGCCTAGAGTGTTTGGCCTCAAGTTTCCAGCAACGCTGATGTATGGTAGAGCTCATGGAAAAGCTGTCAACCTTAAAAACTAACACTTTAGTAATCTTTTATCGATTGGAGGCACACAAATGATATTTTGTAGGAAATATTGAAATGTTGTGATGCGAAAATCCGTGATGATATAGAGCTTGATACAGACTACTTTTATGTGTTGATCCTCCAATCCTCAAAGTAAGATTGCCTCATGGCGACTTGAAACTGAAAGTTTAGACTAAAACTACTCTGCAACTGATACAGCGGATTGATAGATTTATCTTATTTCAGCCATCGATCGGTAAATTAATTCTGCAATAACGTTATTACTAGTTGAGGAATCTAGAATTTTGTGATGATAGGAGTTTTCTAGTACTTTTAGCGTCTTACATACACACTTTATTTTACCAGCGAGTAAGCCTGATTGATAGAGGCCCTTATCTACTGCTGAGGTCCAGGATAAAGAGGATGAGGGGTAGGGAGTAATGACATGACACACTCCATTGTGTACTAGTACCCAGGTAGTCCCGTGCATCGTGTGAGAGATCATCTTGTGTAATAACTATGTGCACAATTATTCGCAGATATGGAAAAGTAGTTAAGTGGCGCAGTTAGTAGTGAGCTATGCAGCAAAGTGGAGTATTGAAGTTCCACTCCTGCGTGAGGCCACCCTTTTTCTTTCACGGACATGACACTTCATATAGTAAAAATTAGAGTGCTAATCCTATAGCTAGTCATACACATTGCTGGGATTTTATCTACTTCCTGTGGCAGCCATAGTAGAACCAAGGTAAATGGGAGTCATCCATAAGACACAAATCATCTCTTATCGTTGAGTCAGGGAGTTGCGCATAGCGTGACGTAAACTGAGCAACCTATTGGAGGAAATACATGACTGTATCCACTCTAGGAAGCTTTGTGCAACTCTTTGAGCACACGGCGTAATCCTTCTTAATGCTCGTAAAGCCTTTCCTTTCGTTCAGATTAAACTCTATATAAATTTTGCGCCTATGACAGATTGAAAGCTTCTCACGACACTAACAAGCTCAGCATATGTAACTAATTGTAAGTTACATATGCTGACAAATGCGAACAACTTGCAACGAAAGTCTTTTTCGTTGGAATGCTTTAGGTTAATATATCATCTATAGCTAAGTAGCTATATAGCTATATAATAGCTATATATACATAGCTATATAGCTATATAATAGCTATATAGCTAACAGCTATATAGCTATATAATAGCTATATAGCTGTTAGCTATGAACTAATTATGAGCTACTCAACTGTCTGTGTTGATATTCTTAAATTCAAAAGGTGGTAATATTTTTCAACTTGAATCAGAAACCAATTGACAATCGTTAACAGCTACAAATAAATAGGTTGCTTTATGCTTGGAAATAATACGTAAATATATAACAAATTAATCAAAAAATTTTGCTACATAATAACTTCTAATAATTATTTTACTAAATCTTTTTTTTAAAAACTTGGATAGCTTAGTCAACAAAAAATTTGCTTAGAACGAATATCAAAAATATTTTCACAAGAGGGTTTGGAAAGTTTTTGAGATTCTGTTGAATTCATATGCTTCAATTTTGCTAATATCCTTGCCATATATGACAGGATGAGTGTGCTAGGCAACTGTAAGTCTTTCCTATTGAACAACTTCTTGCCTCATAAACATGTCGCCTAAACTAATTTTAGACCAAAAATGAGATACTGGGGTCCTATAAGTGCATGTGATGACACACAAGCCTTGATATGTTCTTTGGCCTTATTCACTGCCTTGTTATTCAGAGAATTGCATACTTACAATCACCTTATATATGGTACTCAGCCCGTTCTGTAGCAGCCGGTACAATCAGGGGCCATCCGACTTGGTAAATGTTTGAATGCTCGCTCAACCGAACTAAATGGATTAACTCTAATCCTTTAATCTATCTTGATGACGGTGTCTGCACGATTACTCACCGCAATTTCTGGGCAAACTTCCTTGAACTTAAAAGATAGCTTATCTGATGTGGTGGTAAGAGTCCCGAGTATTTTACAAAAAAGATAAAGCCTAAGGCTAGGAATGAGATGATGCAATTCTAGTTTAATGGTTAAGTGTTTATTCTCTTTAAGTTGGTATGGCTACGGCCTGGTTGCCATACTGATATAACTCAACAACAACAGTTGTAGGGTATGCACTCGGTTAACTCCTGCAGGTCCCAGCAACCTGTTCTGCTATTTTTTTTTTACTCCCCCTATGATGACTCAGCTGCCTTTAGAATCATTGAATTTGTGCAAAACATGTGACTCTACGAGGTAAACCTTACGACTGACTGTTGTTTTTTTCACACACGCTAGAAACAAAAAATGCACTTTAACTCTTTGAAATCACGGCCCGAGATAATTCAGCGAGTTGCTTTCTCTCCAGATTCTGCACTCAATACAACTGAGCTGCTTAGTTATGCTTTGGTTTTCAATTTTAAGATTACAAAACTTTGCCTACTTTGTTGGTGATATGTTTTTGGTATACTTCTAAAGTTTCAATTTTATTGGACAAATACCTCTCGAGATATTACCGAAATATATCGAGCATTTTAAACTGAACAAAAATGAAAAATAAATGCTGACAGAACATCAGTTTCTAATGACGGTTTCTGATTGAAGCAGTTTGTAATGAAGCAGATTTAGAAATAAACAAAACTAAACAGGTTCTTCTCATCAGCAACAAGAGCTCGACAATAAAACTAGTTATTTTTCTATTCATGAAAAGAGACACCATCTATCAGACTCAGTGTACTGCTGTAATTATGTCTCTTCATTTATCCCCAAAACCTTCTTTTCAAGAGTGTGAAATAAGAACTATCCAATCTATTTGATTTCTGTTTCTTTCATGGTTTTCTAGAGGCTCAACGTTTTAAACTTACGCTCAGTTCAAAAAGAATCGTGATAAATCGCAGTCGATGTAAAGTTGTTAATACTCTTTCGGATTAGGGTCCTGCTTGTATACACAAGACTAGGCTTCAATGTGATAACATGTTGTCACAGAAGTGTGTAAGAAAAACCTCAGAAAGCTGGCAATAAGTCAAGCTAAATACTCTGTAATCTATAATATATTGTTTAAGCTAATCTACAGCTTTAGCTAATTTGGCATAAAGAATAAAAAAATAGTGTTTCTATTCTCAGGTAGTATGCTGGTAGTCCCGTGCGTCGTGAGAGATCATCATGTGTAGTAACTACGTGCACAAGTATACTGTAATTAAGCAATCTGAGTGGCACAGTTGGTAGCACTCTTAGCTGGTAGTTTGAATATTTTGGTTCATTCCTGAGATGTGATAATCCTTTTTCTTAAAGGTTGACTTGCACCAAAATTCACATTACAGTTATTAAGTACCAATAGATTCACCATGTCTTACTCTGTTGTGTTGTAGGTGCAAAATATGTGGAAATGTGATTACAAACTCTTAAAAGCTCAAAAACAAACAGTTAGTCGCAGCCATCATGAAAACACGGTAGATTGGAATCTCTTTATTTCGATGACGTACTCAAACATTGTGATTATTGTTTTGACACAAGATGTTATTACGTGAAATTTAAGGCCAATAAAAGGCTCAATATAAGACATCTCATAGCACTAGTTTATGACAAACACTTCAGGTTCTACCGAAAAGCCCATCTCAAATATAGATGCTTGCTACTTTACATTTTCGTTTCATCCTGCTCTAAACATCTATTCGTAATCTGATCATGTGACTCATACTTCCTGCCAATTAGCGCAAACAATTTCTGCGGCGGCATTTTTGTGACTATCACAGGTGACCAGCAGGCTCCTCATGTTGATCAGAGAATGATATGCACTCCTTCGAGTTTGCGTCGCATACTTAGCAGCCCGACCCTCTAACATCCTGATTAGTCTTCCACATTTCAGCATTTTGGAATAATTGTGCGAATACTTATTCTCTGTACCTTATTGGCACACCTAACAATCAATCGCAGCGCACTAGATTAGTGGATACTAACCTTTACTATCCATCGTTTTTTGATGTCATCACTCTGTTTGCACATGCGCTCGTCCACGAAAAAGCCACCATCTTTGTAGAAAACGATCGTCATTCTCTTGATTAATAGTATTTTTCAGTGTTGTTTTGATACTAAAATAAAAATTTGCAAACAAAAGTATTGTTTGCAATAATTAAATGCAGAAGCTTCGTGTTTTTAACAATAAAAGCTGTTCATAAAGATGACAAACAACGATAGAATGACGTCACGAAAAAACGAAGTAAGAGCCATATGTCCATCTGTGCGAAGCCACGCTAAAAGCCTTAAGAAAAAAGGATTACATGGGCCAAGAATCAAACCCAAATATTCAGATCATCATCCATGCACTCCACCATCCGCACTACCAAACCAACTTGCCTCAATGAAGAATGATTGCGCATATAGTTATTACACATGACGGTCTCTCACCAGTGTACTAGTAAAATAAAAGTAAAGTACCTTTATCATATTATGTTGAGAAAAAAAAGCTGCCATAAATTTGGTATAGTGAAGAAAGCTATAGGAGCATTTCTTGGGAGCTGTTCATGACTTTGAGTTTGCCCTTAGGCATTATATATGATGCCCTTAGGCCTTATATATGATGCCCTTAGGCCTTATATATGATGCCCTTAGGCTTTATGTATGATAAATTTATCAAACTAATTTTTAAACCAATATGAAAAAAATTAATACAAAATTTCCATAATAAATGTAAACATTTGAAATTGTGATCTAAGAATCACTCTTTCTGGAAACACTCATAAATTGAGGTCTCATGAGTAGCTATTAGGATGTATAACATGTCAGTACTAATACTTTCGTTAATGGGTTAAAAAAGCTATTATTATTATTCACAGCCTAAATACATGAAGAATCTACATTTAAAAATGAACTTACACAAAAAATTTAGTAGATTTTATTAAAAAGAATCGGCATTTTTCTATCATTTGTGATTTTTGATGCTTGAGTTGGTCTGACTGTTAGGATGTTTCAAGATTAAAATCGACAAAACTCGATCGCGGTTCGACCGCCAAGATCAAGCCAAAATGCGATTATGACGTATAATAATTATAACTTTTATAATTATAACTGTAAAAGTGCGATTATGATGTCTATAATTACAAAGAGACTGACAGAATAGAGCCGTGTAACGCTGCAACTTGAACACAATAGCTGATATAACGATAGCAACTAGTAACCTCATCGTCTTCTGCGCGTTTTAACTGCGATTAAGTTAAAACGCTGAATGCCAAGATCTTAAAACCTGTTCTCTTAAAAAGAACAGTGTAGCTATGTTCCGTATAGATATAAGAGGGGTTTCTGACTGATGCAAACTTTATTGGCCAAAGTTTACAACGTAAAAACTACAATAGATTTATGCATATTATAAAAAGCAACAATAGACAAGATTTCGCATTCAGTCAAAATTTACACCAGTTTTATGATATATAAAAGTTTTACATCACTCTTTAAGCAGTTGTTAAAGGATAGCATTGGTAAAAGTAGCATATACTGAGGTATAAATTCAGTATTGGCACAGCAACAAACAGATGTAAATCATTGAAATGTTAAACTACAGCCATTCTGCCTAAACTATAAAATTACAGTTGAGAAATATATAGTGGCTATATAAAATGAGAAATTGCATACCTTGTACTCTCTGTCACGAAACTAGCTAATACTACAATCTGCTTGAGAGATACAGTCGAAAGTGTCACTCGTACCTTTGAGCGCACCTCTTCACTGTTCGTGCTGTACTGCGGTCTTGAAACGATATCTCGCTTTTATACAGCGGCAATCTTGTAAATATGTAAACAACTACTGCTAAGTATAAAATTAGAACTTATAAATCACTAAAATAACTTTTGCAATTGGTAAGCAGTCGGGTTTCGCCGATTTATTTGTTGCTTTTATTAAAGGTGACAGGGTTGTCACTACACTTTCAACATTGAAAGTTAGTGCATAGAGCAATAATGACCAGTTCAGGTAGCCTACCAATTAATTATCCACCAAGTCAAATAAACAGCAAACAGGAAAATAGACAGCCAACCCAAATACATGAATCATGGCAGCACCATGTAACCCTTCAAAACACAAGTGTGTTGATCATGCTATAGGGCTGCCGCTACAAACAAGTTTTAAGATCTTGGCATCTCTTATAATCTTAAAGAATTGTTAAGACCTGAATGCCAAGATCTTAAAACATCTTGGCATTCAGGTCTTCTCAAACATTAAAATCATGAATGCTAAAAAAATACCGATGCTTTCTGATAAAATCTGCTAATATTTTGTGTAAGTTTATCTTTATGTGAACAGTGGATCAGTTTTCATACACTCCAAAATATTTTATGAATTTTTATACTACATAAATGTAGTTACATAGATTATATGGTACCAAGCAACCTAAATCAACGTACAACCACGCTCTTTTTAGGTGCTAAAAACCAAAGCGTTCCCCAGCAGGTATATTGAGCGTAAACTCACCTAAATATAGATCAAGGTGCCATAAAGAAAGAATTGAGCTACCAGAGCGAAAGAAACCCTTTGTATTCATGAGAATGAATCATTTTGAATTTCCGGTCCTTTCAGCTGAGTTTCATTGACTTTAAAATACCAAAGATGATTTGGCACTTATAGTGATGTCATCAGTTTGTGCACCGGTCACTTTGCATGAGAGAGCATGAGTAGCAAACTGCAGATGCTTGTACGGTAATCAGTGTGGAGTTTCATTCTCTCTCTTGAATTGATATATATATATATATATATTAATTCAAAAGAGAATATATATATATATATACAAAAAAAATTGTTTTCTCACCCCGGATACCCCGTATGGGTGGTAAATTCTGCTCTAACTCGGGTCTCCTACCAGAGACCTGGGAGTTTGAGCACTCGCCTCAAGATCTTAGCTGTTCCCAATAGCGCACTTTTCTGCAACTCACCTGAGTTGATTGTTGTTGGTATTTGGGCAAGCCACATTTTATGCGCCGGTGTTATTGCGTCCAGTGCCCCAATGACTACTGGGATTACAGTTGTTCTTACATTCCAGCATTTTTCAATTTCTTCTCCAAGAGGGAGATATTTCTCTACCTTTTCTTTTTCTTTGCTGGCTATATTGTAGTCATTGGGTACTGCTATATCTATTATAGTAGCCCTTTTGTTCTCCTTGTCTACCACCACTATATCTGGTTGGTTTGCTAGGACATGCTTGTCAGTTCGGATGTAGAAGTCCCAGAGGATCTTAGCGTGGTCATTTTCATTGACCTTACCAGGAGCTTCCCACCAGTGTTGTGGTTTATTAAGGCCATACTCATCACATAGACTTCTATACACAACACCTGCGACATGATTATGCCGCTCAGTGTATGCGTTTCCTGCTAGCTGCTTGCATCCACTGATGATGTGTTGGATGGTCTCAGGTGCATCTTTGCACAGTCTGCATCTAGGATCGTTTCTAGTGTGATAGATTTTCGTTTGGAGTTGCCTTGTTAGAAGCACTTGCTCCTGGGCTGCCATGATTAGCGACTCTGTATTGGCCGTTAGGTTTCCTTTGTTCAGCCACATATATGTCTGGTGAAGATCGCCAACCTTAGCTGTTTGTTGGTGGTAAGCACCATGAAGAGGTTTCATGTGCCAGTCAATTTCCTCATCATCAGGGCGTAAGTCCGTTGTTATATATATATATATATATATATATATATATATATATATATATATATATATATATATATACTCATGCTACAGACAGTACTGTTTCGGCTATTGAAGCCTCATCAGTGCAGCTCAGAGCTTAGGCAAGGGACACAAATCCCATTACCAATGAGAGTTGACTTCCTGCCATGAAACAACTAGGTTGCCTCACAGACTTTAAGAAAGTCAATGTGCTGGCACCAGAGTACTCAAATCACAAAAGTGATGAGCTTTGCACAAAGGCTAATAGTGCCGCACCTCTCACAGAGTGCTCAACCAAACCGAAGTGAGGGAGCATATACTCATGCTACAGACAGTACTGTTTCGGCTATTGAAGCCTCATCAGTGCAGCTCAGAGCTTAGGCAAGGGACACAAATTCCATTACCAATGAGAGTTGAGTTTCTGCCTATATATATATACATTTGAAAAATTATTGCGAAAAAAGTAAACTTTTAGTATTTGCGTTACAAATTTGTTTTGTGCGAAGCACTCATCAGACGCGGTTGTACTAAAATGAAAAGCTTTACCGAATGTGCCAAAATATCAGAAATGGGCTCGCTGTGGTAATCATGTAATTCAGTGCTAAGTGTAACTGAGAAGATAACTCCTAGCATGTCTGCAATTAGAAGTCAATTCATTTCTTTTATTTAATGTGCCTAAGTGTGGTTTGCATATTATGAAGTATTTTTCAAGTAAACATAATTTGCATCGTTTTGTTTTGTTTGTATATGGTTGTGCTTGAGCTAATATTTTCCATGTTATGTTGTATGTTGAGTTACTTTCTTTCAACTTCCAAATGTGCTTGCTCAATTCATGCACTTGCTTTTGGTTAATATATATATATATATATATATATATATGTATATATATATATATATATATATATATATATATATATATATATATATATATATATATATATATATATACAAACATATATGTATATATGTGAATATGAAATGTTACATATATTATCTATATATACATGTATATGGGAATATTTTATATTACATATATGTATACTCTGTTATATATACATGTATATTATATATGTATATATATATCGAGTAAGACCAGTTTAATTGTGGTGACTTCACATATAACTCACTTCAGTTGTATTATTGTAAATCATTCGAATCAATGTTGTAGTGCAATTAAGTTTTAGTCAGCCTATACCCTGTTTTATATATACATATATATATTACTTTATTAAGTGCATCACCTTGTACAATGGTTAAACAAACTTCAAACATTTATATCAATAAAACTACCTAAAACACACCTTCACATGTCAACTATGAAAGTATCTAAATAGCAATTAAATTTTATGTACATGTGGATGGCAAAGAAGATATGATTTGGACTAGCGCAGTCAAACATATAACAATACATAAACCTTTTTACAACTTGTGCAGTTCATTGCTTTAGATTATAGTCTGTCTCCTGCTATATTAAGCTGAATTGAACGATCAGAGATTGGTGAACATGATGTCTTCAAGTTACACTTGAGTACTTACAAACTTGTTGCGACGTTCCGTCGTGACAATATTTCAAGAAAAGTGGAGTTGTTGCTGCCTCGATTCTTCTTGCATCATTTTAACTGAAAACTAAACTTACAAGATTTCAATACGGTAACATTTGGCCTAAGCTGAAAAGCACTAACATTAAACCTAATGCTAACACCAGATGTTGGTATTAGCTAAGCTCATCACTAAGTTTGTTTATTTTAAGGTTTGTTAGTTTAGAATAAATAATTAGTGAACAAAAGCTTCTTTGCATATAGTTTAGTAGTCATTACAGCTAATCGGCACGCGCAGTTCAGCTGGTACAGAAGAGGCAGTAATTTATTTTAAAAAGCTACTGATGATGAATATGCATTGGTTTCCATAGAGACCACTTCCTCCTTCAAACCTATTTACTATATAATTAGTCCATTTTCTGTCTAATAAACACGAGAGCTGTCTGAGTTTGATGGATGTTTATGGCATTATCAAGGAAATGATACAGCAACGCTCTGACCAATCTAATACTGTCAACCATTCCAGCATATTAATCATAACTAGGTTGTGCTATCTGGCAGACATCTTGCTGTGTGCTGGTACAGAACACGCACAAGAAACTAAGATGGAGAATCGCTTAGATAACAGCTGTTAATGCTGTCAGAAAGAGAACATATTTATAATATTACAAAAACAATGATAAGTTTAAAGTACTATTTGAAAAGAACCAAAATAATGACAAATACACCAGTAAAATCTTTCATGCTCGTGGAGCTGACAGCAAACTGAATGCATCCAACTTTCTTCAAGAGCCTATTACTGCTTGTTGTTTAATTAAACAACAGTGAACTATGAAGAAAGTTTTTCTCTGCTGACCTCTGACCTGGTTAAGTATTTTAGGAAGGATACTTTACAAGGCCATATTATACTTATTTTACACGATAAAATCGATTGCTGTGCCTCTCAATCAGTGACGAGGACATATACAGTAGAATATAACTTCTGTTAAAGATAATTGCCCTAAAAAGAATGATTTGATGGCTAGTAATGACTAAGTGACCTGCTTTTCAGCTTACATTGTCTGAAACGGGTGATGAGAGGAAGTCCTCTACTGCAATACAAAGGCAAGGAAAACACACAAACTACAATAGTTCTGGCTGACCTATTTTTAAAACAATTTTTTGGAGTGGCCCATTGAAACTTCTTTGGTGGTACCACTGCAGTCATATTCCTTGCACATGCAAACATGTGGTAATAGAAAATGAGGTTTCAATTATGCTGACCAAATTTAGTGTGCTGCCATTGAAGAGAAATGGCATGTCAGCCCTACAGTATATGTAATGACAGATTAATAAACACGATAGCTGACGCTGTCACAAATTGAGCTGAAATATGAGCATCAGAGTGTTGAAATAATATGACTGTTTTTGGTTATGAGAATTGCAGCATGGGTAACAGAAATAAGTTTGTGCTTTCTATATAATTTTGCAGGTGAAAAAAGACCCGGCACTACATTTGACAGTCCTATCAGCTTACCGGCACGGTGAGGTGAGTTATTAGGTTTGTAATCACTAAACTAGTTAGTGTTTTGATAAATGCCACCTTCTCCAGCTTGGTGCACAATTGCCTAAACATGTAAGCCGGAGAAAGGCTATCATCTTCCAGATAGGCGCTGAAATGAGAGAGTTCCTGTAGAGTAGCCGAGAGCCGAGCTATCAAGAAATATTTGACTGAGTTCAAGCAGTGCCAAGAAACCTGAGAAGTTACATTCTTTGGACAATAACTACTTACTAGAAAAACTTAAAAGACAACAGCGTTACAAAGTCCAAAAGTTACAGATGCTTGTAACTTTTACTCCCATTTATAGTGTGATGAGCAAATTCTTGAGGATCGAGTGTGATGTCTACTAAACAGAAACTCTGTACATTTTTAAAAACACAAGTACGCTGGCAGTTCCATGGGCTCTGAGAAATTGTCATGTGTAATAACCATAGACCTATTAACTATACTTATGTCAAACTACATGGAGCAACAAAAAATGCCTCTTTATTCTTTCAATGTAAATAATGATGACTCACTTGCCTGACCAGCTGAAAGTGAACAAGGCAATAACGTTGCAGCACAAAGATTGTGGCTATTTATGTAGGACACCGTGGCCTCGAATTGCCTAGTCTAGAATAGTTAATAGGTCTGTGGTAATAACTATGCGCACAATTTTTCTGTGATGATGCAAGGTACAAAATTTTGCTTAGCTGCAAAATAGAATATCCGAGTTCGATGCTCGCCGTGGTGCAATCTTTTTCTTAGCGCTCTTAGCATGGTTTTGGACAGACGAACAGACAAACAGACACTGCTCTTATTATAGTAAATATTGCTCACAGAACACTAAGCAGTTTCAGTTTCTCTTTATTTTATTTTTTCCCTTTCTCTCCATTCTGTTCAGATCTCAGCTCTGTTCCACTTTTATTTGTAACAATCACCTCAATTATTACTTTATCAAATCTACAGTAGCCTCTCCGTGCCCCGCACAATCTGGTGAGCTGTACTTTACTAACCTAACTCTATGTACTTCCTTAATCATTGTCATGCGCTTGTCTATATCCTTTGATTGTACATAAATCTATTAGCATCTTCTTTTAGGTAGAGTTCTCTGTTCATAGTTTAACCTTTGCTCGGCTTCTGACCAGACATCTTGTTGCACAAACACTGGCTCTGTGATCTTGGCTAGAGATGGTCTGAGTCCATCAGAAAGGAAACCTGTATGACTGGAGGCATGGCCAGTTGCGGAGAGCAATTTAAGGTTGAATGTCTTTTCTGTCACCATCAGTGCCCTTTTAGAAAATTAAACCCTCCCCCATCCCCGAATTAATTCCCTAAAATTAAATTTTAGGAAATTAAGCCCCCCCACCCGACCTGTTGTTCACGGATTAATCATACTAGACCATAGGCAACAGCTGCTCTGGCATTTATCATCATGGTGCTATTGAAATATATTTCGTCATATGTGTCGTTGTGTCTTGTACTAGAGAAATTAATATTGCCTTATCAGTTGCATGTATAACTTTTTATTGGCATTAGTAATAATCAAAAAATGATGTTTTTCATTACGTATCATAAGGAAACAAACAGAAAGGCAAAAACCTGGAATTATTGAGTTAAACAAAAGTTGGTAATCTAATAGTATGGAGAAGGAGTCGAGGTAGTGAATTGAAGGTTTTAGTAGCAGAAAGTTCATAAACTGAAACATATGATGATGAATGTAAAACATTGATGTCACGAAATACAAAACGACATTTGTCAAATGTGTGTGGAAGGATAAATACAAATATTATGGGCAAAGTTCACCCAGGATTTTAAAACTCTTAACACAAAAGGAAGGAGCAAAAAGGAGCATGTTTGAGAAAACACAAAATTTTTAAAGAGTTAGTGATATGATTTCTAGTTTGTTATTATAGTGTATGTACCCAGCCTCATCTACAGTATGCGGTGCAAAAATATTGAATTTTCGAAAACAGTGCATGACTCAATTGACATCATGACAGAATTAGCCTAAGAGCTTGAAGATTTAAATGGATGATTTTTACCATAACAACTGAACACACTCTAACATTAAATGTAGAAATCAACAAGACAGAATGCACTTTATTAGTAATAAGATAACTCCCATGATAATGCATAAAAGTTTCACAAAACCATGTGCAGACGCTGAGGAGTTGGACGCGTGTTAGAATGTAGTGCCAAATACTCAGTAACCAAACAAATATATTTCGCATCAAACAAAAACATTTCCTGCAAGATCAGACTTGATTGATTCCCAAATAGCTGTAATTTCTTGCATTACAGATACATCTCCAAGGTCTGGCTGCTGGAAGCACACACCTATCAGGGAGTTAGTGGAAGACTAGCTGACAAATTTTGGCTGTTGTATTATATGACATGAATTTAGATATCTGGTAGATACCTGGTAACTCACACGCCGCTAATCTTACAAGTTTCTTTCAAATGATGAAATAAAAGAGATGTTTGGCATCAGTAGGAGAACATTGATAGTACATAGCGTCAGTTCGATCACTTGAGAAATTTTATTTTTAGGAAGCAAAAAGGGATTAGTCATAGAGCATAAAAAAAAATTAAAAGAGCATCTTTGAAATTTTAAAATCTTTTAAATCCAAAATCATGCGGCTCTGCGTTTTATAAATTTATTTCAATTGTAATCTTAATTTTAGCAATTTTATTCAATGTAAGCCAATAGTTTTTGCTTTTGATACCTCAAAGCATACAGGAATATACAGCACATGCTTCTTCTAATAGTCTATGAGCTTATTTTAGAATGCATTAAATATAATAACTAGTTAAATAAACTGCAGGCACTTTTATGAAAGCTTATAGCCTGAGGCCCTTAATGACATGAGATTTAATATATGATCATCTGTCTATCTATACTTTTAGTAGCTTAATAAACGGACTAGACAAGGTCTTAGTTAAAGGTTGACTTTCAACAAAATTCATGTTACACTTATTTGGTGTCAGAGGTTCACCATGTCTTACTCTGTTGTGTTGTAGGTGCAAAATATGTAGAAATGTGATTACAAGCTCTTAAAAGCTCAAAAACGATCAGTTAATCGCAGCCATCACGAAAACGCCGTGGATTGAAATCCCTTTCCAAAACGGCTCTAATGGGATGTAATTGAACAAAATGGCTTCTGTTTAAACTTTCATGCAACCTCATTCATCGAAATATTTTCACAAATATACTTCACGCATTCAGTAAAACTATACATCTATTGTCCTTACACATCTATTTCATCATCATTGTAATACTGTCACTTTGAGCACTGTTATCTCAAAACCTACCGTAAAAATTCATTTAATTTTTTAACCTTAGCTCGAAGGAGTGCATGTCATCTTCTGATAAACATGAGGAGCTTGTTGGTCACCTGTGATAGTCCAAAAATGCTGCAAAAATTTTTTACGCCATTTGGCAGAAAGTATGGGTCACATGATCAGATTACGACTAGATGATTAGACTAGGCTGAAACGAAACTGCAAAGTAACAAGCCTTTATATTTGATACGGGCTTTCCAGTAAAATCTGAACTGTTTGTCATAAACTCGTGCTACAATGCATTTTATATTGAGCCTTTTATTGACATTTCATTTTATTTTGTAACATCACGTGTCAAAACAATGACCACAATATTAACATACGTCATCGAAATAAAGATATTCCAAACTACGGGGTTTTTGTAATGGCTGCGATTAACTGTTCGTTTATGAGCTTTTAAGAGCTTGTTATCCCATTATCACATATTTTGCACCTACAACACAGCAGAGTAAGACATGGTGAACCTTTTGATACCAAATATGTGTAATGTGGCTTTTGTTGCAAGTCAACCTTTAAAACAAACTTGAGAAACATTCAAGAACTCTAAGACTTATCTTCTACCTGTTTGTAGGCAGAAAACAACTTCCACAGAAGAAAATGTTGTGACTATGTCTCTTGCTATTTTGTACCTTAAGACTAATTAAAACCTTTAAATAAAATTAATGTGTAATTGAGTTCAACAAGTATGTTTGATACAGCAGTAGTAGAGAAACAGAAACTATCTGCTTTACTGGATACAAAACTCGAACTAAGTTTCTGTAGGATCGCAAGATCCTTAATAAAAATATTTACTATAATAAGAACTGTATCCATCCTTCTGCCCAAAGCCAGGATTAGAGATTAAAAAAAGGATACACTTGTACAGGATTTGAACTACCAACTTTCAGCGTGGTAGACTGACACTCTAATAACTGCACCAATGGACCACCTCCTAACATTCTAGAACAGTACACATTAAGTTATTACGCCAGACGATCTCGCATGGCACACTAGACTGCAAGGGTACTAATATTTATTAAGGATATGGAATATTTTTTGATTAAGACTGCGTTGAGATTCCTGCCACACAGAGGGTACATGTATGACCTATTACCTATGACCATGGGTATGTTAGTGGTGGACAAGGAGAGTAAGAGACGTACTATAATAAGTACATATAGCAGAACCCAATAACTACAGCTTAGACAGCCAAGAAAAGGAATAGCTGCACTATGTTTACACAGTGTGTAAACGCAGTGCGTAAACACAGTGCGTAAACACAGTGCGTAAACACAGTGCGTAAACACAGTGCGTAAAAAAAGTGCGTAAACACACTGCATGCGCTAATTGTGCTTGAAGTGTTTTTACTGTATATCCTTTTTACACATGTTTAGTGTGTGAAAGCAACTACAGTATATGGTAAGAGCCATGGGTGTGATAAGAATGGCCTAAGAATGGCTTATATAGCGGTTTACGCTAGGTTCGTAGCTTGCGAGTGTATTAAGCTGGAATTAATTCACTAATTTGGAGATGACTCGTTGCTGTTTTATTCAGTCAACACCGAAACCGTAAAATCTACAATTGATTAACATATTTACAAGTTCTTCCATAGAAATACAAAAAATAACGATGTTATATAAAATAGAAAATTATTAACACAAACATTTTGCCGTCTTTAAAAACACTCACACAGCTATATTAAAAAGTCCAATGAAACAAATTAACAATAAATGCCAAGGTGTTCTGAACAGAAAAATTGTCTATTAACTCATCAGTTGCGTGTTACTCGTTGAAATTCAAATTTCATAATGCCAAGCGTGGATGGTGGATAATTGCACGAAGTGAAAACGTGTCGAGACACGTCGAAACAAAACACGTCGAAACAACCCTTTTGGCGCCTCAGACCCGAATACAACAATGTTTTAGTTAACAAAGGACAATAAAATTGGTGAGTTAGTAGTACACAGGAAATGTTAGTAGGGCTCTCTTACAGCTTAGCATTGTGATTAGGTGCACTGGTTAGTAGACGTGTGAGTATGAATGCCGCAAGGTCAAGTCCAGTGCGAAAGGCAATTTTCGCTGCTAAAACTTTATTGTTTCGACTGGACACACGAATAACAGACAAACACTGAGATTTATTTATATATAGATAATCTACATGTATATATATTTTGCAATAGTATAAAGAAACTTTCATAAATATATATATAAATTTCTCAAAGTTCGTTGCCTGTGTTAATCTGTCCTGCTATTGCTGTTATTATCCTTGAAATAAAGAATCCGTAGTTCCGTACCGAAAAAAATTTGATCTCAGACCCTCCTGTTCACCCCACCAATTAGATCACAAATATATGTAGCTATATAGGAGCAAATACCCAACGGATTTAGATGATTGCGCAACGTCACGGAGTTGAATAGCCCTCATTATTAAGCTTACTAAAACTTTCCGCTGGCATTGAGCCAGGCTAATAGCAAGTGGCAGGCAACTGTCATTACTTTTCATTGGGTATAAGCTGATTTTTAATACCCGGGCAACACCGGCAAGCACAGCTAGTACATATATATACTATATATTTAGCATATTCCTTTCCTTTCCTCTATATTTAGTATATTCCTATATATATTTATATATATATAATATATATATATATATATACATATACATATATATAGATTATATATATAATATATATATGTCAACAGATATATGATGTTTATATGTATATACTATATATATATCTATACTAAAGGAATATATACTATAGGAAAAAAAGAGGGGAGAGAAGGGGAGAGAAAGAGGGGCAAGGAGACAGGGAGAGAGAGGAATAGAGAGGGAGAGATATAGAGAGAGAGAGAGGAAGAGAGAGAAAAGGGGGAGAGAGAGAGGGAGAGAGAGGGTGAGAGAGGAAGAGTGAGAGCAAGAAAGAGAGGGGGGAGAGAGAGGGAGAGAAAGAGAAAGGGAAAGATAGGAAAGGGAGAGAAAGAGAGGAAGGGAGAGAGAGGGAGAGAGAGGGGGAGAGAGATTGAGAGGGAGAAAGAGGGAAAGAGAGAGGGAAAAAGATGGAGAAGGAAGGGGAAACTAGGGGGAGAAAGAGATTTAGAGAGGGGAAGAGAAGGAGAAAGAGAGAGGAGGAAAAAGAGTTACAGAGGAGAAAGAGAGAGAGAGAGGGGCCACGAGAGGGGGAGAGAAAGGGGACAAGAGAGGGAGGGGGAGAGAGGGAGAGAAAGAGGGAGAGAGAGGGAGAGAGAGAGGGAGAGAGAGAGAGGGAGACAGGGATCAAGAAAGAGAGCGGGAGAGAGAAAGAGAGAAAAAGGGAGAAAGATAGGGAGAGGCAGAGAGAGAGGGAGAGAGAGGGGGGGGGGGGGGGGAAGAGAGAAAGGGAGGAGAGAGAGGGGAGAGAGAGAAAACGACCCAAGAACTTAAATATACAGATAATTCCAGTTTATAAACTTGCATTAGAATCTGTTGACACTTTTTAGAGTTTGGGTTTGATATATCTCACAAATAGTTATCAAATGCTTATGGATCAATTCAATTTTAATTTTCAAGTAAACTAGATGAATGCCCAGAATACTGAGGGTAATAAAACAATTACCTAATGAATTTGAGAGACTTATGCTATTAAAGCTAGTAACTTACTATAATAATAGCCGTGTCCTTCAACATTGAAGCCAGCTTGAACTACGCTACGCGTAAGGATTTTTAACCCAATCATAAACTCAAAGCAAAGTTCATGATATGAAACGGGATGGTATTTTCGCAAGCGATGCGTAAGTTTGTGCTCTATTATTCCATAGTGTGGTAAGGACAGTGTGATGGATTTGCATGTTGGTCTGCTGAACAAGAGGTTCCGAGTTAAAATTCAGTGCAAAGTGGATTTTTTGTTCCTAAAACTTAATCACTATAGCTGGACAGCCGAACGACAGACTACAGACAGACAACCACTGACATGCATATTTATAGATTAATAGCTGTCATTAAAAAATCAACAGTGAAAAATGAGCAAATAGTTTTATCATTCCCATAAGGTTATGTAAACCTTATGTTCCCTAACCCAACGCTATGCTGAAGGCTTAATACTTGCAAATTTGCTCATAAAATAGTGCTTATTTTTTTACACGTTTTTAGTGCGATTCCATTCTTACTTACACATCAAAACACTCTTAATGATAGATTTTGGCAGATTAAAATGATGTTTCCTAACATCCGTCAATTTTAAATCTCATAAGATTAGTGTTGCTTATTCTTGTAGCTGTGCTCAGAAAAAAAGACATGTCATTCATTTGTTAGAATAACACTTAAAACATTTTGGTAAAGCTTCACACTCCATTAGCCAGAGAGCGAGGAAGGCTTGGATATCGACAGATATGCTAATCTATAATCTATCATCTGCCTCTTATAGCTTAAGTTCCGTTTGCAACAGTATTCTCTCACTGTGGTAAATACACCCTCAAAGGCTTTTGAAATTGAGACTTAAGGCTAAGCTTTACGTCAATATAAGTAAATGAGAGGATTAAGTGAATGGTGCAGAGATTAGCTATGAGATATGCTTGAGCTCACTGTCACAACAGATCTCAACTGACAAGGTATGTCTTTATATCACCTCTATATACCTCCGCTTAGCCCTTTCAGGTTTGACTGCATTTAGGTGTTATAGGCCAATAAGTTCAAATAGAACAAGTTAGTTACATTATTTGGGTCAGAAGTTCACCTATTGTTAGAGCCTACAGCTGAGATCTCTTTGCTAGCTTGAGATAACTGCTTGATGTTTGCTAAACTGCATCTGTGTTTATTTTGGTTTCTTCCTACTTGTGGGCAGTTAAGTAATCACAGTTACTTGTAGCTCTTCCATCAATACCATTTCTTCTATGTACAGTAATTATTTTTTGCATCAACACTTCAATCTGTTTAGATTCTGGGTTTTTCTTTCTTAACACCATATGGTGGAAAAAACTGGTTGATTTGTAGAAGATGCCATTTAAATATTTTGATATTCTTTCAAAAAATTGAAAAGGTTAAAAAATTTGACAACTCTTCAAACCAAAGAGCACTATGGCGGACTGTCAAAACCAATCACACCTTCCCATGGCCAACTTAAGACAAGTTGCTTGTCGTACTGAATTGATGTACAGCTCTACTAGGTTTTTGTTTAATATCATTTTCTCAAAATATTTGCTCTGTTGAAAACAAATTAACAACACCAAGCCCAGTTCAGTTCTGCCTGTTCAGCCTTTAGCCATTACTGGTACAAATTTCAGTTGCTCAAATGAACTTTGTCAATCCAGCATGTGAATGTTTCTGGCTGAATGCCGCTTTAGAGACCACCTTAACAGGAGATAAACATCTGTGACCTTGACAACTCTGTGGTTTATTATTCACATATATAACTAGTAGTTTATTCTGTATGAAAACTCATTTAAATAAAAAGTATGACACTTTTTCAGATGTATGCTGGAGTATGGATATTGGGTTTAATTGCTGTAGTCTGTGGACAGCAGACTCAGTCTTCAACTATTGACTGCGCCAATATGGGTTTAAAGAGTGGCCACTCGTTTGTCATCACCAACTCAGCCCTACCTCATGAAGTGACTTGCGTTCGAAGCACAACAACGATTGATGGTGAGAAAAACAAACACCCTCTCTACTCTCCTTTACACTTTACGTTAGCTTGGAATAGATTTAATGCAGATACAGACATTTTCAACCTTACCATAGTTCAGCTGGGTCTGCAGTGGTAAAATAGTGGTGGTTTAGGCAGGCTCTGTCATGGCTGACAATGCTGAATTAGAACAATGAGTATGTATGAATCTCAATGCTTGCCTGTTTGTCTGTCTGCGTGTCCAGCTATAGTGATAAACTTTTAGGAATCAAAAGTTGGATTTAAACTCAGAACTTCCAGTTCTGCAGACAAGCATTAATCCAAGGTTTCACGCAGTCCAACTGGCTATACTATAGAATAAATTGGGCACATACTTATTACACATGATAATCTTTCATGGCTTCACGCTTAACCCTGCAGCTACCGCTATGCATGAAGCCAAACCAGAAGGAAAAGACATGCCATTATATGAAGAAAAATGCTTAAACTCATATGGGCAGCAAGAATTGCAATCAGTATAGATTTGTAGTAGGCACTGCAGCCGCTACAGTATGAGTACACAGAAATAAACACAGTACACAGAAAGAAACACAGTACACAAAAAATAAACAAAACACCTTCATTTAGAAGTTGGAATGGTAAATGTTGTAGGCCTATATGTTGTGTAAGAATATATTTTCTGTGCAAAAACATTTTTCTTACTCGAGCAATGCCAGGGCGGACATTCACTTAGTATATGTATATATAAGTCTTCGAGAATACAAAAAAGTGTTTGGCTCTTGCACTGACCATCCACTTCTTTTGCTGGAGCTTTGTGTATCAGAAAAAGGCAGTGTCAATACATCAGAAAGAGGGAATCATTGTAGGCGCGGCTACATGAGAAATCACCTGTTAACTGATGTACCATAAGTTTAAAACCAACTACACTTTACTGGCGAGACCGACCAATTTAAAATTGCATGATGCATCTGCCTTCACTAGAAGTTTTTCTGACAGTTGATTCTGACTTGCTGTTTGCGAGGCAAGGACTTGAGACCATGTTATGTATATGTCAACTTTGATATCTAACATTGTTTTAAACTTGCCTTGGACCTATTCAGTGTTTACCATTAACTTATTTAAATAATAAATTTAATATTTTTTAGTGTGAAAATGTAAATGTTAAATAGCGTGCATGATTAATGTGAAAACAAAATATAACTGAAAGGTGGACTAAAATTCACTATCACAATTTTCATATCAAAATATCACATTAATTCAAGTTATTATTAAACTTTATTGTTTAGCAGGCATAAAACACAGAAATAAAGTACTACAGAAAGAACTTGGTATCTTAATATAATATATATTATCTATATTATATATAAAATACAATATAATAAAATCATGTTTGTGCACTTTAACATTTCGGTAAAGAAGATTTCTCAATGGGCTGTTTTTAGTTTAAAAATTAACTTGTTACCATAGAGATTGTTTTTCTAGTTTACTGGAAAATAATACTAACTGCACAATTGGTTTTTATGTAGTGACAGTCAAAGCTGAAGATGGAGCTGACATCACAGATGTAATGGTCAAAGTTTTCATTACTAATTCTTCTTCCGGTATGTTTCTCAGTCCTGATGACGGAGATCGCTTTGCTGTCGGATGCAACGGTAAGAAGCTATTGATAACCTTCTTGATGCTTTACAACTTCCTATAAACCAACCACCAGTAACTAGATCCATTATTATGTCCTCGAGTTTGGCACTTTTAAACTTCACCAATATAGCTTAAAATCTTTTGTTAGTACCTGTAACTCTCTAACATGTGCTGAACCTATAGTCACATGTACTTGAAACAAATGAAAATTGAATATAGACAAATTAAATTGCTAGATACACCTATTATTTTACTAAATTTAATTTAGTAAAGTTGGGAAAGGAAGGGTCTTAGCCTTGGGTCTCAGATACTCTTAGCTTTGGCTCCCACAAACAAGATGTTACCATAAGTAAAGTTGGGACCCAAAGTGTCTAAGCCTTGGCTCTCACAGATGCTTCTTAAAAACGTTCATAAAAGCTGAACTCTTGCTCTGCATTCTAAAGAACTTGCGCTAAAGATGGTTTGGAAAACTAGTTACATATTTTCTATGGCCCATACCAAGCTCATCGACCTTGGAGAGGATTATGTTTCACACAAAAGGATGATGCTATTCTAAATACACTTAAGCTAGTTTACAGTCGTTTCACTCTCGTCTCCTAGCGATCTTTCTCTACTCTAGTACCGGTAACTACACACATAAATATGCATATAAGGGTCTGGTGACCAGAACTCATCAAAGCGTTTGGGTATTATCACTTGCCAGATCTGTTATAAAAGTTCATGTAATATTTTACCAGCTGTCATTAGTCAGCCTTCATCAAAGTCTTTCACCCCATTTATAGGAAGGAATGTGCAACTATATGTAATAAATGGCTTCCTGTGGAATAATATCATATTATTTCCTTTGTGTCTATTTTATCTTCCTGACTTGGTTTATTTTTAACCACCTTCAATCATGACCTCTGAATTAACTGAAGACTTGCATTGAAAAAACTTTCTTGTCTAAATTTGAAACTATTTTGAAATTCATCTAAAACTAGACCAAGAATACAAACCTTTTTGGTGGTAAAAATAATAATTTTTGGTTAGTTTGAGCATCATAAAACTACAACTTTATTAGATGTGATCTAGTAAAATTTGGACCAGAAGTGTCTTAGCCTTGGGTCCTAGAGACTCTTAGCTTTGGCTCTCGAAGGCTAGATGTTACCATAAGTAAAGTTGAGACACACAGTGCTTAAGCCTTGGCTCTCACAGATTCCTCTTAAACATGTTCATAAAATCTGAACTCTTGCTCTGCCGCTCTACAATTCTGCATTCACAATCTGAATGATTGAATCTGTGATCATATATTATCTACTGTAAGTTGGCAAGCTTCTGTTCATATAATGAAAGCCAACAATAGATGTGACAAAGCATAATACCACAGGAATAAATTCTTAATGATATTTATAGGCCAAGCACTCGTCAGCACAGACAGAAGCGCCAAAAGTAGGATTGAAGGCCTTTGGTTCAACAGTTTGGGCTTGGACTTGACCACAAAGCAACCTACTTGCGTGTAAGTGTGCACTTGGTATTACATGTCTAAAGAAGCATGTGTGATAACAGGTGAACAAGATCTCTCAAAGATACGTATGTGTAAAAGCAGCTAGTCAAGTAGTTTACACAATTATTATAATAATTATGATAAATAGGATATAATATATTTAACATAATATAAAATATAGCTATACGAGATCATTTATCATAATACAGTATAATATGAAATAGGGTAATATTTTAATATACATCATTTAACAGAAAGAAGAGTAATATTTTGTAGCTAATATGTTATAAACATAATTTACAGTAATATAATATGTCATAATTATAAAGTAATATAATATGCAAAATTCAAATATAGAGTATGATAAAATACAACAATCTGCTAAACATTATAATGCAATATAATACAACACAATGTAACAAAATTATTTTAGCAATAATACCACTGATAAACCAACTGTTGAACTGTGAATAATCTAGTGCTGTTATAGCTTGCAATCTCTTTTCACCCTACTGCGCAGCGGTTCCTGTTGTGGAATCAAGTCTCTGCCTTCCTTCGTAATCATGACTAGTAAAAAAAGAAGTATTCAAAGATTATCTCATTTTACCATGACTATTCACATCTACCATGGATTAAGCATATTTCTAAAGACTTCCATCAACTCTCAACTGCGGATATTAACAAGGAGAGTTAAACGCATTCTTCAACCTTCTTGTTTAATAGATGTTTTAACTGTCCGCAGAAGGAACTTCTGCTTTAAGTTAAACAAAAATTTGTTGGATAATTCTTAACTGTCTCTGCTTTATACTTGTAAAATTGAATATAAGTATTTTCTTTTCAAAGACACAAAAACTTCTTCTAAGGCAAAGTTTTTTGAAAAAATAGCGTAAATTAGGAAACATTTCTTTCTAAAATGAAATAATTTCCAATAAAGTAATTTTTACTGTATTAAGAGCCTGTCTGTCTATCCAAAGCCACGATAAGAGCTTTAGTAAAAAATTGCCTCACACAGAAATCAAACCCAGATATTTGGCTTGCCCGGCAGGCATTTTATCAACTGTACCACTCAGTCACGAAATAATAATACATATAAACATTATTGTCTGTAGTTATTACACATGGCAATCTCTCAAGGAGATCAGGAACTGTTGGCATACTAGTAATGTATAAAAAATAAAGAAGGTAACTTAAACGAATTTCATTTTCCGCATCGTCAATGAATCTCTTACTTTAACGCTATTTATATAACCTACTCGAGTTCGTTGATAACAACCAGAGTTTAAAATAGTTTGTCAAAAATTGTTCATCCTATGGTTTTTATTAACATCATGAATTTATCTAATAAACTCTAATCAAGCGTTTGATTGCTTTGCTTGGAGCTGAGCTAAATATGTCTGTTAATCAAGTGTGGAATGGTGGTGCAAGGCTCTGGGTAGTTTGATGAGATAATGATTAGTTGATTCTTAAAACTTATAATAACTGGGTAAACACTGATAAATCTCTCTTAGTCATTATAAAAAATAACAAGCAGGAAATCTCTCAAATATCGAGTATGATGTCTGCTTATCTCACTGCAAGCAGAGGGTGTGAGATTTCTGCGATCATTGTTACACATACAATGGTTCTGTAATCTTGGCTGGTCATATTCAAGTCCAGTGGCATGGGAACCTTGCCGACTGCAGGTATGTCCAGTTGCAGAGAGCATTTTAAGGTTCGATATCGTTGCGGACCCCACCAGTGGGCATTTGTAGAAAAGTGAACCCGCAACATGTAGTTTGTGTGTCAGGCGTTCTGGACCACTAAGCCACACCTGCTCACTTTGTCATTATATAAAGGGTTTGTTAGTCTGTATAAAAAGTAAGTGTCAACATTGTTTGGCCAATTTCATCGACACATATGCTTCCTGCCTTTCGAAAAGGTGCCAAAAATATTTGATTAAAAAATCTGTCTGGTCCCTGAGAACCAGCCTCTCAAACACCCACCTACAGACTTTCTGATTGAATATGAAATAAACTCTGCGCAATACCGGGCTTACATTTAGTAGTTACTAAAAATAAAAGATAAATTAATATCTTTTGAATCATTTTCATCAAATCAACTATTTTATCTGCAAATACAAGTCTAAAAACCTCGTGTATAATAAACATTAGCGAATATGTGAATAATTATTTATTGAATCACTGTTTGTGACAACTAAGGGCAGGTGTCCGCTGGTGTCTGCTGGTGTGTGAGTGTGTGTGCGAGGCTACACTAGCAGGATAATCCATCTAATGTCATTGCCTTTAATTCTCTTCAACCTTCAGTCCAGCAAACCTTAGTAACCTTATAAGATTAGCTTTAGCTATGACCAGGTTAGTTCCACGGACATTCAGTTAGGTTAAACTGATTATGACCAGATGATTGGTTGATAGCGCTGATTGCTACTACTGGAGCTAGACACAGCTACTGTGTGCAGTTGATGGGAACTCTCTGCTTTCACTGTTCGCTCACCACAGTAATCAACATTATTGGCAAAGCTAGCAATTTTGTTCAGTGTTATTTGTCAATTATGGCATAAACTCACTTTATTATCTCAGACCATACATACTACACATATTTGAGAAATAAGTTTTGTAGACTCTCTGTCTGCCACCAAAAGTATTCTCAAGAAATATAATCTATTTTTTAGGCACCCATTTTATCCCATCCTGTGATTGACAATAAGAGCTAGCCAACTGAATATTAAAATGTTACTAATACTTAAAAGGTCACTAATTTACTTTCCTGTCATTATGTTGATTTATGTTCACAAACAATGTTAACTTTATCAAATACTGTTGACTAATATAAAATTAATTTTTATTGGGATTTTGTCATAATATGCAGATACTGCTACATTATGCCAAAAAAGGCTAAAACGACAAATATAATATAATTTTCAATAATGATATTTAGTTGTAGAACATCCTTAGCATTCTATTGACGTGCATATTGCCATAATTCATCCAATAAATATGTAACAAACTACAAATTAATAACAAATATGATATTTTTTTAAGCAATCCCTTAATAATGATCACCACTATATTTGTTTATATATAATACAGCTTCCATCTAAGGGTATAAGGTACAGCTTTATAATGTAGTTTTTCCAGTTTGCACCTCAATGAAGTATCTGCTCAAATGTATAACTTTTTACTGACACTTGTAATCATAAGCAAAATGATGTTTTTCGTTACATGCCAAAAAAACAATGAATAGACAGAAATCAGGAACTATTGAGTAAGTTAAGCAAAAGTGTTTTAAAAGTTGGTAATCTAATAGTATTGTGGAGGAGCAGGGATAATGAATTGAAGGTTGTAGTAACAGAAAGTTCATAAACTAAAATATACCTCTAAAACAAAACATTTTACACAGTAATAGTAAGAGTTAATTTTGCATAATATTCTTTCTAGCGCACTTCGGCTAAGAATGAAAGTATTCTAGTCACACTTGATAAATGAGTTCCATCATGAACACCAGTTTGTGCCTGTCACTATCTATTGAATTACTGCAACTCTGACTGCTTGGATGGCCAGATTATAAATGGTTAGACTTGACCTGGCAGCTTCTACACATAGTCATTTATCATTGCCAAGGTTTTTAGCAGAAATATATATGGTATTTTTTAATTTTAACTGTATCTTTTTTCCTAGCGTACAGCTGTCAAAACGTTATCAACAGAGATTTGTTCCAATGAAGTTCATATTTGCATATATTTTCATATACATATAATGATATAAAGTTAATTACACATAATTAATTAAATTAATTATGTGTTATTAATTATATATAGCATAATTAAAATATACTGGTATATAGTTATATATATAATTTATGCATAACATACATATGGTATATACAACGTATGTATATCTATTATAATGTATAATTCATTCATTGTATAATACAATGTAGGTATATAGGTATATACATATATAGGTAGGCCTATATTATATATGTATATAAAAATATTATATATGATTATAGGTGGTAAGTAATATTTTACGTCATGAATTTATTTATGACTCGTAGTAAGCCTTGTGATGCGTGGCACTTTTTAAATTGTTAATCAGATAGTCAGCAGGTGGGTGTTTAAGAAGCTTGTTCCACGACCAGATGGAGTTCGGTTTAGTAAACACACATATTGTTTATCTGGACCAACAGGCAGACACACCGTGGCAAAGTGGAATTTATTAAAATAGCTTGTACTTCTTCTAATATTAAAAAATGTTTATTTTAACTTCCAAATTTCTTCACTCATAAGTTTCTGTTTTCAATATTTTTCACTCATACTAAACTGGAATTGCTATATGAACTCGAAGATTATCAGGCCTATTTTTTTGATGCAAACCTTGAAGTGCATGCTGTGGTCCCCTCAAAAAAATCTTGAAATGCATCTATCTAACCGCTTGCTTAGTCTGGAAAAGGTGCAACGATATAGTATAACTTTGAGACCTACTGTTTTTAGCATGTAATCATAAAAAACAGGAATGTTGACAATCTTTCTGACTCCCTTTGTTTTCTAGTCCACAGCGATTACCTTTTCAATTATTATTGTTGACAACAGTGTTAAAAACTTGATTTTAATATGTAACCCTGACTTACACTCTAAGAGTTTAGAGTGTAGCAGGTATAGAGTATGGTTAGTCTCTATGGGTATAGGGTCTAAACATATCATGGAGTATCCAATAACAATTGTTAACCCCCCCAGCTATCGACAACAAAGCTGGCTCTGTTAAACTTTTTGCAATAAGTTGTGTGATGAGCTGTGCAATTTTGTATACTGTATATATATTATATATTACTTTGTTGGCAATCATTTTATTTCAAATAGATTTATTTCCGAATTATGCCATAAACAGTAAACACTTAACATGGTGCACTGTTGACGGTACGTTGAAGGTCAACTAATCTTTCATTGTCGAGTGATAATAAAAAAGAGGCTTGAGTTACTTGATTAGTGAGTAGCAGCATTGTTGTTAGATTAAAATAAAGAGTTTGTCTATCAACCAATCACCAGATAGAAAAATGAGCTTTGGTCTGCAATCACATGACTTTATTAGAACAACTACATGTACCTTCTGAACAATTAAATTTTTTTTATTAAAATTAAAAAATTTTCAATAAATTTTTATTTAAATCTCACCTACATCTATTACCTGCTACATAAAATATTTTTTGTATTTATTGCTATTTAAGTTAGTTTTCAATTCAAAAATTACAATATAATCATTATCACTTGAGGATTTTGACGTCAGCAGGTCGCATAGTGAGTCAATGTTCGAGATTTTAGTTGGAGTTGCGTATATAATATGGTGAATATGAGCAATATGGTAAACGAGGAGCAAACAGCAAAATAGGAATTGCTTCCTCACTGCAACTCAACTGAGTACTTCCTTGTTTTATTTACGGTTTTTACGAGTGCGTCGATAGAACTTAAACTTGAGCTGGTAGATTTAGCCTAGATTCCTACCATCATTTCAAACTATATGAATATGGGCTGGTTTTGCTATGGTATCTCCAAAACTGGCCAACCGTAAAAGTGTTTTCAAGTCTATTAAAAATGAGAATGTGTTTTCGTCTTTTCACAATCTGTAGGAATGATACTTCGTGGTAAAACTCAAGCCTCAGAACCCAGACTATAAATAGATGAATTTGGCATCTCTTAAACTAAATGAAGCGTGAGTGAAAATAGTTGCTTACTGAGTAAGAGGAGGCCAGAGACTGGCGTTAAGTTATTTAACCAGGATTAGAGTTAATCTCTAAAAGATTAGTGCCTGCTGGGTTAAGGAGATACGATATGTTGCCTCGTCTTCAACTCCTACATATTCACTAAACTATACTCAGATATCATCTCAGTTACAGTCATTACATAGCTGTGGTTTAACATCCAACAAAAACTTTCGTTTAGGCTGGTACACACCATATCGCCATACGCTGATGTTAATCACACAGCACTTCAGTGATCGTCTGTGATAACAATATTCACAGTATCTCAAACCGACCCATAATTACATCAGCCATTAGTCTGTCTCATTATACAATGGGGCTGCAGAGCGATGGAATGCTAGTACTGCAGCAACTGTTATAAAAGAAAGTATATATCGAGCAACCTGCTACGGTCAATCACTAATGCTGAAGTGGTGCACATTGCTAAGGCTGTTGGGGATGCTCGGTGAACTATCTGAAAAGTGTGACATCTGCAATCTTTTACGACAAATCCGCGTTGCCTATTCAATGTCATTGATTTATGGTGGACATATTCTTGGCGATTAATAATCGCCAATAGAGGACAATACTGACATACGCCTATACAGCATGAACCAGCCTTTAGCGTTATTAGATCTTTGAATTATAGTGGCTATATATATACTTATATATATACTATATAATATACTAATATAATATACTATATTATATTAGTATATAGTACTAGCCACTATAGTACATAGTATATATTATATAATATGTACTACAATGGCTACCTTATCAAATATGTTGCATGATGTTATATCCTTTAAAAGCCTTCATAGGAAATGTTTATTTGATATCAGTAAGATTCATCATAGTGATTTTAAATTGAATGGAATTTTTAAATTGTGCACTATAATAAAACATAACCTATAGTACTATAATAATACTATATATATATAACATATAGTAATATAATAATATACCCATAATAAATATGGTCAATAACATAGCTAAAAAGTAGGTAAAGCAAAAAGCTTTAACGCCGTATTCGGAATAAGAAGAAATGAAGGATAACACACCAAACATACAGCATGGTAGGAAATGGTGTCATGCGACCTAAACAACTGATAATTGTAAGAATGTATGTTATCAACAGAGACAACTAGAAATAACTCTGTGGCATATAAATTAGCACTGGCTGATTTAGTTATATTGCTAAACATCTAGTCATCATGGGAAGCAGCTGTAGCCTAGTAGTAGTATGCCTGACATGCAAATAACAGGTTGGGATTTGATTCCCAAAAAGGGCCACTGATGGTAACAAGAATGACCTCCAAACTTAAATTGCTCTCTGCAATTAGGCATGTCTCCAGTGGTTGAGGTACCCTTGCCGCTGGACTTGGACATGTTCAGCCAATATCACAAAGCCATTGTTTGTGTGACAATGGCATTTAAAAACACCACAGCCTCTGCTTGCAGTAAGCTCAGCAGACGTCATACTCAATCTTTGAGAGCTTGTTTACATACATGCATAGTCAACGATGACTCATGTTATTGCAGTTACTGTATGCCACACACTGGCATACAGTAACACCATCTGCTGTAGTAAATAAAATATGAAAACTTAATTTCTATTGACTAAAATATAAATTATTAAATAAGTTCGAAAAAAAGAAGACACCGTGTGGTAGATGGTAATATTTTGGCATGGTGCTAAAATATTATATTTATTACCAAACAAATTTTTATGAAATGATATAAATAGTTACCGCTTTTAATGAAGAAAACTCTTTTGCTATTGCAAATAAAAACATGATCTTCCTCGGTAAGTAAATTTTTTGATCATAGATTATAGAGGAAGTCGATCATGATAAATAAATGGCTACTGAGCACTCAGGTTCCATGTGAAAGACACTCTAAAAGAGTCTGAATGCTTTATTTTAATATTTATTTTTTTGATTGTCTTTATATCTACAGATAATCATAATGAGTGAAACACATTTTTAACACTTTTTTACTCTTTCTCTTTTGCCCCATCACATTTTTGCCAACTGTAGGGATTTAGGTTTGAAGTTGTTTAGTTTTTGAAGGTCACAAACCAATTTTTTGTTTTGTAGTCTCACACTAGTAGACTCTAGAAACAGAGCATGGGAGGCCGTCTCCGTACCCTCAATAACAAGCGAAGAGTACGAGAGACAAAGGCTAGAAGCTCTTCTAGGTGAGAATACACAGGACTATAGCCTGTGTTATTATATATATTAATAAATCATTTAGATTATTTTATAATGAATCAATTGCCTGCCGAAGCTTAGCCTTGTGAGTGTAATAAAAGGTTTATGATGTTTATTATAAGACATAACCAGATGATAAGTTGGTATCAAGGTTTCAAGATGCGAATTGATGTTTTCAAACAAGTTTGCAATTATATTATACACAAAATAATGAAGGCAATTTAAATCTGATTTTCAAACATATTTAAAATAGTATTCCACATGATAAAATCTATAAATTATGTAAGTAAGCTTGCTAAGGATCACCAGCCTTCCTAAATTGTTTTCATATCATTTAGAATAGTTTTACTTTTGCTGTATCACCCAACCCATCTAGCATCATGGGCAGTTGAGCCTCTTTAAAAACTAAAACTGATTAGTGAAACAATTTTCTTAGGACAGACTGTTGTACGTTACATTCTCCCAACAACAGAAACTTAGGATCTCGTGACTCATTAAATATCTGGACAAAGAAACACCATGTAAGAACTAGCAAGGAAACCTGGATTCCTGCTGCTAATCACTTACACTAAGCATTGTAAAGGATTTGCAAGGACCCACCCCTTACTGCTCCACTTAAGACTAGCCGCTTTATTCGATTGTAAAAGATATAATTGTGAATAAATGTATTGTGTAATCAATGTATGTGCATATACATTGATTAATATATATAGCACGAGAAAGCTTCACTGTTTTCTGTGAGGCTTTCTTGTGCTCTGGTCTGTTGGTGCCAGGTGGTTTCCTTACATAGCGAGAAGTTCCACCTTTTTCTTCCGAGTTCGGCTGGTCCTCCTAGTGCAGGCCTGGTAGCTGACTGGTTCTCCTAGTGCCGGCCGGTCATTCTCTCAGCCTGGCCGGTTCTTTCTTCTCTCAGTCTGATAGAGTCTATCGGTTTCTCTCTAAGCTTGGCCAGACCGAGCCATTTCCTTGCCAGCCGGGTGATGCTGTGGCCAGCTCTTTGGCTGCGCTCGAGGTCAGCTGGCATCCTCCACACTATGTTAGCATAATATTTCTGCTTATTACACTTTAACACAGTATCACTGAGTACCTTTTTGTAAGTAGAGTTTACACCTACTGTTATGGGGATGACCATTACTGAGAACCTCTCTTGTCTCCATCTGATGTTAAACCTGTTTTGCTGATCTATAATTACGTGATCTTTCCGCAAAATCATAAAAACATTTAGAACATTTAAAAGTTCCCCAATCAAACAGGCGAGTTTAAGGGTTCTTTTTGTGCTCTAACATCTTAGTGCTCTTACATACTACTGAAGGACAGACTTTGCAAACTCAAAAACAATGGTTTTATAATTTGGAGCCTAATATCACGCTGTTTTCTTTGATAGGTCCAGGAAACAATGCGTTTGCTAGTGATGCGCAACAACCTGCACAAGAGACTACATCTCCTGCTGTAAATGCTGACCCTACTGAACATGTGGACGAACTGACTGGAGCCCAGCCAAATAGACAGCCAGATAAAATCCTCAATATTCCTCTTTCCGCTGTTATGTTTGAACAGTTCAACCGAATGCCTAAAAACCGTGCTGTGCCATCTAACGAACTTCCAGGAGTCGGTGAGCCTACTCAACACGCTAGTAATACGCTAAGTCCTGATGCACAGGCTAGACTTCGGGCATCAGGTAGGCCAGCTGGAGCACAGGCTGATGTAGACTTCATGAATCCTTTTGGCAATAATACTACTGCTCGAGACCCAGAACAGCCAAACCCTACTGCTGCACCAACCACTACAACTACCACAACTGCCTTACCCACAACGACGACTACCACACCCACAACGACGACTACCACACCCACAACGACAACTACTACACCCACAACGACGACTACCACACCCACGACAACGACTACCACACCTACAACAACAACCACTACTCCTAGACCAACTACAACAACATCCACAACGACTACCACCACTACTACCACCCGACCAACCACCACTAGATCAACTCAGGCGCCACGACGCGCTACTCGACCTCCAACGACTGCTGCAACAACTGTGCGGCGGAGAACGCGGCCTCCGGTAACTACACCAACAACTACAACGCTTCCAAGAACCACAACCACGACACAGCCAGGTTATTTTCACTTGCAGTTCTATAGTTCAGCATGTATTTAAAATGAAAATGTGTTTTACAAAGCTGTTACTTGAATATTTTTTTGTCCTACAGCCCCTCCTTTAATAAAAACATGGACTTACTCATGTACATACATAGGCCTAAAGGAGCGCTGTAAATAATTTAATCCTAAGTCAAAAGAGTAAAATAGCTACCAGTAGGTATCAATAACTATCTAAAATACTCCAATAGTTTTACTATGTACTTTTTTCATCAAACACTGACTCAGTTAGAAGTAGAGCCCAAGTTTCATAAATACCTCTACTAGTTACTGTGATAATTTTACCCTAAATTATAACAATGCCGATATCGAATCTTATTAACAGCTCTATTGGAGTTCTAGATTAGGTAAAATTGTAAAACACCATAAAATATTTTATTGAATAAAATAATTTTTATTTTTTCCCCGATTTGGGTTTTATTAATTTCCAAGCAAGTATTAGTGAAATATAAAAAATATTTATAAAATAATATTGCTACGAACTAGCATAACATGAAATGACTGATTATTTGAAACATATTTTGAGAGTTTATATAACAAACTGCCTGTCATAGAACACTTTCTCAACTAAAATATGAGATGATGGCTTTTGATGTTTGACAAAGAGCATTAGAAATAAGGTTTTGCTTGCAACTTACTTTGCCAGTTGGCCACTGAAGACTTATAACACAGTCATCAAAATTTGTGTGTTTTGCTTAAATAAAATAATGTCTTTAAACATGTGAAGCGTGCTTACATTTAAAACTTGGAACAATGACCTATGAAGCTGTAACATGTCTGTGGTTTCTGGCTAGGAGGAAGCAGTTCAGTGTTATCTTGATTTTGCAGCAAATTTAGATCAAGGAGAAATAACCGTTGAAGGCCGAACATATGGACATCACTGCCTCAATGGAAACCTTAAGTGAGTGACCTTTGCCTACTAGCTAGCTTAGTAATATCAGACAACACTAAGTAAAGATGAATAAGCAAGTAATGCTTCTTTTTGTTTCATCATGCTTGTGTAATCACTTTCTGACATGTCATGTGATACTTTATAATACTACAGGAGGGTCCTGATTCCACACACAGGCTGCAGATACTACATGACATTAATGAATGGCTTGCCAGGTGCTTTTAGCAGGTGTCCCGTGAGTCAACAGGTGAGCTAATGTCATGTTTCTTAACTCACTGTCTATTTGCATGGTGACCCAAGTTATGATCAGATATGGAGTTAGCTTAATTTGTATTTGAAAAGAAAATCTAGATCATATTTTATTGTCTTATACTGCTTCAAGTTAACTGAACTTGTAGACCAAAAAACCAAAACATTAAACAAGTAAAATAGTTTCTGAACTGTTTTGAGTAGCGCCAACCTTTTATGGGTAAGTACCTACATGTATGTCTAAAGATATTAAAAATGATGTTATGATCAGAACCTATTAACCACATATTAACAAAATTTATTAATTTAATAGACTTCATTTTTATATTAGCTTGCAAATATCTTAAATTAAGTTGTAATATACTTGCAATATAAACTTGTTTTCTTCCGGTATGAAGATATGTGGAACAATTTTTTAAGCTGATATTTTCTGGTATTCATTTGTGATAAGTGTAAAAACATACTTTTGATTTACAATTCTTAACATACTCTAGTTGATGATGTCATAGTGACACCTTCCCTTCTACTAATTTATGGTATAAAAATATCTTAAGAAACCGGTTGACACAAGTCTTTTTGTTTATTAGGAAGGAGCACTCTGTTTTGACCCTGTGACCTGCTCATGTACGGCCTGCTACCCTACAGTGTGCCCTCCACCACCTATAAACTCGGAAAGAAGATTTAGTGTCACAGTTTTCAACAGCCAGAGAGACCCAATTGGGGCTGTCCAAGGAGAATTTATTCCTAATGGCCGAGGAGGTATATACTATTTGTTTCTCTGTTCATACATACTAGGAGGAAAGACAACTTCAGCAAATAATTTTTTTGGTTCATTTTATAAGTCTGTTACACTGCTAGGAACTTGTTAATAATGCTATGATACTATCTTCGAACACTAAAGCCATGAATGGTTACAGTTTTGTTGTACATGTATTTGTAAAAAGCTCTTTTAGTGGTCAATATTTGACGTGAAGATTGAGAAGAGCTATTGCTTTGGGCAGCATTAATTATAAAATAAAATAAAAACAAAACACTTGAAGTTTCGTGCTAGTAAAACAAAGAAAGCTTTCTTTATGATGACCTTATTTAGATCTACTTGCTTATGTTATCTAATTAGTTATATGGTTGTCTCAGCTTTCATTTTTGACAATAAATGAAAACTATTTAACTGTCGGATTGTTTTGAAAAGTCACCTGCAAAGTGCATAACTAGAATTGACAAATTTGTCTAAGAAAATTTAGAACTTGACACAAACCAAATTATTATATCTCTAAACATAATTGTTACAAGTCCTGACTTTTAGCACCCTCAAATTCTGAACGAAGCTTCTTTGCTTTACACCAACTTTTTTCCTACCTAAAAATTCTTCTAAGAAGTCTAACCTGAGCACATTTTATTTCTATTCGAAAATACCTTTACACACTGAAAAGATAGACAGAAAGCTATTCCTGTTGTCACCGTTAGCCGACCTTGCGTTATCTTTTAGCATGCCAAAAGAAAATGCTGATCATGTGAATTAGTAATTAATTGATAACTGGAGAACATTTAACTGTTCCATGTTGAAAGAACAACAGCCATTACAAATTTATTGTATTAGTTCCTGTAAAATTAAAATTCTACCATAATATTGCACAGATTGTGCTTATTTTTCAACTAAAATAACTTCCTTGAATAAAAAATGATATTTTTAGTGGAATACCAAGATAATAAATTTATATCTATTTGTATATAAGCCTACAGTTAGTTTTATGCAATCAGCCGGTGTGGTAAATATATACTGTAGATTTATATGTTCGCAGTATATATGTTTATAAGACCATGAATATAGTTCACCAAATCACCAAAAGTAAGATAATTAATGATGTTGTGGATTGCTTATCCTTTCTTACATTTTTCTTCCTTGTTATATTACTGATTGGAGTTTTTTTAATTTAATTTTATTGGAAGACTTAAAAGCCTATACCAATGGTTAAAACAGTTATACATGTCTGTCAGTCTTCCATTCAGCCACTACAGTCAGTTTCGTAAGCTATTACAGTCAACCGCCTGATGATTTTCCACGACAAGTTATGAAACTGGTAGTAGATAAGGAATAGAAGGATAATCTTAAATGGTTTCAATAACTGTTGTATTAATTGTACTAATTATTTTAGTCTTACCCTTGACTTGAATATTTGTTAGGAATTTGTAAGATGATAATTATTTTTGTGCATTGCTTATTCTTTCTTACGCTTGTCTTGTTTGTTATATTAATAACATATTATACTATTATGTATATTATTATGTTAGCTTATTGGATTGTGCTTTTCCGTGACATAATCATGTTGGAAAGTTTAAAAAGTTTATGTCAGGCTGGCAGAGCATCACTTGCTCTGATAAATAAGAATAAGGAGATTGTACAGTCTTCCAGGTGTCCGACACATAAGTATAATTACAGTCTGCTGTGGAGTTTTAACCTATAACTAAGCTTAGAGAAAATAATGAAAAGTAATTTCTGCATAAACGCAAATGTTTGTTTTTTAGGCTACAACGAGAACATACAAATAAATGGCATAATTGATCCCGGCTATCTACCCCTGAGAAACCCGGATGGTTCCATTCAGACCACTGCATCTCCTGCAACATTTAGACGCAACAACAATGGCAATAATAGACGCGGTAAGTGAATCATTTGTGTTATATAATTGATAACTGATTTGCTTATAATAGGATTTATTGACTGCTTTAAAGTGAAAACATATAGACTTTGAGTAAATAAAAATTGTCATGCAAGTTTTGAGTGACTATTTTACAAAAATGACATTTGTGAGAACAACACCAAATGCTGAAATCATTTTTTAAAATAACACTCGAAGCAAAAAAGTGTGAAGTATTGAACTGATATAACCGTCTTTTTGCCAGATTCAGGGCTAACAAATTAGAACACATGCTATAGTAAAATATATTTTATTATAATTTAACAGCAAGAACACAAATGTTTTACTCATGCTTTGGGTAAAGAGCGATGTTATAGTACAAAGGGAATAACTGTATGAAGTTTCTCATGATATTGATGTGCTTTTTGTCTAATTTCGACTGTTTATGAACTAAACAAATAAAATAGAAATGTTCATTTGCGCAAAAGCTAGTCACCAGATAAAATTATAAATGAATTTTTGATTAATGACGTATTCCAGCTACCTTTGCTTTTAGCTCCAGAACTGTTTTTTGTAACAGTTCAGATTTTTTGTCAGCAGCAGAGTTCAACAATAACAATCTTGCTTAGAATAGAAGACAGAGTTCTGTACGGTTGGTTGTTATTAGAATTATTCTGTTTGCAGGACCAACAAGAACTAGAGGAAACAATGGTCGGAGTCGCAATAACCAAAACCAGCCATTCGGTTTAGAGAGTCTTCTTGGATTTCTCGGAGCATTCTAGAAAGATACCTTTTTAACGCTGACACAACATCATTTGTTTTACTAAATACTAAATACCTTAATATCACATGTTTCTCAAACTCCTATCATCAGCCTTCCGTTTAAAAAAACCGACTGCAGTATAATTCTGGTTGCAGTTCTAATTGAATAATCATGAACATCTAATGACCAAATGACCTTTCGTGTTACTGTCTTATACTTTATTTACTGACAGGAGATTATAGATATACTACATCATTTGCCACAGCCGAAACTTAATATATCCACTTCTAACTTACTAATTACGTAAACAAAATTTTCTAAATAGATCAATAATATGAATTTGTACTTTATTTTTTAACTAATGCTTTACCGCTTAAAGGATAATAATTTATTTGTTCACTAAATATAGTGAAAGCTAAAACATCATTACTATAGTAAGTTAAATATTGTGTTAATTACCAAAAGAAAGGGGCACACTTGGGGTAAAACACTAACACATATTAGGACTTTGCTTAATCTATGTTTAACAGTTTTGTTATGGTTTTAAGTTATTCTGTTAAATAAATATATTTAAAGTTTGTCAAAGATTACCTCTGCACATTCTTAGTTTTCATTGCAGAGCCAGGGCATTGAGTTGGTTATTCTAATTCTCAGAAAATGCAGTTGCTCTAATTGCTATATGAAGAAAGTAACCTAGTAATCTCAAATTAGGGGCGTGTCTCATTCTGTACTCGCTTACAAATCAACTTTGTTATAAGCTCCGCTGGCTCCATTAACTTCTTGCAGCAGCCATGACCTTGGACATAAATGTAGCTTCTGCCCAACAATCCCGATCACACAACATTAACTATCCAACATTTTTCTCTTAAAAAGGACTTTATTGTATGATAAAACTAAAGATTAAATATAGTGTGATTACTCTGTGAGTCTATATATGCTCATGCATAACAAGTTAACCGTATAACTTGGATTTCAAAATATTCTTTCTATGGCCATTTGTGGATGTTGTGGTGGCAGCTGGTCAGTTTACAGTGGCCAATCTAAATTAAAACCAAATGAACTATAAATGAGTCAAAGCTTATCTGAGTCGGCCTAGCACGACGACATGACCCACAACTATGGTCGGGGTTAATGATCGCCCAAAATATACCGTAAAACCTCTAATTGACCGCCATGACGCTCTATTTTTCAACTCTTCCTCTATAGTGGCAGTCAATTGAAAGTGGCGTTCAAATAGAGGCTGACGATGTGTTTTTCAAGTGGCTCCTCAGAATTTTGGGAAGATAAATTTATCTATTTTACCGGCGAAGCAAATGTCGTCTATATTTTGCTCTTTTTCCAGTGGAGCGGTATTAAACTTTTCAGGTGCAATAAGTTTGCTAACTTACCTCTAACTTGTCAACGCTCTCTTTATAGATATGCATTGAGAAACCAAGAAATATTTCTACCAGCTGATATCTATTGCTTGCAATTGACCTGCGATGATATTATAGCCTGTATTCTGCTTTGCAATTTGTTGGCACTTTCAATTTTCAATTCATTCTAAACTTGAAGACATATTTTATTTCATATTTATATTAACTAATGTTGCATAAAAACTCATTGCACCCATTGATATGTTTGCTACATTTGGCAGCCAGAACTAGCTTTTTATGTCCAATAGAAGAGGAGTTACGAGCATCAACCAATTGTATGATCAGATTGTCTCAAGGACGCTATCAAATAGTATGCTATAAATTTGCAAGTTTATAAGTTATATAATAATAATTTAGCAAATGCTACAAATATATGTTCATGAGCAAGTGATATAAATGAACTATACTTACATTACATGCAGAAAAAAAATTAGCGTTTTTAAAACAAAAGTATTTGCATCGTTTGCTCGGATAGCTGCATTCTGATTGTTGCTTTCGATGGAACGAACATCTTCTAGTTGTCCAATACCTTCAACAATGTTTTCTGATTTCAACTCTTCTTCTGCACTGCTGAACTAGTCGATATTAGTGTCCAAACATTTTTTTGACAGGGTAAAACTTTTCCACGCTGCTTTTAGCACAAATATAAGGCGTAAAAGTTTTGCTCACTAAACGTAACCTTTGGCCCAAAACTTGCAAACCGTTTTTTATATACAGTATATAATGTATGTACATCGAAGTATTAAGACCGCGTTAAATAAAGAACTACTATTAGCCTGAGACAGGTATCTATCATGTCTATGGTGTCGCTTTTAAAGTCCATCTACCATCGTAAATTTAAACCCTTTTGATATATGTAATATAGCCTGAGCCTTTGTATATATATACTATTAGCCTGAGACCGTTATTGATTATTTCTATGGTGCTGCTTTCAAAGTTTTAATGAAAAAAAAGCGAAAAGCTTTGAAGTTAGACAACGAGAGAATTGGTTGTTATTAATGTAAATGATTCACTATTAATACGATTTTGTGGACACTTTTCTGCTGGTCACTTTATATCACGGGTTCATAAATATCAAACATTGTCAAAGTGGCGGTTAGATGGAGGTGTCCTTCAAATAGAAGTGGCATTCAAATAGAGGTTTTATGGTGGACGTACTTCCACCATAACTCGCAGAAATCATCACCTGCTTATTGAATGCTTATCTGTACTTTGATGATGTGCTATATTTACTCCACTATATATTACTAACTACTATGTGGATGCCGGACATTGAACTTGACTTTGCACAAAAAATCTCATTTTTATTTAGCATATAAATTTACCATTCTATCTTTTAAACTTCATATCATGAGAAAAGTGTTTTGGGCGGTTTGAATAAATTGAAAAAAAGAAATAAAGCAAACATAAAAGTGTTTAAATGTGAAGTAACTAGCAAGTAAAGGGTAGATAATCTGATTTGCTACAAAGATTACAATAAAAAATAATTTGATACTGATAAAATTAATACGAACTGAGAAAACAAAACCAAAATCATGAATATTCTAAATCAATAATAGCCAAGACTACATAAAAATGTGTGTATACGAAAGGTTACTGCTGCAGCAGAAGCTCGTTGTATTCAAAGTTTGATGGATGAAACTGATATCTCTGGATACTGCTACAAATGTAAAAATGAGATATCGGACTGTCTTTGTCTGACCAAACGGAGAGAGAATGTAGAGACAATTCTTACTCCAGATAATACATTTGTCTACATAAAAAGTATTTGGCCTTTGCAGATTTAGCAATCGAATCTTAGGAAAGACCAAAAATGAAGTGTAATGGCATATTTGAAATTAAAACGGCACATTTGAGACTTACAAATAAAAAATAGGTTATGAGGAATGGTGAAAAAAGCTTTTAAAGATTTAAAAAAAAACAAACACAAAAGGTATAATTAATTAATAATTTACATGCTTAGCGTATGCAATCGTAATAAGGATAAGACAAAGTTTGTGTGAGTTTGTGTATGTAATTCAGTTTGTCTTGCTATAGCTATTAAAATATTGGAATGAACAATCCGTATTGCCTAAAATTTGATCTCAGAACCTTCCATTCACCAGACACATGCCTTACCAACTTAGCTACACGAGATTCATGGATTCAATGGGCGATATATTTCGCCATGTGGGTGAAAATGCGCCACTGCTTTCCATTATGGCGCAACATGATGGCGCTTTTATTAGTAAGCTTACTCAAATTAGCCATTGGCAATGTGCTAGGCTAATGGCAAGCAACTACATTACCTTTCAATGTTTATAAGCTGATTTTTAGTACCTCCGCAACGCCGGCCATTCCGCTAGTTTATATATATAGATTGAATGTCAACTACTAGCTATTGTTTGAGCATTGGTGTAAATAAGTAAATGATCGAGCTGCCTTCCTTTAGTATGTGTTCAGATACCAAATAAAGTTATATATTTTACCTTTATTTTTACCTTTTAGGGCTGTTTGAGTAAAACGGCTAATAGTGCAGTTGACTTTGGTGTCTTGTGTTGATTTATAATATTTGCATGCTTTACACTTACAACCACCAAAACATGCAAACTATAAAGTGGTTTTTCTTGAACATAGGTACGTTTATAAAATTTGTTTTGTCTTTGTCATTAATCTATTAATCTATTAATCTATTAATCTATTAATCTATTAATCTATTAATCTGATAACAATTTGTCATAAACACTGTCTATAAATACTTTATTTTCTCATTTATGAAAAAAATATGAGTAAAAATCCAAATAATTATGCTTGCTGCTTGTTATTAAAGCAGTCAAAAACAAAAAAGTGTTTTTTTCTTGTACTTTTATAAGTAATTTTGGAAATTTTAAAGTAGTGTTTGCTGGCTTTTTCTGATTTTTATAATAAGGTAGATTTTTGTCAGTGTCAGGGCGTTGAGAAAACTAAAAGTTTGCTTTTCTCAGATAGCCTACTGAAGTAAGCGGCTATTGCTATAAACAGTAGCTTTAACAAAAAAGAAAACATTTGGCAATCTCATAATGACTCTTTTCTGGGCTCTTCCCAGTGGTCCAGAAAAGAGTCGCTGGAGTTGGTGTCGTGTGAAGCTTGGACTACAAGCTGTAGCCCAAGTCAAAGATTTACAGTGGAGTCATCGGCCGCACAGCAACAGAGTCAGCTGCAGCTCTCACTCAGGTCTTTGCGCATCTGCAGGCTGCCATAGAGATTGCTGTGGAGATAGTGAGCTTCTATGGTGACTTTTTTTGGCAAGTGGAACAGTGAGGCCGAACATCTTGTCTCAGTTGGCAGTGCTTGTCTGTAGACCAGCTGCAACTGGGAAAAGCCTTGATTTGACAAACTTTCTTAAAGAGCTCTCGTAGCCTGTGGTCCTTTAATGCATCCTGCGATGGGAGTTTTATGCTACACTGCGGGTAGCACACATGACAGCAAGAAAAACACTCATGCTTCTTTAACTCACAGGCCACTCGTATTGTAGGAACACTCAACACAGTGCAGCATCATGGTTGCCAGAAAATGGTTCAAGCAGGATGCATTGTATTTATAGGTCATAGGTGAGTGTATTAATCTGCGTTCACTCTGGCCGATTTGCAAACAGAGTTAATGTGGCCGATATCTGAGCAGTTTTATAAAAGTTATCGGCTCGATTTTTTCCATTCACACTAGGATTAGTTTGAGCTGATAGTGGGTGATGTTGCAATTTTTCATTTGCACGGTCAGATAACTTTAGCTGATATATTTTTAGTGAGTCAAGATTTACATTTCGCTGTTTGCTACAAAGTTTGTCGTGAATGTTTTCACCAAGTTTACAAATAACTTTGCGCTACCCAGTTCATCACTAACAGTGGATACTACAGGGCCAAATCGTCCAGATAATCGGCATGAAATTGTCTGGTATGAATGCAGCTCTAGAGACGTACCTTGTTTATGTGATTGTAAAAGTCGATAAAACTGGTGTTTATTGTTTAATTGGCGCCAAATTTGATTGGGTAATTGGTGAATTATTCTTTACCTTTCATATTTCAAGCATTAGCTAATCATAGCCAGTAAGCTTGACCTATATTATTCTTAACAAATCAGTTGTGTTTTGTCTAATTATTTTGTATATCAGGCTTTTGTGCTGCACATTTTGGTCAGTCTGCTTTTTGCTGCGACTTTGCATTATTGCTAATAAACTTTAGAATTCAATTAAATCTAAGCTTCAACGTTTATATATTTAGTAAACCAACTGGTAGAGCACTAATTAAGATCTACTTCGCTCTTTTATATACTGTGGCATAGGCCTGTGCCTCAGAGCTGCAGTCACCCGGGGCTTCAAAAGACGACTAGTGGGTTTGATGAATCCGTGACTCCAGGGGAAATATGTGTGGTATACGACTCCAAACTATAACGGCATCAAATCAAACGAACTAATCTAGCTAGGCTTGTAATATGTAGTAAAGCATAAAGTAGCTATTGCTATATGGTAGGAAGGCTCAGATAGATTAGGCATCTAGACAAATCAGAGGATATGTTCCCTTTTCTAAACTGCCCTGCATGCAGCATTAGCGAGCTATCTGCATGCTGGAGGAGTCGTGAGTAGTACAGGAAAAATTCAGCTGGGCCAGATTCTGGTTCTCCTCTTGCGAGCCAGTCTTCTGTCTTGCTCTACTTGAATGGTTTTGGTCCAACTCCACCGGGCCTGCTTTTGGTCTAATTTAGCTGGACCTGTTATCGGTCCTACGCTACCAGACCAAGCCAAAAATGGGCCAGCTAGTCCAATTCAGCGGGCCCGTTTTTGGCCAAAATAAACTGTGATATAAGTTATGTGTTGCAAATATGGCTTAATCGGAATTATATATTTTTACTTCACTAGAACTTGTTATTGCTATAACATAATGTAGTAAACTTTTGCATTTGTATCTCACTAGTATAGCGACTTACCGCACTTGCAAACATGCAGGATCTATTACAAGTTGGCTGATCTTACTAAGTTTGATTATAAAAATACGGCTGTATTCGTGTACTACGTGTTTTGGTCAACGACTCAGTAACACCTGTGATTAGTTGTGAGTGCAAGAATAGACCAGACTGTGCACAAATAAAAGATCGTGTTTAGACCAATACAGCAATATATTAGCTAAAAAATTAATACTTGCCAAAATAAGAAAAGATAAACTCCCGTAGTCAAACAAACATACTCAAAAAAATTGCATATATCCATCTCAAGAAAATGGATATATGCAAAATGGACATGCATCCCCAGCAAGATAATGGAGCACATTGTTACCAGCTAACTCATGCATTTTGACAGGGAAAATAAGATCTTTCACCCAAATCAACATGGCTTGCCCAAAAACCATAGGTGCGAAAAACAGCCGATTGAACTGGTGTCTGATATTCCGTACAATTTAGACAATGGTCTGAAGACAGATGCACGTGTGCTAGGTTTCAGCAAGGCCTTTGATAAGGTCAACCACAACAAACTGTTGCCAAAACTGGCCCAATATGGGGTTAGTCACCAGGTCATTTTTTGGGTTCCGGACTGCCTGAGCGATTGCACAGAGAGCGGTTGTGGAGGGGGAGGAGTCTGCTGAGGCTGCAGTAACATCTGATGTGGCTCAAGGCTCTGTGATCGGCCTAACGCTCTTCCTATATTACATCAATGATTTGCTGGACAGCCCGAGCTCGCAATGCAGGCTGTTTGCTGATGACACCATTGTGTACAACACCTCCAACAATGTTTCATCTCTGCAGGCCGACTTAGACAGACTGGGAGAGTGGGAAAGGCAATGGGATATGGAATTTCATCCTGATAAATGCCAGCTCACCACCTTCTCCCGGAAGAGAGTTCCCACTGATAATCAGTCTACCTGCACAACACCACTATACCCAGAGCTGAAAGCATCAAATACCTTGGTGTGACAGTCGACCATAAAATTCAGTGGCAGTCCCATACCAATGGCACCACCAGCAAAGCCAACACCACCTTGGGTTTTATCAGCTGCAACATCCTCACAACATCAGAAGAGGTTAAAGTGACTGCATACAAACAGTTAGTGCCTCCTTTGCTGGATTATGCCTTGGCATCTTGAGATTCTGCACCAGACAGTACCTCTGACAAACTGGAGGCTGTGCAGAGGCGAGCGGTGCGTCTAATCTGTGGTGTCAGGAGAACGGATAGAAAGACCAGTACCACCAGTCTCCTCCAGTGGCTGCAGCTGCTACCACTATCTAAACGTTGATCTGAGAAACGGCTTAAGATCTTTAGTCAATATCACCACTCAAACTCGACAGTGCTTGATCGATACATCAAGCGTTCCAATTTCTGCTCATCGTGTAGATATTTGCACCAGTACTTCATACCACAGTCAAACACGCTACACCATCAGCGCTCATTCTTTTTTTGTACAGCAAGAGCATGGAACTTACTGCCGTCCAATAGCAATCTTTTGGTGCCGCCTAACACCTAGTTTGCACGTATTGTACTATAACTCCAACTTTGTTGCCGACCGGAAAAGATTAAATGAATTATACTGAGACAATGTTTCCCAAGTCACAGCTTTTGCTGGTGCTGGAGACTGTACGGACGCAGGTAAATACACTACTGCATAGTATCACAACAAACAAGTGTGGAACACAGGTTATCAGTAGTTTGGCAAAATTCCATGAGAAGCTAACTCTCAAGAAAGGCAAATACATGCGTTTGACAAACAGCGTTATATTTAAAGACTCGCTAATGCATAGCCTGACTACATAATTTCACCACAACGTTATAACCGAACATCATCACAATTATTTACGTAAATCAAATTGAAAACAATTATAATCTTTTTCTAGTGCTATTATAACAGCTACTTAATTGAGTGTGAGCGCTTCCAATAAAACGATCAAATCTTGAAATTCGGCAAAAGAGGATTTAATAGGCAGTATCAATTTTAGTTACGAGGCAACTGAATAAAAAACTGACCAATTAAAAACCGTTTTACAAAATACGATAATTGAAAAATATACGAACGCGAACCGGTGCGTTTTTGCTCGTGGTTCAAGGATATTTAAGCATTTTATTTTTGCATCCATTCAATGATAATGGACGACAAACGTATCGTTATGGGTACTTTACAGGGCCGCACAGGGCGTATAGTTAGTGTCACTGCTGGGGATTCAGTACCTGAAGGTGCAATTCCTATTAATAGAACTATCGTTGGAGACATGAAGAAGATGTTATTAAAATCAAAACCTCCGTCAGAAATGTGAGTTTTTGTATCTGTAATACTAACGACCAGGAATGCAATACTTCATATGCCACATGTGCTGCTAACAATCTTATTGTTTATAGCTTTTTTGCTTTAACACTTAGGGCAATTTTCTAAACGCTCGCTTGCACAATAAAAAGCTGACTTTGATTTTTTCTAATATAAATTGGCAGTAGTTATGGTTATCGATTCTTCAACGCTTAATAAACTTAGTTGCTAGCTACACCTTTTATTTTATGGACCTTATTTATGTTTCAATAAAATACTGCAATCATTAACGGAGCAGAAAGCAATATTTTACATCCACTTTATTGAAAGTTTCATGAGAAACTATCCTTATCACTCTGACACAAAGAGATGCACAGAGACAATAAATATGATAAATAATTGTATCAAAATTTTGTTAAAATGAAAAAAGTAACATACGGATCACCTCTATAAGCCTGTACAGAACAGAATTAGTAAATGTGTAGCATAAAAATGCTAAGCATAGCTATGTTTTCTATGACTCTGCTACATCATCCTTGAAGTTCTTACAATCAACATGCACTCTTGCGCTCCTCATCTTAACTTGTTGATTTTGTTTCAGCCGAAACATTTATTTGGCTTATGCTCACTACACTATGCTAAGGTTAAACACTAGCTTGTTGTTCCTGCTAGAATGGTGATTGGTGAATGGTATCTTTGGAGCGACTTAGTCCCTCAAATTGTCTCACTTCTCTGATTAAGCTAACAGTGTATTTCTGTTTTTATCTTTCAGATGGCCGACATACTCACAGTATATTATTGCTGGCAGTAACTACATTTCTGCTGTCGTCTTAACCTATAACCTTAGACGCAAGTTAAAGATATTTCACGCAGCTCGAGCACTCTCCTACGTTTTTGCACCTATTGGGCCTTCTCTGCTTGCAGGCGTTATTCATGAATTGACTATTATGAAAAGTATATATAACGGTAAGTCGACATTATGTAACACCTATAATGGCAGTGTAATATATCTAAATAAGGATATGTTAACATTATGTGTCATGTTATGTAACACTTATAATGATACTTACTATGCATACAATGGTAGGTTAAACTCTTAGAATGGTGACACACCATTGGAAAATCATTTCTTATGACAGGTTGCCATTTAAGATGCATTTATAAGAACAAGTTGCAGTTCTAAAATGCATATCACAATGAATGCTGCATTGCTAGCAGTAGAAAAACCAAATTCACACCTCCATTCATTAGGAGTGTGTTACATTATCCAAGTGAATGATATGTGTGTTACTGATGCAAAAGACTTTATAACATCATGATATAACACCTTAACCAATTTATTGTCAGGCAAGCAAAACAACTAATCTTTCAAAATGGTGTGAATTATGTATTTCAGTCATCAAAAATGTTTGATGTAATTCAGCTGAAAACAATCTTCATATTGTCATAACTACTACTAAACTTCTCTAGAAACACTTTTATAAAATTGTTAGGAGTTTAATCCTGAATAATTGTGTACTGGATTTCTAGCAAGTTGTTTATAAAGGTAGCAATAGCTGCTAGGAAGCTAGTGTATGCGTTCAATTAAGTAACGTTATGAAGCATGCGGAATCTGAAATGAAAAATCTACATTTTTTGAATTCTGTCTCATTTTGTCTTATGTTTGAACGAGTGTGAAAGAGAAATTCTCACATTGTTTTTACTAAATAGCTGAGACATTTTACATCGAAAGATTTGTCACAGACCCAAACACACTGCTATACTTGCGTTTGAGGTTTTAAAAAGAAAAAAATATAACTTTATGACTAACGTCAATGTAGCCTGAGTTCTACATGACTCCTCTGTACACAGCTGCGCTACTTGAACTTGAAAGTTTAAGTTCAGATAACTCCATCTTTGGAAAAAAATAGTATTGCTGCTGATTTGGTTGTATTAGGTGTATGAGCGGCCAAGGAAATATTTGAGTCATGAAGCGTCATCAAGTCATACAGATGGTTCTTATGGAATCTTACTTGAGTGTAGCTTGGTACCTTTCTTTTAAAACTGAAAAGTTACGGTACACTTTGACATTCACATCAATTTATCGCATTTTTTATGTGTAGGGTGCCGTAGGGTAGAGTGTCGTAGGGTGCTGTAAGGTAGGGTGTCTGGGGAGCCATAGGGTAGGGTGCCGCACGGCAGGGTGCCGAAAGGTAGGGTGCTGTAGGGTAGAGTGCCATAGGGTAGGGTGCTATAGGTTAGAGTGACATAGGGCAGGGTGCTATAAAGTAGGGTGCCGTAAGGTAGGGTGCCGTAAGGTAGGGTGCCGTAAGGTAGGGTGCCGTAAGGTAGGGTGCCGAAAGGTAGGGTACCATAAGGTGCTATAGGGTAGGATGACGTAGCGTAGGATGCCGTAGGGTAGGGTGTCGTTTCCAAACCTTTATCACCACGAAATGCACTTTTGAATGTTACACTAACTTATTGGACTTTTAATGTGTAAAACGAACTGGTTTTGGTCTTTCATTAAAGTTTTGCATCAAATTTCAATCCAAACGCGTAGATATTTTTCTATCATTTGAGGTTTTATCTGTTGTTTTAGGCGATATGACTGCTAGAATGTTTCACGGTTAAAATCAACAAAACTTGATCATGGTTAAATTAATCAGAAGAAAAAGATGTTCTCAGACTTTACCAAAAATGACGTCAATAATTGCGGATATTGTTTATAAGTGATAAATATTTGGTCTCATCGGCGTCAAGTACTCATATGTTTACACAGCATTTAGAGAGAAACAATGGGACAAATTCTAACTAAATTGTCTTTATATCATTTGAAACGTCTATAGCAATATATCTGAGGCTAAAGTTGAACTTTTTTCAAACAATCATGAACAAATGCAAAAAGACATGTCAATAGAGGCACGTACCAATGCGATAGCCGATGCCATAACAAAAGGGACAAAGAGGAGGTACGACTATGGGTGTCACTTTCGAAGAATTCTTTTTCTTCTGATCATTTTAACTGCAATCAATTTTAATCTTGAGACATTCTTGTAGTAAGATTACCAAAAACAACAAACAAAATCTCAAATGATAGAAAAATGTCTTCTCTTTTTGATAAAATCTTTTAAAATCTGACATGACTAGCCCCTAATTGCATTTTATCTATTTATCTGACATGACTAGCCCCTAATTGCATCTTATCTATTTATCTGACATGACTAGCCCCTAATTGCATCTTATCTATTTATCTGACATGACTAGCCCCTAATTGCATCTTATCTATTTATCTGACATGACTAGCCCCTAATTGCATCTTATCTATTTATCTGACATGACTAGCCCCTAATTGCATCTTATCTATTTATCTGACATGACTAGCCCCTAATTGCATCTTATCTATTTATCTGACATGACTAGCCCCTAATTGCATCTTATCTATTTATCTGACATGACTAGCCCCTAATTGCATTTTATCTATTTATCTGACATGACTAGCCCCTAATTGCATCTTATCTATTTATCTGACATGACTAGCCCCTAATTGCATCTTATCTATTTATCTGACATGACTAGCCCCTAATTGCATCTTATCTATTTATCTGACATGACTAGCCCCTAATTGCATCTTATCTATTTATCTGACATGACTAGCCCCTAATTGCATCTTATCTATTTATCTGACATGACTAGCCCCTAATTGCATCTTATCTATTTATCTGACATGACTAGCCCCTAATTGCATCTTATCTATTTATCTGACATGACTAGCCCCTAATTGCATCTTATCTATTTATCTGACATGACTAGCCCCTAATTGCATCTTATCTATTTATCTGACATGACTAGCCCCTAATTGCATTTTATCTATTTATCTGACATGACTAGCCCCTAATTGCATCTTATCTATTTATCTGACATGACTAGCCCCTAATTGCATCTTATCTATTTATCTGACATGACTAGCCCCTAATTGCATCTTATCTATTTATCTGACATGACTAGCCCCTAATTGCATTTTATCTATTTCGTTTTGTGGCTATATAAGGTATTAGTTGCTGCGCGCTGGAGTCTACTGTTTGAAACTAAGCTTTGCTTGATCTATCACATAATCTATCACGATATGTGACTACTTCACTGTATACATGTCTTCTTTTTACAGAAGAGGATCCATCTTGCCCTGTCTGTTTACCTCTACGGGCTGCCTGCCTCAACCTGGCCGCTGGTTGGGCTGTTCCAACTGCTATAAGCTTACTTACTACGACACACGTCGCCAGGCAGACCTACAGTTATCCTGTCCCCACTCTCACTGATTATCGCGCTTTATCTAAGGTAAAAACTGCACACTTTAAAATGAACTTACCCAAAATTGTAGTAGATTTTATCAGCCAGTATCGATATTCTATTATTTGCAATTTCTTTATGTTTGAGGTGATCTGGTTGCCAGAATGTTTCAAGATTAAAATCGATTATATTTGATCACGATTAAAAAGCTCAGATCAGTTAAAACTGTGATCATGACATCTATACTTGCAAAGAGACCGACAGAATAGATACACGTGATGCTGCAACTTGAGCGGAATAGCCGATATTAACTATAGCAATGATAACAACTAGTGACGTCATTTTGCACATATATCTTTTTCTGTGCATTTTAATTGCAATCAAGTTTTAAGATGTTTCAATATTAACATTGATAAAACTTGATCGTGGTTGAAACGTTGTAGTTTTTGTAAGTTCATCTTTAATGGAAGCAAGAAGCATATCGCATCATTTGCATTGTATTCTTTATTGTTCCTGGTGTAATATACAAGTCGCATGTGATGTTTCTTACAGTTCACATTGAGCGTGTTTGTGATAAGCGGAAAAATGACTTTTGGTGCACATAGTTAATTAATTGACACATAAATATGATTATTTACTTTTTATTATATTATAAATGCTGTGTAAGCGGGTTTTTTGTTTATTTCAGTTTTATAGGCGCCAGTTTTACAGTTTTCATACTATTTAGACAAGTACATATCTTGAAAAAAGACCGACTAAAAACTAAGCATCTCCTTTTGAAAGGGTTTATTGTTAACTTACACAAAGGTTTGGAACTTCCCACCTTCTATAAATCTGTATCATCAGCTAACAGTCAGAGTTTTAGCGTATTATTAAGTGAGAGTTGATGTTTTAGAATTGTCTTCTCATTTAGTGAAGCACAGAATAATCGGTGTGAACAAATAGTCACCGTATTTTAATACGCCATATTAGTAAGCGGGCTTGTTTAATTGCTATTGGCTCTTGCTTCATCTGTATAAAAACTGCTATTCAATTGTTTGCACAAGTTAGGCTGGGAAATGTGAGATTTTTGGATGTTTGAGGGCAGGCCTTTCTCTAGAAATCCCTTGCACCTTAATCAAACGCAAACAGCAAATGCTCATATTTTAGGCAGACTATTTAAAATCAACTCCATATAGATGGGTCAGACAACTTTCAATTGCTATATATAACCTCTCGCTAATTTTGGTCTGAAGGTTTGCTGGTGACAGACAAACTAGTCGGGTCATTGCAATGCTTTGTAAGTGTGAAAGAATGTTAGAAAACATGAAACTAAAGTCTACCAATATTTTTATACTTTATATTTTTATGTTTGATCAGCTTAAATAAAAGGCAATGCATCTCATAAAACATGAAGCTTTGAAATTTGTTGAGTTATGGTTAACATTACCTCTTACTTTATTTTGTGGGTAACGCTTGCATATACAAGTGTTGATGCTCTAATGTTTGGGGCATTATCTTTATATATGACGCTTTTATATGTTTCTGTTTGGCTGATTGCTTGACAAAATGTAACTACGACTTTGGTATTAATTTTTTGGAGCAAACTTTTAGGAAGGTGTCCTAAGATAGATTGATGAGGAGTTATAAATATTATACACTACATAAGGTGAATATTAACCTGTGATGATTTGTTGTGGCATATTGCAACTTGTTACTTTGCGAACTTGGTTTCTAGTTAAATCTGAATGATCGCACCTGCTACTACCAGCTTGCTTGTGATAAAATATTGTGATGCTAAGTATTTGGAAATCAGCACCAATATCAGCTGGTTGTGATAACCATCATTATTTCGTCGGACTGTTAATAAGCTGCCTTTTTATGTTCTATGTTATAGTGCTTTATTTACAGGAATTAAACAAGGTCACAATGAGGATCCGCCCACTATTTGCTGGGTCATTCGTACTGGCTGCCATACTTCCATTCGTTTTGACACGCCAAGAGAAGGTTGTTATTGAAAGTGCCGGCAGCATTTCCTTACACGAATATGAAGCCTATGTTCGCCGGTTGCAAGGGAAAAGTGATTCGGAGTGGGGGATTGCAGAAACCCCCAGGTGATGAATTAAGGAGAAATATTTTTGAGAAGACAACTCCTGAGACATATATACATGAAGCTCACCCTAGCGCTTGACTAGTGAATGAAGTGTTGCTAGTTGTTTAGTTGGCGGAGGGGGAATGGGTGGGTGTGAAGGCTCTTGCTGGTGCTTGCTCTTGTCTTGTGTGAGTTGTGTGATGAACATAGTAGAAGTAAAATTTAATATAAAATATATTGTACAATCCAAACATAAAAATAAATTATTTCAATGACAAAATATGTACTATAATTTTGATATATTAGTAAAGCTTTATGTAGCTCCATCAATACATACACTCTATATAATGTTTCTGAACAGTCCAGACTCAGGGTCTCAATTGTAGCTCAAACTTGAGAAAGAGATTTGTTTGATGCGTTGACTGAGACAATCACAGTTACATTGCTCCCGCAATGGTTTAGGGCTGGTTGCTTAGCACCCTCCAGATGTAAGAGAGATTGTGTCTATGGCAACATCACTTAGCCAATAGCGTTGCCCGCTGCTTGTTGTCACCTCAAAAATGATCTGTAAATAATACCGGCCAGCAATTGGTAAAGTCATTTCCTCAAAGGTAGAAAAGTGCAGATTAAAGGATTCTTTTGGAGGCGCTGTGTTTGTGGCTTGTTTTGCATAGATTTTACATGATACATGATGTTTTTGATCTTTAAAAATGATTGCTGTTGCAAAAGAAGCTGTCTATCAAAACTTTGAATACAACGATTTTGGTACAAAGGTAAATTTGAGATATTGAAATTAAATGTACCACTGAATCCCATGAAGGGAAACAATGTTTTTCGTTTGATCAAGCTGAGAGAAAACGTATAGGTCATTTTTAGGAGGTAAATGCCGACAGATTTTAGTGATTGACCTTAGGTCGTTAGTCAATGCAAATGAAAGTCGAACCGGAAATTCAAGGCGTGTAAATTGAAATGGCACATTTAGAAGTGGCCAATTAAAAAATAAGTAATGACTATAAAGCTTTTAAAAAACTCAAAAAAAGCATAAGGTAATATTAATTAATAATGAAAAGTACATACTTGGCTTGTAACCTACAATCGCGACCAGAAGTAAAAGTGGTAATACAACTCGGATATCCTGAACAGATGCGGAAAACAAGGCTGAACCGACATTTTAATAATCAGTAATTAATAATCAATAACCAAATAGTTTTGCCTAGTTAAAGATGATCTTGCAAAAACATTTTTAGTAAATTTTACCTAGAAGTATCCGTATTTTTCATCTATATGCAATTGTTGTTGATGTTTGAGGTGATCTGACTTTCAAGCGAGGTTTTAAGATTAAATTTGACAAAACTTGATCCTGGTTAAATACTAAGATCAAGCGATAGTGCTATTATGATATTTATAATTGCAAAGACTGACACAATAAAATGTGCAACGCTTTAACTTGAACACAGTTGCTGATATCAACTATCACAACGGTAACAACTAATGATGCCATTCTGCTCGTATGTTTCTTCTGAGTGTTTGAACTGCGATCAAATTTTGTCAATTTTATTCTTAAAACATCCTAGCAGTCAGATGACTTCCAACATCACAAGCAATCGCAATTGATAAAAAAATACCTTTTGACTAAATTTACAGAAGTTTTGTGTAAGTTCATTTGTAACGTAGTTTAACCAATCGTTATTCATTAGACATAATTTATGATAGTCAGACAAACACTTGAATTTATATATATAGATGTCTATATGCATATCTAAGTAGATATATGTATATTTTTGTGTATATACTGTATGCCTACATATATGGGTATATATCTATATGCATACCTATATAGATATATCTATTTATGTATGTGTCTGTATCTATATGTGGCACTCAAGGATAAACGCTATGAATGAACATTATTGAAATGATGTTATGCATGTACTATTAACTGTTCAACTAATGTAAAATCGATCAGAAAGATACCTTATATGATATGCTGACAGAAGGTACCATAATGCTGACATGCTGCCAAGCATTGATGACCCCAGTATTTCTGTGTAGCAATCGTCGGCTGAGTCCATTGTTGAGTACTTGTCGCACAGAGAACTCTCCCATGTCAGCTCCATACATGTGCAGGTAGAACATCAAACAAAGGTCTCCAGCTGAAATACAGTTGTACACATTGGTATAATTACCAACAAAAATTTCACTTTCCATCTTACAAAAATGTACTAAAATATTTCGAAGCAGAGATCAGGTTGCGTTTTGTGGCAGGGAACACTGCTAAAATTTATTTCCATCATTTGAATGAGGAGAATATGCAAGTAAACAATTTATATAAACGAACCATTCTCAGGGATAAGCGGGGAGGTAAGCTTGGCTGTCGATCCTGGAAGATTGGGAGCTGAGGCTTCGACATAGAGGTAGTAATCACCAGCTTGTGCCGAATCAGGTCCAGTTCCTCCTGATCTTGTGGCAACTTTTATGAAAAGAGGTAGTTAAACTTGACAATACACTAAACTAGAGCCTTACAGTACGTATTTCCATTCAGTAATTTTTTTACTCTCAAGAGAATTTGTGATGATTTCTAGATATGAACATTTTTTTATACCATAAAAATGACTAATTTGAGGCAATTTGCGAATGGAATTCGTGCCATACTATTTTTTTAAAACTTGCACTATGAGTTGACAATAAGAGTTTGCATTCGCTTCTTTTACGTATTTGTGCTAATAATTTTCAATTTTCTGGTTTGTTTACTTACTTCGGCCAATGGAATTCATTGTGTAAAGTCAATAGTTTTAATTAGGGCACCTCAAGGCTAAAAAGTCAAAATGTTTTTGTCACTAATTAATTTTTACAACCCAAATTTGAGTTTTGAAAGCTGGTTTAATAAAACACTATTTTTTCAAGTTGCTAAAGTCCTAATCAAGCTTTGTAAGTGAAAAAATAGGAACAATCTCATTTTTTTAACATTTAATTTCCAGAATAATAAAATTTAAGTAAACTATAGTTTTTCATTTAATGTTTGGTTCATTTAGAAATGATTTCTGACTTTTCTCACTTAATGCTTTGCTTTCAGCTTGATTAAAAAATCTTTTTTCACCTAGCAACTCAATAATGATCACTAAAACAGGAATCTTCTGGATCAGAATGTTGATAAGCATACTTGTGTGAAATAAAATGCGCTTATGCTATGAATTTTGATGTATATCTACTTGTTAGTGGTTTTCTTATGTCAAAATATATTAGACAGCTATTTGTAAAACAAAAAATCGATTCATTTTGGATCAAAATTAACAACCGTTTTGGTCAAAATAGGGTAATAATAGACCGATGCTCAGTGTAGCTGATTGATTGTTGATATCCTCCAATATGGTTGAATAGAGAGCTGATGACATCAATATTAATAAATAGTGGTTATTGGAAAAATATTGCACCGTGTTGTTGGTAAAAATTGCTTCAGTTCAACAAAAACAAGATTGAAGGCTGCTGGCTTGACAGAAAGCTTGGTATTTTTGTAATAGCTAACTTGGAAAAGATATTTGTTTGATGCGTTGACTTAGACAATCGCAGGTGAGTTCTTGCAATGGTTTAGGGCTACCTAAACTATTGAAGGATGGTTTAGGAATCATAGCATAGGGGTTGGCACAAATCGCAATAGACTTATTGTGCATAGTCTGTAGTAAATGCAAAATAAGTCTATTTTGAATTTTGTTTTTAAAGTGTGTGTGTATTTGTCTCAGTAAGAGAAATAATATGTTTGTACAAATGCTTATAAAAAACTGATGCTGACTAAAAAAATACATGAATAAAAATATGAAACCATAAAAACTATATTACTTGGTAAAAATGGGAATAAGATACGATATACACTTAGATCTAAAACAGTGTTTGTGTAGGTTCACTCTAAATTCTATTGCAGACAGACTTTCTGAGAGTAGTTTTGTCAAAACTAAGATTGGTGTGGCTTCTGATTCTATTACCCTTAAGCTTTTACTGGCTAGGCAGCAGTCATATAGTTGTTGGACAGACTGCAATGCTGAAATGCCCTTTAACTCTTGTTACTCTTTTTCTTCATTCTCCACTTTTATTTAATTGAAAGCTACTTACTTGATTGGATTTCCCAGTCAGCATCATCGTCTTGCTCATTCTCAAAGTCGCAAAGATTGTTCTGCTCAAAATTACACTCATACCCTAGAAAAACCCACAGAGTATAAGAAAAATATCAAATTCAACTTTTATCAAAAGTTCCATTTTCTTAAACATCAATAATACAACTGCGTAACAACTTCTGGTTGACCCTGACATTACTAAGCTTCCAGAACTCTCTAGAACTTACCTTTCTTTTTTCATAATATTTTTATGTCTACCATACAAGTGGGTTAAGTGGTCTATTGCTTTCTCAAACATTTACAGTGGTCTTTATTAATACTCAATAAAAAGAAATGAACACAGTACATGACTGTGGTATATGACTCTGGCGAGAAGACAACTCTTTTAAGTCTACTTAGTGTGTGCGTGCGTGCGTGTGTTAGTGAATTAGTAAAAATCAATTGAGGCGTGATGAGGCCCACATGTGCACTGGCACTGCAGCTAGTCGAGGCGCTGGGTCCGCAGAAGCTGGCATAACTTGGCAAGGAAGTCAACATTCACCATTTCACTAAATTTAGAAAAGTAGGGTTGGCAGTCTTGATTAATTTGAGTTTAACAAGTCGATCTTGGATATCTTTTAAAGCTACTAAGTGTTGAATATGTACATAAGTCTATTGTGAGACTTTTCCATTGTGATAGAACTTTATATCCTTTTGCTTTTTGACTGGAAGCAGTATAAAATATTGGTAATGGTAGACTGGTTTTCAAACACCTACTATTATAATAGTGGGAATCTTTTTTACTGCATAACCATTTGAATGGAATTTTGAATTTGCTATCAATAGAGTTTTGTATGGGTAAATGTTTATCATTTAGTAAGAATATCACTTACTCAGAATTAGCTAGGTAGTAGAGGAGACAACATTTTTTTAAGGCCATTCATACTGACAAAAACTGAAGGAGGTGGGGGGGGGGGGCTACGCGCGACCCAGACAATTCTCTAATGATTATCTATAAGGAAACAATTTAAGCAACTTGGACAACTCACTCAGGCTTGTCTGCTCTGGCTGCATCTGCACAATCGGAAGTTGGTTAACTTCATTGTTAGAAGAGGTATTGTTCCTCATTCTATCTCGCATGCCTTTTTTTCTATCTTTGCGCTGCTGAGATCTAGTTCGTGACCTGCATGTTCCCTTGGTGATTAGCAGCTGATCCAAGGCTATGTCAGCTTGATAGCTCCTCCCTCTTATCGCTTCTATCACAACCTAAACAACATTTACTTTGGTTTATTCAGATATTTCAGTTTTGTCATGAGATTATCTAGATAAATATGAGGCTGCAAACAGAGTATACTGCACTTGATAAGCCCCCATTAAAAACTGACCAAAAATTGCAAAAGCCTATGTTTTTGCAATTTAATGCAATGTAATGTAGTGCAATGCAAAAGTGTATTTAGAAAATTAATTGTTAATGTTCTCTTGAGTTTTTCTGTAAATCATTCATTGCAGTTAGGTTGACCTTGGAAGGTCACTTGCCTTAACCCAAAATAATTTTTTCAAAATATATCTTTATTTCAGGCATCGTCTGATTCATATGAGCACTAGTTGAAACCATGACTTGGCTAGATTGGAAGTTTTTCTTCGCCATACCAAAAAATAATTTTTGAAACATTTAAACAAAATGCTGCTAAACCTTTACTTATGGTATTCAAAAGATACAAACTTTTCAAGATACTACAAAAAAGTAGCAAATATTTGACTCTAAACCCAAAGTAGTTTTTAAAGTTAAATGCTCAAAATTTCTGAAATTTCTCATAGGCAACAGTGAAAAGGCTAAAAAATGAAAGAAACTGCCTAAACTAAACTTGGTATCATTTGAAGTTAAATTAGGTGAAGTTTAAGCAAAGTGGTGTTTTGTCTCAACTTTGAAACTAAATAACATCCCATCTATCTCCACGTATTTTACCTCTGAACCTAAATGGGCTCGTCGCTGCACCTACAATTCCATGATCTGTAAAGTAACAAGAAACACCTCTTTTTATTTCACTGTTGCCTCATTGATATAGACTTTACTTTTAGTTTTTTACTAAAATTAATACAAGTACTTTTTTATTGTTAGATGTAATTACCTGTAATATTTATTAAAGATTTATCATGTATTTTAAAGCTATGAAACAAATTACGCCAATTACAGTGTATTCTTATAGGAACATTTACTTCAACATATAAAGCAGATCCCGGAACAATTTAAATTCATGTATAAAAGTTTGACTGTGATGATTGTAAAACGGGTTTTTATAAGCTGAGATAATTTTCATGATTGATCAAACTATTGGCTGAATGACACTTCAGTTTAGGCTGACCTTAACAGCCAATTATTTTTGTAATTCTTTGTAAGAGTACTGGTGGGGGAAGTGCTCGGCACAAAGTACAGATCTATTTTGAGAACTCTAAAATAGCTAGACAACCTCACTTGAAATGTGAATAGAAATGCATTTTGCTTCCGCCATTCACTCTTTGAACATGTTCTGATTTGCCAGCCTTCGTAGAAATGCGCTGACACAAAGAGAACTACTTGATCACAATAAATTCACATTCTATAATAATCAACCTACTGGGGTAATTGCCAGATACCGCTTAAAACTCAAACAGAGAATGCAAGGCTGTGAAGTTTAGATGAGGTTCTCTTTTCTGGCGCCACTGTCTATTCTATAGCTTAGATTTATAAACACCCATTCAAAGCATACATATCACTATTATAACTGTGCTAACCAATTTCGCAACAACAATATTTAATATAAATTTCTTTAAGAGCTACAGACTGTATCCTGAAGGCTAGAGATAGAAATATGGTGACACACCTGAGAATTATTGGTAATAGTGGTGGATAGTTGAGCCTTTAACCAATCATCTCCCTTCTCTCCAGACTGTTGCCATAGCAACTGAATGGCACCTAGAGGTGGTTGCACGTAGACAGATAGTTTGTCTACAGTTGCTCCTTTCATGTGATAGTAGAACGTTATGCACACCCTACCTGCAATACCCCAATAAAGGCTATAGATAAATTAATCTTTAAAGCAGGCGACTAGCCAAGATAAAGAAGACTCGCTTACTCATAGAGTTTGCAGCCAGGGTTAGATACACTAAGTTAAGTTTTATGTTTTTGGTGAAAAGCTAAATTTTGGAATTAGGTGCGCATTGTAGTGGCCTGCTTGCTTAGTGTAGGGTGTTAGAACGTTAAAGATATCCATGTAAAGATACCGAGAGTTAATGATGGAACTGAGGCAACTATTGAGAATATCTGTCAATATAACACTGATTGTTATTGGACCACTTGGTTTGGTTGAGAATTTGGGCGAGTGGACCACACTGAAGTTTAAGAAAAATTAGAAAGCCAAGGTATAGTTTGCTGCACTACTGGGATCAGCATAGATGTTAAAGAAAATGATGGACATCTCAAGTTAGTTGCTCTAGCCCGAGGTCCAACAAATAAAATTAACAAGCAGAACAGCAGCTGTACAAAATGACAATAATCTTTGCTATAATAAGAACCAGGTCCGTCCTTCCATCTGTTTATTCCAACTCATGACATTCACCTAGTTAGACCAACACTCTAATATCTGCACCAATAAGTCACCTTCAAGCATTTCTGAACGATCGTGCAGCTGCTTATTCTCTGTGGTTTATCGACACACCTAATGCTCTCTCGCGACAAACTAGAATGGTAGAGAACTAGATGTATAATAAGTTAGTAACCCATAAACAGAGTTCATCAAAATTTAAACCCTAAAGTTAAACAAGCTGTCCATGAATTTATCAGTTAGTTGATTTTGCTAAACCAGTCTTAGAGTCCTGATCCTGCAGAGCTAGTAGGAGAAAAATAGAAACCAAGAAACGGTTCAATGTGTTGTTTTTCTTGAATCAAATGGCTTACCAGAGTATCGCAGCGCGTAAGTTGACATTTGGAATACGTTATTGTTTCTGTTGCTGTGTCTGTCGACACTGGCATCCATGTGAATGTAATAGGAACCATTGGATGCACTGTTTGGACCAGTCCCAGTTGAGTGTGTCGGTCCCTGCAATATCATACAGGAGTACTAGTATATTTGCATTAGATACTAACTCTTTTCCTTAGCAAAGGTGATGATATGTTAGAAATATTATGTCTTTGTACTTTATTATAAACAACTTAGATTATTCTAAAGTTTGTACAGTTTTTTAACTACATTTTGTATTTTGTGAACCTTTGAAAGATCATTGTTGATATTTTCATAAGTAACTCATACTCAATTTAATAAAATGGGTTGTTGAGCGATGACTTACTTCCTGGCAACAATACCAGAGTGTTTGGAATGGCTCAAGTTGAGTCTCTTAGGCCTGTCCAGCCTAACCTTATTTTTAGACAATGCTGATCTACAGCATTGTCATGCTGTACAGTATTACTGGCCATCGATGTTGGCTATTATTGATAGCCAGTAAAACTATATTTGGTAATATTGGCAACCCAAATACTTTTTACAAGGATTGAATGCTATAATAACTATTTTTGCTTCAATTTTACTTCTAGCAAATATGTTAGGACAAATATGACAACTCTTTGTCATCTATTTACACGATTGTATGCTCAACTGCTTCATGGGCAGGCAAATCTAAAAATGGCAAAAATGGCTTACTTGAATCCTTTCCCACATCTGCGAAACCACAGGAAAATACAAATATTTTTCACAAATATCCTGTTCAAATCCACAGCTGACCAGCGGTCGTCTCCTCCGGCCTGTGCAACAAAACATTAACTCGATTAGAAACTCAGAATAATGCAAGAATCTATTAGTTTACAATAGTAAAAAAATAGTTAGTCCACAGAGTTATTTCATGAAGTTATTCTACTGCTTCAATGACAGTTAAGTAGTGCTATTTTAAGTGACTGCCATAAACTGCCTTGGGCTAACAGAAGAGCAAATGACTTAGACAGCAGTTTTAATTTCCTCTGACTAACTTAATCAAAATATTTGCTTACATCTTTACAGAAAAATAGAAAGAGACAACTTATAAAATGATGTTTTAACAAATTTGCTCTGAGTTGAAGTTTGAAAGCTCTCACACATTTATCAAACATAGCAATTGTCTATTATAGCAGTATTAAACACGAGACTTGATAAACCTAATTGCTCTTCATCAGGTGACTGGAATGACACTTCGTAAAGCTTTGGTCAGACATTTTTAGCCTGACAGTTTTTATACTACTGTCTGCCTCACTAAAGCAGTTTTAATTCGTAATGTGATTGGTGTAGGAATGTTTCCATACCTCTTTGTGAAGAGGAGCGGGATGAATTATTAGGGGCTTGTCGTAGAGCTATGACTTGCTGTTCTGAAGTTGTTTCCTGAATGACATTCGATGCAGTTGTCTGCCTTTCCTGAGGTGATGAGAAAATTCGGTCCACAGGTGGCTGCTGGTGGCGGTTGACTGGTCTCTGTCGAAGCATATTATTAGCATTTGTTGTTATAACTGGAGGTATAGATTCCCTGGGACTTTGTGTAGCTTCACCAAATATAAATGGACGTCTCGAATTTGTAAAAGGAAATGGAACTGCCATTGTTCTAGTCTGTTGTTGTATTGGTTGCTGGGTGATTGAATGCTGGGTAGTTGTGTGCAGTGTAGCTGGGTGCCGTATAGTTGTGCGGCGTGTAGCTGGGCGATGTGTAATTGGGCGACGCGTAGTTGGGCGTTGCGTAGTTGGGCGTTGCGTAGTTGGGCGTTGCGTATTTGGGCGTTGCGTAGTTGGGCGTTGTGTAGTTGGGCGCCGTGTAGTTGGGCGCTGTGTAGTTGGGCGTTGCGTAGTTGGGCGTTGTGTAGTTGGCTGTTGTGTAGTTGGGCGTTGCGTAGTTGGGCGTTGTGTAGCTGGGCGTCGCGTAGTTGGGTGTTGCGTAGTTGAACGTTGCGTAGTTGAACGTTGCGTAGTTGGGCGTTGCGTAGTTGGGTGTTGGGTAGTTGGGCGTTGCGTAGTTGTGCGTTGTGTAGCTGGGCGCCGTGTAGTTGGGCGTTGCGTAGTTGGGTGTTGCGTAGTTGGGCGTTGGGTAGTTGGTCGTTGAGTAGTTGGGCGTCGTGTAGTTGGGCGTCGTGTAGTTGGGCGTCGCGTATTTGGGTGCTGTGTGGTTGAACGCATTGTAGTTGGACGTTGTCTAGTTAAATGTCCCATAAATACAAACCTTGTGACTGGAAACCGCGTGGTCTGACGCTGCGTAGTTGAAGGTTGCTGAATAGTTGTGTGATGCACAGGAAGTGACCTTGAGCTCAAGGTTTGCTGCCTTGTTCTAAATGTTGTGTGTCTCGTTGTTGTCGGTATATTGGTAGAAGATGGTGGTAGGAGCATTCCTTCTGTGTTAGAATTGTCTGGGATACTTGCTATTGGTGGCAGTCGCATTGCATCAGAATTGCATCTCCCTTTGCTAATCTGCATGCAAACTTACATATATTAAGAAAGTTATATTTTGTAAACAGCTGAACAATACTTATTATTAGCTAAATAACTGGACAGTAAAATTTGTAGCTATGGTATTTTTTAGGAACAAAAACATTAAAACACTTTTTACTTCGATGATTTTTAGCCTCATTGCTATATTGAGTTTACCGAGCTTATTTTCACAGCACTAAGTTTGGTACTAGGGCTAGATTAGCCAAATTCTTTTGTATTTACATAAATGCCAAATTCTTTTCTATTTACGCAAATTTTGTTTAGTCAGACTTTCTACCATCAGAGTAAATCTAAATTCTTGTCCTTCATTTTTGTTCAATTGCAGACATTTCACTTTAACCAACTACAAAGAAGAAACTTTGGAAAAGCATAGAAGTATTTTGTAGCAGTAAATCTGCTGTTTTCTTATTCCCTGTAATTGTATTAAAATTGGGAGAGGAAAAAATTGCCACAAGCATATTATGCAACAAATTCAAGCATAAAATTTCGCATTTAACCTAATTAAAAAATTGGAAAACAAAACAATTGTAATCGGTGCCATTTCACACACCTTCACATCATCCACAGCAATATCTGAGAGATGCTTTTCGCCTACAGTTGCTTCAAAGATCAGACGACTCCTCCGACTGCGAGTTGTCATAGCTACGCTTTTATGTAGCCATTCTGTAGATTGCTCTCCAGCGGCTGAGAAGTACTTGGTAGACCGTGATGCCTCCACAGATTCAAGAATAAGATTAAGGGTGCCAACACTTTCTCCGTACATGTGATAGTAGAATGAGACACAAATACTGCCTGAAATATTAATAACGATAGCTTTTTATTGTTGTACCACACGTGATAAACTTCACATGGGGACCATCTAAGTTAAAGTTTGGTTAAGCTCTCTAAGGTAAGTATAAAACAACTTTTTTAGAAATAAAAATAAACAGTAGCAAGTTTTTGAGCTCTCTCTTGTTTTCAGCAGACATGATTTTCCCAACAAACTATAATTGCTGGCAACAATGCTAAATTATTTCAGGAAATTAAAATTAAAAAATTTTTTTTTAACTGAGTTGTAAAACCGGTTATTATTAGTTTAAAAAGTCAGCATTGATGAAGCAGAAGAAATACTTAAACGAAACATATATTAAAAATACATTTCATTTATTATATCATTTTATTATATTTTCAGAGAAAATCTAATATCTTGTCATTCATTTTGTTTAATTATGAACATTTCAGTCTATCAAACTATAATGAAGACAGGTTGGAATAGAATGGCAGTAGTTATGCCAGTTTTAGTTATATTGAAATTAGGAAAAAAATTGCAGGCATATTAGCACACAAGCGTATTGTATAAAAAATTTAAGCTTCAAAAATTTTCATTGTCAAAAAAAGTTTTGTAAATTCATCAAAATAATTTTAATGATTTTTTCAAAGCTAAAATACTGGAATAAACCAGAAGCCTGTAATAGATGAAGCTAAACAATTTGAGGGCTTATCTAGTAGCAACTGAGTGAACAGTACGAATATCCACTAACCTGAGTGGATGATGACAGGGGAGATAAGCCTAGCCACGCTGCCTATAGATGATGTACTAGCAGAGGTGTCAGCTACTACATAATATCCTTCTCCTATGGCTGACTTTACGGGACCTGTTCTCTCCAAGGTGTCAGACGCCCCCTAAAAGTAGATTATTTACTAACAGTTTTTAAATTTAAGCTTTAAACAATATTAAGATATTCCAAAGTCATATAACTATTTTGCCTTCAGATATAATAATAAAAGAAAACCACTGTTTCAATACCGCTAGTTTATGCCAAACCTCCTTAGGCGTATTATTAGCAATTATTTTGGTGTTTTATTTTTCAGACTTTTGCTTACGCACATGCGTTCGAATCCAATCGAAGTCATCTGTATCACTCTGAGTCCACCCGCAGAGGTTCTCCGAGTCAAAACTACACGTAAAACCATCAATATCTAAAAACAGACAATTCTTAGAATTAGCTTAAAATTTGATGACTTTGAATACAACTTCTAGTTCATTTCATTACCTCCTCTTTCTGTTAGCATTGAAATGCTGAAGTCTATTTCACCTCATCACCTAGGAGTAGCACAACTCCTAAAGCTTTTTACTTGAAGTGTATACCTGTATAGGTCTTTGCATACTACCAGTATAAACACAGCGATTCAAAATTTTAGATAAGCAACTGTTTAAAGCTCTATGATTTCTTTAATCTGATGTACATCATGTATTGTACAGTAGTATTGTTTAGTAATTACTTTAGTTAAAAAACTAATGGAGGCAATTATAACTTGGTTATATAGCAATATATGTAATGTGATAAAAAGCTTTAACTATCACAAGCTTAAAGCACATTATGTTAAACTCTCTGTATTTGCTTCTGTAGCATTCTCTCTTGAGGTTCTGGTAGGATAGTGAACTATTTGAAGTAATCAAAACATGCAATCATCCTTCTTAAATGTTCCTATTAAATATCATGTATAGTGATGATTATTGTAGTGGGAGCCAGAGGGCTAACAGCTGGGCTAGCTCGAATAAGTGTCACAACCGAACGCCAAGCCGACACAAATCAGACTATGGCCGATTTGCCACCCGGCTGGAGGGCGGAGCTTAGCAAGCCCAAAAACTATATGAAGGAGAAATTCATAAGAGAAGACAAAAATTTGTACATCAAAATTTTTCAGTATTACTCTTGTGCTAATGTATGTTGAGTCCTTATATGCAAACATATCCTTTATAATTGTTCACGATGAATTTTTCTGTAGCATGGGTGTGACGCACTGAGTCAGTTGACTTCCTTTGCCTTATTTAACAAATAAAGTCTAATGTATGACAACTCCTAACCTTTCCAGTATTGTATACCAAGTTTAAATTATTTTGTTTAGTTTGACAGCTAAAGAACTATCAGTATAGTGCTAGGATTGAATTTATGAGTGATAGCAGCTATTATAGCAAATAGGACAGCTATATGTTGGCTGATTATAACAAAAACTTATTATAATCAGAGTTGGTTTAGAATGATATCCATTCTTTACTAACACAACCTAAACAAGGAATCTTCTAGCTGTATAAACGATCAAACTGAATTGCTTTGAAGCTTATTGATTCCAAGTCATAACAAATTCATAGAACAACTATAAGAGCCAGTGGAATACAAATAGTCTACAAGCATAATTACTAATAAATATCCCAGTCTTTCATTGTCGTTGAGTCTGCTTTCTGAAAACCATCTTCTTAAACACCCCCCTGTATCACCCAATCAGATACTCGGTGGCTACAAACTCAGGTAATAAAATAGTAGATCAGCCATCTTAAATGTTTTAGATACCCGACCCGGCGGCCATCTGATTGAAAATGGGAGAAATGCAAGGTACGCTATTAATGCTATAAAATATGTCTGTGCATGCTGCATTTCAATAAAGTTTTATGTGATGCTAGCGATTTGATAAAATATTACCATTCTCAAAAGTAATCTTTATTTTATTGAAAGATGGAGTTCCTAGCCAAAAATGTCCAAACATACATGTAGGAATTTAGAATTGGATTTAGAATAATTTTAGAATTAGGATTTAAATTTTACAATTTTTAGGAAGTTGAAATTGAAAAAAGCTTATTTTACAAACACTAGTACGCTTGTCATCGTCATGTGTAATCACTATATGCATAATTATTTTGGGCACAGCAAAGTGATCTAGTAGTGAAGTGGTAGGGCGCTTGACTTAGAAACTGATTCTCGGGTTCAATACCAGTGTAGGGTAATCTTTTTCAAAATGCTCTCAGAGTGGTTTCAACTTTGGACGAACAGACATGGCTTGTATTATAATAAAGATTATCAGTGAACAAAATAATACGACTCAGTAATATCATGCAAAAGTTAGAAATGTATGCTTTATTTTCTCCTTTTTAGCGGATAACCTAGTTAAAACAGCTAAATTAAACTAGTTACAAAAGTTTTTTAAAGAAATTTAATAATAATTAATGACTTCCAAAAATTTAAATTAAATAATGCAAGCTTATGGTATTTTTAGCCAACTTTTAAGCAGTAACATAACTTCTAGAGTTGTTAAGCTAAAGCAAGTTTTTCGCAAATATGCTAAATCTATAATAAGCCTTGTAGGCAGTTAATAAATTAGGCTTTGCACTAAAATCAGTTTTTTCTTCATTTGCTTTAAATTCATCCTCAAATTATAACACTTTTAGATAAAATCCTACCGTATAGAATATATAAGTCCTTTCTACATAGCAATGCTAAAATTAATAATGTTATAAAACTCACTGCCTAGCCTGTTTTAATTTGACAGTTATAGTAAAAGTTCAAAATTTCAAAAACTTTCCCTGGACAATGAACCTCATACAAATGGATTATTATGTTATATGAATAGAACATGCTAAATATGATAATCTGTGCATTAATATTCCATTCCAGCCGAATATATGATTCTCATCTAACACTTGACACATTTCAGCATGAAATGCGTAGAGCTACCGCCATTACAATGTCAGTCTCAAACTAACAGCTTCCTTAAAATAACTGGATTATTGTTGCCTACAAACCATAGTCGTCACAATTAGCCCCAGTTCTGCCAGCTGGGCACAAGCATGTGTAGGTAGATGAACTGGTTTCTGAGCAAATCGCCCCATCCATGCACGGACTTGAAGAACACGGGCCTTGGTAGCACCTCTGAGGTAAAATACTGATATCATCCAATGCTACCATTGATGTGTAGAGGGAAGTTGAACCAGCGGAGAAAGTAAAAAGTACCTGAAAATGGAATATTTGCAATAGCTGAAAGTTTGTTGAAGTGCAAATCCATGGATAAAACCAATATACTCAATGCCAAATATCAAAACTACCAAGCAATTGAGAATATTTTTCAATTTAGAAAAAGCATAGATGAGCGAACATTTTTTTCCTTCAGGACATCAGTCAATGTAATTAGAGACCAAAATGTGTGGTTTAAATTTGACTTTTTCATGTTGTGGCTTTTTGAAAAATCTATTCCTCAGGCGCCATTGAAAAGCTATAATATTTGCAGTTATAGTTTTTGCAGCTGTGATTCAGTGGTTAGAGTGCCTACTTATAATCAACATGCCTGTGGTTTGGGAGATGTAAGACCTCTTGGTGGTGCTAGGACAGGTGTCCTACTACAATTTCTACTGTACCAAATTTCATGAGCAAATGGTCACAATAAATCCGATACTAGGAAAAAATGCCATTTGCAATGATGACCCTAACGAGGAAAGCCAAGAGACGAAAGATTTAAAGTTTTAGCTTTGTAAGTTCTTAATTGGCAATGTGCAGTTTCTCTTTATTGGCAATGTGCAGTTTCTCTTAATTGGCAATGTGAAGTTTCTCTTTATTGGCAATGTGCAGTTTCTCTTAATTGGCAATGTGAAGTTTCTCTTTATTGGCGATGTGCAGTTTCTCTTTATTGGCAATGTGCAGTTTCTCTTAATTGGCGATGTGCATTTTCTTTTTATTGGCAATGTGCAGTTTCTCTTGATTGGCGATGTGCAGTTTCTCTTTATTGGCAATGTGCAGTTTCTCTTAATTGGCAATGTGCAGTTTCTCTTAATTGGCAATGTGCAGTTTCTCTTAATTGGCAATGTGCAGTTTCTCTTAATTGGCAATGTGCAGTTTCTCTTAATTGGCAATGTGCAGTTTCCCTTTATTGGCAATGTGCAGTTTCTCTTTATTGGCAATGTGAAGTTTCTCTTTATTGGCAATGTGCATTTTCTTTTCATTGGCAATGTGCAGTTTCTCTTGATTGGCGATGTGCAGTTTCTCTTGCTTTTTCTATTAAAACTAGCATAGCAGAAAACAACAATTTGGTTTGCTAGAACATTCGCAATCTATTCCATACATACAAAACCCACAACTTCCTCTATACAAACCAAAACTCATACTTTTGTATAAATTTTAAAACTGCTAGACACATGAAAAACTTACAACCTACAATTACATAAAAAGAATTTAAAAATATTATTGAGTAGTCTCTTAATTTGTATATCGTTTCAAAGTTCCTAAACATATGCATGTATATAAATGCAATTTATATGTTCTAAGGCTTACTGACTGTCACTGATATACTTGCTTGCTGCAGATGATGCAGCTCGCTGCAGACTGAACCAAACTTCAAACATAGATATTAAACCTGTAAGGCACTAAACAGAGTGCTAAGCACACCTTATTAACACTCAATTGGTAATATAACAGACAGTGTTCGATCAGCCAGATTGAACAAAAATGAAGTACCTAAACATAAACATATTCACGAACCTGATAATCAGCGTTATATGATATGTCTATGGTCTCCTTTTTCCATTCATCCTGTAAGGAAACACCCGGTTTCTCACGCATGGTAATCGTGATTAGCCTTCTGGTCGGACGAACATTTCCAGGTAACACAAGACTTACTACCAAACTTCCAAACTGCCACTCACCATTCATGTGGTAGGAAAAAGTCAAACATCGATTCTGTAGACCTACAGAGAGCAACCATGACTAACCACGAACCAAAAGGTCGGTGATTCACGTTTTATAGAACTTATTAGAACTTAGGCGTAATGGTGATATTCTATATTTGGGTTGCACAAGTCAGAAATTACTATTTGTTATTTTGTATATTTTGGTATGTTCTGGTATGTTCTGGTATGTTCTGGTATATTTTGGTATATTTTGTTATTTAGTATACTCCAATAAGAATAATCTAACTATAAACACAGGCATGTTTGAGACTGTCTCAATATTCACTATAGACTAGAGTTGCGTTTCAATTAGCAGTCTATTAACTTGATACTAACAACCTTGGCTCAGTTAAATGATCTTGATGGATGTATGTAACATATAATAAACATACATAATATCATAAATATTTAAATGAATATATATTTATATATTAATTTACAAATATATAAATATATTTCTAGATGATTTCTATAGAATTTATAGATCATATATTGATATGATCTAAAAATATATAAGTAGCTTATGAATAGTAAAGTATTACAACAATTATTGTTATTGTTAGTATTGTTATTATGATAACAGTTCTGACCGACATGCAAATCATCTCAACTGAATTTATTTTAAGTAATTCGATGTAACTCAAAATTGTCGGAAATGGTACAGTTCTACCTGTTTAAATATCAGTGACGATTCTATAGAGTAGCTTGCTGCAGAACTTACTTGATGAAAAGGTAGGTGAGCGGATCCTAGCGGTGGCACCCAACCTTGGTACGGTGAACTCTACCGGTGTACCAATGAAGAATTTATTGTTAAAGGACTGTGTTTTGATCTCCTACAACATAGAGTTATGCAGAGACTCTGAAGAAAGTACATAATATCGAAGCCTGAGTTATTGGTGAGTGTTTTTATCACAAGGTACATACCGCATGAGCAGAGTGGCCAATAGACTAGCATTACAAACTTCATGAGTAATAAGATTTTTTTATCAGACTAGTATTTCATGGCCATCAAAAATGGTTTGTGTAACGCAGCGCAACAATTCATGTTTATGTAAATGGGTGATCAAAACACTCTTAAGAAATTTAAAATTAAATTTTATTTGCATATAAATACTAGAAATTTTTGCTGCAGCCTCATTTATAATAGTTTTGCTTGTAATATTGATTTAGTATTTTAAGAAGATGTACATAGCTAAGCGTAAGTTGAAGTTTAAGGAACTAGACACCGGTGGATAGCAAGAGAGGGCGGAAAACAGCAGCATAGAAGTCAGTGATGAAGCCTAAATAAAAAAACAGTCATTGTCGAAACAACCGACTTCACTGCAAAAAGAAGGGAAAGGTTTTGCTACACAATTGAAGTGGCCACACCTCAACTTTATAGAATAATAGACCATTGTATTGTTACCAATTAATCAATCAAGAAGTTAAACAACCTCAGTAACTATACTTACCTCTCCAAATTTATATGACTGAAATTCTCGATGAAAGTCCATATCATCATCCGAGTCTTGTGAGAACCCGCAGAAGTTGTCAGAAAAGTCACACGATACCCCGGAGGAAGTGATGATATTGCAGAGTGTACCAGTGAATCCCGGCAGGCATGCGCAGGTGACTGTATTAGCTCTTTCTGAAGAGCATGTGCCACCGTTGAAGCATGGGCTTGAGATACATGGATCTAGAAAGAGATTATAGAATTGAAAATATATGCGCGCTAATATAATTTCAGTTTGGAGTTGTCTCCTGTTAAAACTAAAGTACAAGGAGATTTATTTACTTAGAAAGATAATTTATCCTACTAAAAGGCAAGTCTTCATTGCTCTGTCGTTGAACTGTTTACGTTATGTGACTGTCATGTGACTGTCATGTGACTGTCATGTAACTGCCAAGTATAAATACAAGTACCTTGGCAGTCTAATGTGACGTGAGAGATCATCAAGTGTAATAGCTATATGCACAATTATTCCAAGCTACGGTAGGGCGGTTGATCACTGCAGTGATTAGTTTTAAGTATAATAAGCCCAAGGGGGTGAGTTGAAATATAGTTAAAAACAACCTTTTTCCTAGACCTCTAAAAATAGCTTCAAACAAAAGAATGGAAATGACTCTTTTCAGCAAAGATAATAATAAAGATTGCAAAAATTAAGAAGCTAGCTAACTATTACAACAAACCTCAGCTATCTTTAACCAGGTCATAAACATTTGTTATTTCATTTCTGAAAACCTGCCTAAGAACCCATATTAATCAATGCTGCGGTTGATACATGCACTATATAAAAAAATAAAGCAGCTTACTTGCTGCTACTAAAGCAGCAACTTATGGCAAGTCTTACCAACATATGCTTTGATCCTAGCCTTAAATCTGTCAGATCTAGCCAGAGATCCATTACTCATGTCGAGGGCTACCAACATTCGATGAGGATACTCTCCTAGTCCAGTGGTGATTGGGCCAACTCTGCCTTGACCACAGTATCTGGAACAAGCTACAGCTTCAAACATGTGTTTTTAATGAAGTTATGCATGATTTTACTTTATTGACTTGCTCACAATGTTTTTCATCAGTATAAACTATTGTTTTAACGTTTGTTTTCAGCTACGCATTTATTTTGTTTAGTTATTTTAAGATTGTCAAATTGCAGCAGTATTCTCAATATAAATTGCAATGAATACTGTCTACTTAGTGTAGTGTAATGCATCATTTTCTTTTTGTGCGGGGGTTCTTGTCTCCTCCTACAAATTCATCGCGTGTCAGAGCATCAATCAAAAAAGTTACAGAAAACAAGCAAAGGCCTGCATTGCCAAAAACTAGCCTGACCAGCATTTAGCTCTCTTTCTATCTTAAAGAAACTTAAATGAAAGGTCTTTTAAATAAATGATGAATTAGAGGAAATCCTTTACAACTCTTTATTGCTGCCTTTTTCACTAAAGAACATTCAATACTAAAGCTGCTAAAACAAATAAACATCCTGCATAAGCTACTATTTGAGCTGATTTAAAAAATAATTTTTAGATTACAGCCACATAAGGTGAGATAATTTTAATTTGTGGACGCAGATGAGAAAAGCAAGAAGGAAATGTTTAAACAGTCTCATATGGAGCTAATTAAAAGTCCGTCATAAATATATTTTAGTAAATGATTACCAATAATCGTTCAGCAAAGTTCAATTGTTTTGTAGTAAACTCACATGTCACCTCTTTGTCCCAGCAAGTTATTTCTGACCTCCACGCTGTGAATACAATGAGCGCCTCGTTGACCTGATGCTTCTTCCTTGGCCACATCGAACTCCTCAAACCTTATTTCTGTGGTACAAAGTGGAAATTGCTTAGTTTGACAGAGTTGAGACAATCAGAAAGTTGTGAGTTGTGAGTGTTGGGAGTTCATATCGTTATGATAGCTAAGGCTTCATAGAGTTGTGAAGTCTAAGGCTTCATAGAGTTGTGAAGTCTAAGGCATCATATAGTTGAGAAGTCTAAGGCTTCATAGAGTTGAAAAGTCTAAGGCATCATAGAGTTGAAAAGTCTAAGGCATCATAAAGTTGTGAAGTCTAAGGCTTCATAGAGTTGTGAAAGTTTAAGGCTTCATAGAGTTGTGAAGTATAAGGCATCATAGAGTTGTGAAGTATAAGGTTTCATAGAGTTATGAAGTTTAAGGCTTCATAGAGTTGTGAAAGTTTAAACTAAATAAGTTTTCTTTGAAATCAAATTCTTTTATGAAAAACCAGGAAGAGTATTATGGACTTTTAATACTATCTGCAGCTAGTGCGGATTCTATACTGCAGTGCAAAGTTCTGGTGCAAAACAAACTGTACTTTAACTCTGCCGGTCAGGAATCAGTACATGAGCTGAAGCAAGAACATGTTTTTAATGAAATGTAAAAATATTTATTTTGTGAGAAATTCTATAGTTTAATGATACGTGCAGAGTAATTGTCTGAGTTCCATTTTCATGTTAGAGCACTCAGTAATAAACTTAGCTTTTGTCTATCATGCAGAGAGTAATGAGCTTGTCGACCTCCCCCCCTGTGTTCTCAAAACTCACTATCACATTTGGCCACTAGTTGGCCTGATTGAGAAATTATCTTTTGAATTCTGTAAAAAGTTAATAGAAAAATATAATGCACTTACCGATGCTATAGTCTGTTGGGGCATTGATCAACCAGACACACTTGTTAGACTGTGATCTTTGTGTGTAGGTCTCTGAATTTAGAGTTGATACTTGACCCGCGCGTAAGTTTATAGTTCCACCGCAATCTGTATAACAGGAGAAGCCGGTGAATGAAAGGGTTTAAAGGTTTTTAATGGTTTCTTGTTTTTTGTTACCAAACATGCCTGCTGTTATCTGATCTTACTTTCAATCTGTTTTGAAAGCTTAAATCAATAAGTATATTTGAGCTAATACAACGTAATAAAATTAATTTGTGATTCATGTGATCCCATGAGTTCTGCAACTGGAATGATGTCATAACATTAATTTGCTTTTCATGTGATCACAAGAAGATTTGAGCCCACACAATGGGATAGCATTTACATGTGATTCATGTGATCACAAGAAGGTTTGAGCTCACACAATGGGATAGCATTAACTTGCTCTTCATGTGATCACAAGAAGGTTTGAGCTCACACAATAGGATAGCATTTACATGTGATTCATGTGATCACAAGAAGATTTGAGCTCACACAATGGGATAGCATTTACATGTGATTCATGTGATCACAAGAAGGTTTGAGCTCACACAATGGGATAGCATTTACATGTGATTCATGTGATCACAAGAAGGTTTGAGCTCACACATTGGCATAGAATTTACATGTGATTCATGTGATCACAAGAAGGTTTGAGCCCACACATTGGGATAGAATTTACATGTGATTCATGTGATCACAAGAAGGTTTGAGCTCACACATTGGGATAGAATTTACATGTGATTCATGTGATCAGAGGACTAAATCATGCTTACAGAACAACTAAAGATGAACTTACACAAAATTTTAGAATATTTTATCAGAAAGTATCCGTATTCTATTATTTGTGATTTTTTTTATGTTTGAGTTGATCTGTCGGGATGTTTCAGGATTAAATTCGACCAAACATGAATGCCTTTAAAATGCTCAGATTCAAGCAAAAGTCTAAATATGGTGTCTATAGTTGCACTTCGGCAACAAAACCGACAGAATGAAGACTAGTAATGCAATAGCCAATATTAATAATGAGAGAGTGGGCAGCCATAATAGTGACATCATTTTGCACGTATTTTTCTTTTGAGCAATTTAACCTTGATCAAGTTTTGTTGATTTTAATCTTGAAACATCCTGACTGCCAGGACATCTCAGCCATCAAAAACAATCTCAAAGAATAGACAAATACCGATAAAATTTAATAAACTTTTGTGTAGGCTCATCTTTAAGAGAACCGATGTATTTCCTATTCAAATACTGTTTCAAATCTCAGAGTCTGCCAAGTGATTCTTTCGACCATAGAGATAGGGCTTAAGCTACCATGGTGCACTGGGAACCAGAAGTAGACCAGGTGCATTAAATTGGAGGATTAGGTAGACAATGGAAGTGGGGATCCAAACTAGTCATGAGGAAGTACTCTGGCAACATACCACTATCTATCTTTTGGCAACTGGATCCACTGAGACCTTCCGGGCAGATACAGGTACACTCTCGTTCTGCGGTCTGGTGAGCATAGCCTTCATTCTCGCAACTGTATTATAGGTGTATATATGTAGGGGCATAGTCAGGCGACAAACTATTATATACATACACTAGATGAATTCCCGGCATTGCAAGCTAATAGAATAACTACCTAATGAGCTTGAGTAACTTAATTGAAAAACTAAATTTTTACTAAAATCTTTAACAAAAATACCAACGTTTAAGGCCAGATTAACAATCATGACGCGTAACTGTTAACGGTGCAAATGATTAACCCTAAGCTAATAAATCTCTAAGCTAATTAACTAAACTCATCTTAACCATGTGGTTCAGATGAGTAAGTAAGCATGTCTCAATTTTTTTTATTGAGTGTTTTAAATAACATAATATACTATAATATTTATGAAATAAACAACAACTGTTCAGAAGAGATCATTTGCGCTGCGGTTTAATCTTTACATAAAATATTTTTGAAGCCAGTTTATAATCAAAAAACTATTTGATATGTATGTTCACCATATTATGCGCCTTCTTAGTCACATTCTATAACATACACTATTACAGGAATTATAACACATGCAAAAATTCAAATTCCTCTTTATCTCCTAAAACCAAGTAAATGCTAAATGTTTACACAGCCTCCTAATTCTTAGCTGACAAAACTAATGCTCACAGTTTCTAGCCATGGATTAGATCAGCTTTTTTTTCAAAACCTTAAACAAGACGATTTTAGAAGAGTTTAGATCCCAGCTTCTGAGGGATGCTTGCATCACTTATTAATACCCATCATCGCATCCCTTTAGGGGTGTTGTTTGCGCTTCTTAAGGCATCAACAACACAACTTAAGGAGTATTGTTGTTTGCGTGGTTGCAAAAATCATTCGTAAATTCAAAGAAAGTGTCTTAGTAGTCGCAATAACTTGCCAAACGTGCCAAATAACGTGCAAATTTGGATCTTCATCTCTTCAGTATATCAAAAATATCAAAAAGTATATCAAAAAGTCTAACCAGTTGTCTAACCAGGAATAAATAACATAACCCTTCAGTCCTAAAAAATGATCTGCAAGTTTCGCTTACCCACAAGAAATGTGAAGGAGCATGATTATGCTTCTATCAGATAATAGCAGAAAAGAGGCAAAAAAAGTAAAAAATTATAAAGTGAGATGCTTTTTGTATGCTGCTGTTGCGTAAAAACATTATACTTTTCTTAAAATTACCTTCCAATAACAAGTCGTTTCCTTATGTTTGCTTTTTATTATGTTTTAGCTTTTTTGGTTTCATTCAAAGTAAGAGAGTGAGAGATTGCCCTGGTCACTTCTAGGTGGTTTGACAATGAAAACAAGTAGAGAAGCACTAGTTAAGACTCAAACAGGGTCTATCTCCCAGCAGTGAGTTGTTAAACATTGAGCTAACAAGTCGTGAATCAAATTAAACTAACGGCTGAGGAACAAACCCAAAGATAAGGCCAATAATAAGTTTGGTATAAATAAATAACTGACGTGTTGTCACACTGCCCCTGACACTCATAGTGAGAATTGATCGCTTTGATGTCGTAATAACTTAGAGACTCTCGCTGCCCCATTAGACTCTGTTTTTTCAAATCCTTTCCTGTCATGGCTGGCTTGCTGCTCTGCAGGGCAAATGTCTACCAAAACACAAGAAATCAAAATTAGTAACAATTTGTTATTTAATAATACTAAAACTGTAAAACTAGACCAGTTACTGGTTGTCCTTGCAAATAAATATTTTATATTGTAAAATATGGAAAGTTGTTGGGGAGTTAAAATATGGGAAAATATTGTAACATAAGAAGTTATTTTCTCATGGTAAAATGAGTATTGCTTATATGTATATGTAGTGTAACAATAGGCTTGCAGTATGATTACATAAAATGATCCAACAAAACCTCTAAGGTCAGGTTGCTCAAGATTTTAATAGGCTTTATTAGAATATACCAGCATTTTTCTATCATTTACGATTGTTTTTGATGTTTAAAGTGATCTGACTGCCAGGATATTTCAAGATTAAAACTGACAGAACTTGATTGTGGTTACAACAGTCAATTTAAACGAAAGTTCAATTATGATGTCTATAGTCTTAAGGTAACTGACAAAAAGAGACGAGTAATGCTGCAACTTGAAAGCAATAGCCAATATTAAATATTGCAACAATAACAACTATAGTTGTTATATAGTGATGTCATTTTGCATATATTTCTTTTTAGCATTGTAACTGCAATCAAGTTCTATCGACTTTAATCTATAAACATCCTGGCAGTCAGATCACCTCAGGCAACAAAAACAATCGAAAATTTTCGAAAAATTTCAATATTTTTTGAGGAAATCTAAATTTTTTATATGTTCATGTTTAAATCATGGAAGTTGAGCTGGTTGGGCTAAATACCTGAGCCATCAGATGCAGACCGATACGGAACACTTACACGAGCATTTATGTTAGACAACCATGGTTGCAAGGCTTTTACAGACAGGAACAGAGCAATAAATTCCTGACACATATTTCTGTAAGTATTGACCATACTGCAACATTTATCAAACATTTGGAAGTTGCTCCTAAGCTAAATGGAAGATATGATAGCAAGAAAGTCTGGGCACTTCGTAAAAACTAAAAAAGGCTAGAAAACTTTCTTTTAGTCTGAAGTCATCCTTGTGTAACAATTTATAACGCAATAGCAAGTTAGCTCATGAGCAGTACTGCAGGTCAAGGACAAGCAAACATTATGACTATTACATAATCATATGATCAGTATCTGTTAGACAGGATGGTTCGCACTATATCACCGTATCTCGGCGATGATGCCACAATACTATGACGATTTTCAATAATGACGATGTTCACATTATGCCAAACTCATCCACGTTTGCTTCAGCAGACGCTCCATGACGTAGTTTTCTCATTTTTATTTTTGATTTTTTGCGAAAAAACCTCTTTAAGAAACCGAATGCTTGAATAAAATACTAGTCTCTCAGCGATGGTAAATCTACATAAATGGAAATAACTCATGCTATCAGCGACCGCGAATACCAGCTTCAAAATGGTTCACATTGTGCAGGCGGTTGTCGACACTTGGTGAAATATTGGAAAAGTTTAACAGCTGCAAATTTTCCTGACGTGTCCGCGTTGCTTCGTCAATGACATCGGTTTACGGTTCACATAATTGACAATGAACTCCCAAAGGAAAACACCGCCGTACGGCCATCTAGTATGAACCAGCCTTAACTAGGCAGAACTAATGCTATTGTATTGTTACTATCCGTTTTTTTTGTTCAGCAGTTTTGGAGGAATTGGTTTATAATAATCAAATATTTATCACAAAAAGTCAAATCTTGCTGCAAACATAATTATGATTTCTGTTCATATTTTGAATTCACAAGGCTAAGGATCTTTTAAGTATCACATTTCAGTTTATCAATACAATCAATATTACTGTGTATTGCTGTTGCAATAGCTTGAGAAACAAAAAAATTTCGCATTGCTTAAATATTGACTTTGCTTCAACCTGTTTGTTTAAATACGACGAAAAGTATCGAATTATTACTGTTTTGCTTTATACGCCTACATTTGAATGCATTATTACGTAACGAATAAACCAAGCAAAATAAATCGATTGTATAGATTCCGATTATAAAAATACTGTTGTTTAAAGATTTTCAAGTTTACAAGTTACAAATTTTTAATGGAATATTTTTAATATTCAGTCAGTGGTTTGGGAACCAACTTATGATCAGTATAAGTCAGCGGTTTGAGTCACATAAGAACTATTGATGGTGCTATGAAGAAGGGCATCCAATCACAAATGCTACTGTGTTACATCAGTACAAAGTTTGCAGACCCTTACGAAGCCCTCCAAAGCCTTATCAGCCCTTATTAGGCTACAATCAATCAGTATAAGTAGTATTTTACTGACATTGTAATCATCAACAGAATGATGTTTTTTGTTACATGCAAAAAGAATAACATGGGAAAAGAGAAACCTATGAGTTTTTTACTACTCAGTCAGATATGTGATGCTGCCTAGTGATTAGACTCACTTTTGGGTTGTAGTGCATGATGCTGCTGAGGTCGTAGTGTACATCCTCTGGAATCTCGGATCGATGACTCTTGGCATAGTTGTGCAGGCTGCTAGGTTCGATAGCGTTAGGGTGGATATCTACGTATCTGTCTCTGTCCACTCGTGAATGCTCATGAATAAGTCCAAGAGTATGCCCCAGCTCGTGGGCCGCTGTCCCAACCTACGAGTAGTAATACAAGAGGAGTGAGCTCCATATACCCACCACAACTGCCTACAATTCGACAAGTCCAGAATGTGTTTTAAAATCATCAGGGTGTGGTTTGAGTCTCCCAAAAAGCTATTTGAGGTGCCACGACAAACATCTGATCCGGAATACTTTTTGTTGTAAGCTATCATGGTTGTACTATAAAATTCTAACAGAAAATTCTACCGATGAAGTAGCCCTGGTGCAGTAACTTTGTCTGTTGGAATTGAAAGTGACAACCAGAAAAACTGTTGTTAGTTTATAAGCTTTCCTGTAGATTAGGGAGTTTTTATGTCATAAAAAGAATGTCAATAGTGAAGAAAAAGCATACTTAACATTTAGGCCTAGCTTTGGTAGCCTATTTTGAACTACAATGCCAACCAAAATTATTGAATACTGTTACCATGGCAATAAAAATGTTCTAAAATGACTAAGAAAAAAGGAATAGAGTAGGAATTCTACATTTGAAGCATCTATATGTAATAAGAGATTTCATCTGTCTGTTTGTGTCTGTCTGTTAGTCTGCATAAATGCTGAGTGTTTCCACACTTTCTGGCCAATTTCATCCAAACACTGCCCATTTGTACTCTGTGCTTTCTACCAGATTGTTAAAATATTTATTTTGAACTCTATCTATTTCTTGGGCGCCAGCCTTCTAAATACTCACCTCTGGGGTATCTGGTTGAGATTGAAGGAAATTCTCGCATCACCTGGCTTACATCTTGTTTTTAATAAGAGTTAACTAAGTTTCTTCTAGTAAAACACTTTAAAAAATGCTAATTATTAGCTAATTGCTAATATAAAAGCTTGAAATTTTATTGACTTTATTATTATAGTCAATTAGAAAAACATTTAAAATAAACTGGGATTATTTATTAGTATGACTGCTGATATAGAATTGAAAATGATATAAATGTGTGCATTACAATGCCTTTTTCATTCAACGTGATTATGACAAGAAAAGATTCACAGGCTGTTTTCAATTTATATTGACTTAATTCAATTTAAAAAGAAAAACTTAAAAAAGAGAAACAAGTGATTAAACTTAAAAATATGAGTAGCCATTTAAAAAATACAAAAACTATTTTGATAGTTTATTTTGTTTTTATCATAATACACATATTACTTTATTACTTAGCTTAAGGTCTTTCTCTCACACTTACACTTATTTTATTGTTATAAGCTTCCAACTCTAGGCTAATCTACAAAGGCTAACTTTTAGTATGAAATCAATGCATGTTAACAATATATGTGGAAGTTGTTCATGAACAAATAAAGTTACATCGCTGATATTTTATTTTCATTTTTCAAAACACAAAAATATCGCAAGTACAAACACATTGCTCATAAGAAACATTTGACCACAGTAATATTTGACCAATGAGAGTGGAGCAACAGAAATAGCACCAGCTAAACCTATCACCATCACCATTACAACACGTACCCGTGCTGCAGCTTAGTTCGGTCTGTTTCAATTTATTACAAAAGCAAAGATCTTTAGAAAATATTAGCTTACCTTTGTAAAGCATATCTCTTCAAATAGATTTATCTCTTGTTTGTTTGATCTGAGCTTGTCTTGAAAGCCGACGTAGGAACTGCATCTGAAATGCAGAGCACAGAGAGTTATGGGCTGTAAGTGGTAACAAAAAACTTGTCTTTGATTTCTTCTAAAAAATTTTATTGCACCAAGTTTTCCTGGATTACTAAATGTTGACCCATATTTTTAAAGTTGATACTTGCTATATTCTGTCAACACCTGCTACATTCTGTCAACACTTGTTGTATTCTGTCAACACCTGCTATGCTCTGTCAACGCATGCTACGTTCTGTCTACACTTGCTATGCTCCACCCACCACTGCACTTTATCAACATTGCTTTGTTGGGATTGACAAGTGAGGTACTTTCCGCATGAAAACCGCCCGCCTTGAGCTTGAAAGATTAAATGCTTGCTTTATAACATAAAACAAACATATAATCTTTGAAATTTTATAATCCTTCATTTATAATATTATCCTAAATGCATTGAGATTTTGCAAACTCCCTATGCAAATTAACATTCATAAACTTGAACATGAAAACATGAAAGGCTGTATACTTTTTCATACTATTTAAATAAGGGTTTGAAGTAGAGACGACAAGTTAAGCAAGACTTGGAAATATTAAATAACAGAAAAAATTGTCAAGGATGCTTCGAGTACCTTAATCTGAGCTGTCTAAAAAAGACAGCCTTTTCATTGAACAGTAAATAAAACATTGCAAAAACATTTAGGTGAAAGTTTAATCCAGTTAGCTGACTAACTTGAGATGGTTTCTGATGGAGAGGACTTTGCTATGATCAACATCCGGTTGGCTGCTAGAAGAGATGAATCGAACACAAGTGTGACGTTCCCACCACTTCATGGCCTCCATAATCATTTCCAAAGTCTCTTCTAAAATCCATAGCTTGAGTTATATGAAAATATCAGGATTCAACAAGCTGGAACTGTGGTAAAACGTTGAAGACCAAAACACACAGGCTATCACTACAGGTGCATCATGGAATGTTTCACTGGCATCTTGTTTCACAATGAACGCTGTTTAGACTCAACTAACATATTATGTCAGATGATATGATGATATGCCTTCGGGGAGTTGCGTTTACATCTATTGTTTTCATATAACCGCCTTCCTGCAATCTTTACTATAATGAGAGCCGTGTACACCTAATCGTTTGAGGTCACACTGAGAGGTACAAATAATTCGTTCAGTAAAATTCAAACTCACGATTTTCAACTGTTTTCAACCCTACCACTTGCATCAATCAACTGCGTTGCTACAATTAGTAGTTGCAGAATCACTTACTAAACCTGACAGCCAACCGGGCTACCAAGGTACTAGCGACACTAATTTAGACTGTTTATAACAACAGAATCTGACTTTGTCATTGAATTTTTGGAAATAGCAATCAATCTTACACTCACATTGAGATAAAGGAACAGGGCAGAAAGCTGCACAAACATTAGTTCATTTGGTAACTCATTTTAAGTATATTGGTGACTTCTATACAAATAGTAATTTGTCAGATACAAACTTCATGGATAAAATTTTACCTTTTCTTTTTAAATTATTAGCTTATTTTTAGTTTATTAAAAAATATAAAATGAAATTGCTAAAATACTGGTTACTAGTGTAAACGAGACAACTAAAAAGTTGGAACAACCTTCAGATAAGAATGTGACCAAAAAAGGGCCATTCAAAAGACTTCGAAAACGGGTTTAATAAGTTATACGCTTACAATAGAGAATCGCTATTATTATTATTACTACTAGCGAGTACCCTGACAGTCCGATGTGCAATTAGAGATATAATATAATATATATATTATAGAGATCATAAGTTGGGCCAATAAAATGCAGAGAATAAGTATGTACACAATCATTCTAAAATGATTGGAGATAAAATAATGCTGCAAATAGTACCATGCCGAATGGCCAACTGACTTAGAGCGAGTTTGATCCCTTTGCAAAGCAATAGTTTTCCCAACAGTCGCTTTGAACTGATGGAAAAACAGAAAGACAAGGTTTTATCATAGTAGAGGTTTTATCTAGTTAATTTGGTTATTACATACACTATTTATATTTTATGAAATTATTGAAACTTCATGATGTACACATTTGTAAACACATTGTAAACTTCATGATGTATGTATAAAGTATAGTTCGATGTTTGCTAGTGTTAATACTGCTCCATAATACTAGTTAAGATCGCATACTGATTAACCCACAGAAAAGCACAGACACTAAATATAGTTCTCAGTTATTACTCTTTATAAATATATGATAAAATATTTACAGCATTTTAAATTCATTTCAAATCCGTTTCAAATTAGCAAATACAATGTAATTTTGAATACAGAGTGGTCATCCGTTCCTGTCAGTGATGCCTTAGTCAAATTGACTAGGAGATTTCATTAAGTCAAGCATAATCAGGTCAAGCATACTCACTTTTGCCTCCAAGTCCAACAAGTTTCCTTTCAATAATGCATTAAAATAGAATCTATATAATTATTGTCAATTTCTCATCCATCTGTCTGTTTACCTGTTCACTTTCTTATGTCACAAGTGCACAGAATAAATATTTTTACAATTATTCTGCCATTTCAGGCTGTGACTGATTAGCTCAGTTGGTTAGAGTGTTAGTCTAATAAATCAAATGTTTGGGGTCAAGCCTCATATTGGTCAACATTTTAGTCATCTCATTAATTGCATGTACAGAATTTTGTGATTGAAAAAGGTTTGCAAATTTAAAACAACTGCTACTGTAACACAAAATGAAAAGGCCTTCACATCTATACTGCATTTACCAATTTCTGACAATTTAATACTGATTCAAAAGTTACTTTTTATTAGCAATGAATCTGTGAACCTCAAATCAGGCTAATATCAGATGGAAGGAATTATAGTGGAGATTGTAATCTGTCCAATGAGAGCTACAAATTTTAAATCAAATATGCATGAATTACTTCTCTCATTTGTCAATTATTAAGGCTATGGTCGGAGAGAACACTAGCTATCATTCAGCTTGTTTAGCTCATGAAATACTTGAAAAACTTTATTACATGAAATATATGAACTTTACAAATAAGCAAGAGATAAATACTCTTTCCCTTTTAGCTATATGTAATTGAGACAACTACCATTGTACACAACTATCATTGTACACAACTACCATTGTACACAACTATCATTGTACACAACTACCATTGTACACAACTACCGTTGTACACAACTCCCATTGTAAACAACTATCGTTGTACACAACTACCACTGCTCACAACTATCATTGTACACAACTACCATTGTACACAACTACCGTTGTACACAACTCCCATTGCAAACAACTATCGTTGTACACAACTACGACTGCTCACAACTACCATTGTATACAACCACCATTGCTCACAACTACTGTTGTCTGCTTTAAAACAAAATTCTGAGAGACTAACGTTGGTATGGAGGGGAGGACGTGCTGACTTCCCACGGCACTATAGCTCTTGGCCAGCTCTTGCCACTAACTCTTCTCTTTTTTCTTAATCTGCTGCCAAGATCTCTAGGAGGTTTGGCGTTAATCTATAATAAAATAATGTACATGTGGCGATCACCAAAGAGTGGATGTCAGTTTAAATTCTTTGGTTATATTTAGCACTCTGGATTGTAGGGTCTGAAAAGGTCACTGCCAATGTTCATCTACTTAAGATTTGTAAAAATTTTGAAATCTAACCTCTGAATAGTCTTCCTCTGTCACCATGATGTCTCCTTCAATGATTTTTACTTGATTTACGATGTCTGTATTAAATGATTGAATGCCATCATCTAACAGCCGAGAAACAGGCGGTGGCGCAATGAAGACTCCATCATCATTCGTGGACTAAAAAAACGTTTGAAATTTGGATGAAAATTATTTTAGTGTTTCAGTTTCATACATGATCTTTAACCTAACTTAATCCCTGCATTTCCATGCTTTGAATTGGTTTGGAATTGCCTACTGCTGATGAACTTGCACCCTACCGTTTCAACGATTTGAAGTTGCATGGAGTATATGATTCATGATTTATTCCTCAAAATAGAGCTTGTTAAAGTGGATTTATTTCTCACAGCCTTTGTAAAAATTTAGCCAAGTGAAATGGTGTTGAACGTGTTTGGATTTTACCTTCTCTATGACTGGAACGAGAAGCAACTCCAGACCCATTTAAACGAAAGAAACACAGTGAATAAGATATTTTGTTCGTATCTAAAAAATGTCTATAGACCATTTTTTGCCCCTCTCTCTTAAGACTCAAATAGACCATCAGTATGCACATGTATATTGGCTTTATTACAGCTCCAAGTAGCTCTATGAATGTGAGCAGCCATTTTGTATGAAGAGACCAAAAATATGCTTCACTATGTATCATATGGTGTCTATCTTAAAATAAAACAATTTTCAGATTTTCAGCATGTTGATGATATGAACATCTTCTGTATTATAAAGAATCCATGTGCAGAGTAGGGCGGAGGAAGCTCATCTAATCAAACAATTAAATATTAAAAAAGTTCAACTTATAATAAATCATAAAAGGAAGTATGGTGCTGATAACCTTTGATCAACTTTCGCTATAGTTATGCAATGCCTTTGAAACGATTCTCACTGCCATGCGATGAAGTGGGGCTGTCTGACTGCCTGAGAGACTTAAACTGACAAATGCTTCTGTATTTTTTGTTCCAAATAAAGTTAATGCGTTTCTTTTATCCTTAAATTTTGGCTATGCATCATGGGAAAATTATAGTATACTTAAAACTGCTCTGTCTATATACATTAATATATAAATTTAAGTGTTTGTTGTCTGTATGCCATCTGTGTGTCTATTTATAGCAATAAAATTTTAGGAACGAAAAACCCGCTTCGCTGTAGATTCGAGCTCAGTTCCTCCGAGTCTGCAAACAGACATTCTATTCACTAAGCCAAGCGGCTATACTACTATAACCCGGAACAATTGTGGTCATATTTATTACATTAGTTAAAATACACACGCTTGAAGACGCGTAACATGTAATGTCACACATAACGATTACAAACTCACTTCGCGGCTCTTATTGCAGAGAGGATTTAGACAAGCTTAAGTTACTAGCTTAAGTTACTCACATTGGCAGTTTGCTAATTTTTTCATCAGCTAATTAGTCAACTTAGCTAATGGCAACTACATTGCCTCCCCCTGTTTATTAGCTGTTTCTTATTACCCACAATGCCAAGCATTAATCTAATCAGTACATAAACATGACAAGAGTAAAGATAAGCACTATGTAAGTGTTTCTTTAATGGTTGGTTTCAAAGACACGGTCTATATTTAGCTGCTGGTCTTATCTCAGTAAAGATTTTAGTTTGATTTATTTTAGTAAAGATTTATATTGCTTAAATTGGGTGATTCCCAAATAAATGTGGTACGGCACATACGTATATTGGTGAACTATAAAAATCGACCACGGGATTGAGACTGCCCGCTATAATACAGTAGGCCTACCCCTTTAGTCCAGAAAATAAGGTGATGGTATGTTTACTTAATCATTGTGCATTAAATAAATGACATTGTATGTTTACATAAACATAAATATTACCTACTCAATGGTACATAAACAGTAGCACTGATGAGCAACCAATAAACTAACAGCTGGCAAACTGGTAAATAGAAGTGTAATAAATATTTCCATTGTCTAAACTTTACACCAGACTCGTGCCTATGAACACAAAGATTTAACTTACTTATAAGAGCTTTGTACCTGAGACATACAATTAGAAATTCTTTTAGACATTCTACCAAATTTATCCATAGTTCCATAGTTAAGGCCACTCATCAGTCAGAGCTAAGTTGGATGCTGTCACCTGACTGAAGGTTTATGCTAATAAACCTTTTTGTCGCTTGGCTTTCAGACCTCATCACGAGAGATTAGCAGGATTAGTGCTAACATCAGTCTGTGATCATACCTAGCATTATGTAACACTCCATCGCTTACTCACTTGCCTCACCTTCAGGTTGGTGTCAGCTGTCAGCGAGCAGCTAATAAGAACCTGCTACTGAATGTCACTTCTCACTTTCATGTAAATTCGCTTGTAAAAATAGCGGTTTTATCGGTTTTTAAAATTCACCCGTTTCTAGGGGTATATTTGGTTGTAAGAGTTTGTCAACCCTGTTTTTTGTCTGATGATAAACCAGTGAGTAAACTGTTCCAGATGTCACACAGAACTTGATAACATTCAAAAGTTCGGAGACAACAAATACTAGCAAAAGTTAATTGGCCTTCAGCTCTTTGGCATGAAAAAGACTAAACATAAATATAACATTTGCTTAGGTCATTGGGCTAACATATTCTAAGTTTCTATACAGTGATAGCAAAGCGACACACACCTGTATAGCTCTGCTATGTCATCATGGAAACAGCAGTGTCTCTCTCATTCTATCGTGGTTCAGCGCCTCTGCTTGGAAGCAAATTGCACCTTGTTTGGGCCATGAAAATGGCTTTAGCGACCAATGGCGTTGCACTTGTGTACGCATATGTCTTGTTATCCTGTTACTTTATACGCACAAATTTTCTATTTTTCATGGTTTGTTTTGTCGTTCACCTCTTAAAAATACAATCTTGACATGAGGCGTTGCGCAACCAATCGATCTGTTATGGTGCTCTATGAAAACAAGATCCATTTTTCATCCCAGAGTATCGCTTCCGCACTGGCCCTTTAGGTGTCGCTACACTATTGCTGTATGAAAACTTAGTGATTAGGTTTATGTTATTGTTTTCATAAAACAAGTTTAACTGTAACCCTTCCTCAAGAATTTAAGGCTATTGATACAGACCTGTTTGTTGCTGGTATACACTCCATAATTGACAACTGTCTCTAACTGGGCTGGCACGAGGGAAACAGTATCACTGCTGTTGTCTGGCTGCAAATATTTAGTTATTGTTTTCATCGTGTTTGACTCTCACTTAATAGTAGGAAATTCTAACTAGTTTTTTAAAGCTATAAATTTATCGTCACATAAACAGCAAAATAAGGTGATAAACTGAGATACAATAAATAGGTATAAGGCTATGATAGTGGTCAAGATGATATGCTGTGTCAATGATATTGGGTGTGTGAGTAGATAGCCCAGCTGAAAAATACATCATTGTCTTATAACTCACATTTATAAATTCATATACAAGTACAGAGTAGTATATTTATGTACTATAGTGTATTATAGTGTATTATACACAGAGTATAATACAAACTAAACTATTACAATGTGGTTGTCAATAATAAATTGGACTTTTTTGTATTCGGTAAAAAAAGTTTTCTTGTGATAGTAAGCAGTTTTTAAGAAATCTTTTAAATATTAAAAAAAATTAATAAAAATGCTTAGCGATAGTTACCGATTTGAAAATTTTAATTATATGTATATAATTTATTCTGGAAATTTCATTCCATAATTACAAAGATGTCCAACGCAGGGGCTGAACACAAAGTGCAGGACAATCAGCTTCAGACCCATTTACTGCTCGAAGACATCTTTCAGCTAGTTTATATAAGTGCTGTCGTGACTATTCTATTAACTTTTATTCTGGTCTTTCGCAGCAACGAGAACTATTCATAAAAAGTGTCAAAAATGATTTAAAAAGCTCTTACTCATGGCGCTTGCAGCTCAAACTTACTTGAGTAACAACTTAAGGTACATCACAATTTCTTCACTAAAAATATTTTTCCTAGGAGCTTCACTAAAACTGTTCTATTTGAATAATCGTAAACTATTTGTAGTTTTAGCAATGTTAGTAATATCACAGTGGAAGAATGTGATAGTTTTAGTTGGTGCAACCTTTTTTGTTCTCCACCAAACAGAGATTTAACTTTTGACAGATTCTTCATCTTATAAAGCGTATGTTAGAGTTGGCTCCCTGCTATAGACGGATTAACAGCTAGGATCAAATAATTTTATACATGAGTAGCTAATCTCCAGCAAGCATCCTTGTCGTGCCTGTCTAATCCTAAACGGTGACTTTACGCTTTTACTGCATTCCTTTCTTCTGCACTGAAAAGTCTATTAGGCTGAGGGTGTCATTGTTTTACTAGCAAATGACAAGCCAAGTTTAATTCATTTACTATTAATTTTGCTGTCTGAAAATGAATCATGTTTATGTAAGGAAATAGAAAGTTTTTTATATAAATTTAAAATAGTCTATACTCTAGCCTTTCAAAATAGAATTATCTTGTTGTTTGTCTTCAAAATACACGTTAGTCTATATTTATAGCCATGCACTACTTATATAGCAATATTAGGCTACCTATGTTAACAATATCGGTCTATGCTCTGCACTTTGACTGTGTTCTACAATGTGTAATTCAATCTACCTGAACAACCAGGTGCTCAGTTTATATTTCAAATGGTGGACAATTCTGCCTTCATTGTAAGTTTTGTAAGAGTTTGTCTTGAGAGAAAGAGTTGTTTCTAGAACTCATTCAACCTATAGAATCAAACTTTTATAGTTAGTGAATTTACATAAAAACTTGCTAGCTATTTATTGAAATAGTCTCGAGCTGTATTTCTTGCAAACACTAAAAATAACCAGCATTATTTAGATTCACAGAACAGAAATGTATGTACAGGACTTTGTTGAATTTATTTTAACTTATTCTAATGGTCCCATTATTCATTGAACCTTTACATAGACTTATCTCCAATATTTCTAGTACTTGTAGCATGTTTTTTCAAGTGTTAGTCGCTATTTTCCAAATATGTGTTACAGCCATGCTTAGCCTTAGCTTCAATGTTTTCATTACTTAATAGAGCATTTTTAGCCTTTGCCTTAATATCACCATGATTTAATAAAACCTTTTATAGCTTATCCTTTGTTTATTTTAAATTTTTTTAGCCTTAGCTAAAAGTTTCTTATTTAGCTGTTGAAGTTTTGTTTAGCCTTGGACCTGCTTGCCGATAACAGAAAAACAACAAGCATTATAGGATCAAGTTTTTAGGCTACCGGCACACTGAGTCTGCTCGTAAGATAGAAGATGTCGCAATATCCTCGTGGAATCTTCACCTAGTAACACTCATTATTCTGAGTTTTCTGTAAAGTCCAAGTCATGTTGGTTTTACTGATGCATTTGTTCTCATGGTAAAAACAGGCTTTGAGTGTATGACTACGTATTGACACGCTCGAAGCATAAGTCACAGTAGAATTAGTAGATTGATAAAAGTTGAATGGGTCACAGAGACCTCATAGAAAGTATTGTTCATTTAGTTGATAGGGTGAGTCACAAAGGTTGAGGGAACTCTTTGTCCTAGACTATTGAAATACTAATCATTTGTTACGGTATTAACATTGAGATACCAATTACATGACGCGTTATTTATGCAAAAAATCAAATAAAGTATGGCTAATAATGTTGGCTGATAATGTATATATTAAATCATTGTTTAAAATATACACAATGCAACAACCAAGATTTTAGAGTGTCTCCTGTGACATGACGATTATCAAAGATGTAATTTTCTGAGAACAAACTATTTTTAGAGAACTTTTGCATAAACGAACAATTGCAAGAGGGGGTATATATAGAAATAAAGTTTGTAGATAGAAAGATCTGGACTTATCTGAATGTCAGTGCTTTTGTAGATCAATACATGTATATTAATTTTACAAATACTTACAGAGATTTTGTCAAACTATAAATTTACTATTTGGAATGGCTGAAAGACAAAAAAAAGTTAACGACTATTTTCTTCAGCAAAAATAGGAATGCTTTTAACACTGTTCTCATAGCCACGTTAGGTTTTATTTTAAAAGTTGGTTTTTAATCTTCTTATAATAGTAAACTAGCAATTATTTGATGCTGTTTTAATAAAAACCCTCTAAAATATTTTATTATTGAGACTTTTAAAATTAATACTAATCTATCTATAAAAATATTAAAAAACACAATTTAAACATTGGATAGTTAAGATAGACTAGTGCTGCAAAGGTCAAGCTAAGGTCAAGCTAAAAAATTAATCAATTTTATCATGTTTGTTTTCACATGTAAACAAATAGTTGGCAGTAGTAATGTATGGTTTTGAGTGTTTACTGATAAAATTACCTTTGAAGTTAACTTTCTGTTTGAAGCAGCTAAAGACCTACCATTAAACTTTATCAACAATATAAAAGTAGAGACGAATACACACCATGAATTTAAGTAGAATCACTTTTCCTAATTTGCTGTTTGAAGGATCACAATATTAATAGACTCGTAATTATTAGCAGTATTTAGAATAAGTGTCAAAATCCCTGAAAATATCTTGATTCTAATCATTTGACTCTTGTATAGCTGAGCCAGATACGCCAGAAAGCTTACAAACGCTTCACAAATGTTTAGTTTACTGTCTGGTGTTTTTAGAGCAAAAGGCAAGCATGCATGATAATCATCCTAGACTATAGGAGAAAGTTTTTAATCAAATGAGAGCATTTGGATAATCTGTTATATTGACAATTGTAAGTTAAACATTTGTGTAACTTTATAGCTTCTAGTCAGAATACAATGTTTTGGCTATAGATACATGTGTCTAAGGTGAAACACAACGCGTGAAAGGTTATAAGAATTGTGTAGCTTGACGCTGATCAATTAACTAAAACAGGTGCTTGCTTTAATTTACAAAGGTAATTGACTACAGAAACATGTGTCATGAGTCGCTGAAGCAAACAATCAGACAAGATAATAAAATTGAGTAGCCATTTAGTCAGAGTAAAACCTTTTGGACTCACTATGTAATCTCCTTTCTTTGAAGAAGTTTTAATGGCTACTAAAAGACATCAACTCATTTTTTCTACGGCTAATGCATCGATAAGGGATAGACCTATGACCTACGGACCGCTGATAAATGTGATTGTATCTACTGCTATAATAAAAGTGACCAGTTACGCAGACATATAAACTGTCCTTCAGAATGGGCAGGCGAGTTCTGCTCATAGCCCAGTGTCAATTATCTATACAAACCTTGATCAAGTTTTATCTTTTCAATTACATTTGAAGTAAATAAAATTTTTAAAATCACCATAATAATTCAAGCAAAAAAGTTTACCGTTTTACGCTTAAAAACAACATTTCAAATTAAAAGCTATTTTGAGAAGTCCGTAACCATGTACGTGCACATTGAAGTATTTTTAATTTCTGTAATATGTAACATCAAAAAGCAAACTCAATTTAAAAAATATAGAATAGCATTTTACAGCTTTCTTAAAACAATCAAGATTTTCTATATCTTAATGCAATGTAGCGACAAAGGGGTTAATTTACCAATAGGGAGTAAGAGGAGTAGTAGCTCGCCAAACTTAAAGAGTCTATCTACGTCTCTGGCTCATTGTTAGACATACATGTACAAACACAGTTGTGGTATTGGGAAGTCAGCAACCAAATAAAAAATGCTGGTTGCTTATGAAGTCAAAGCTGAATATGTATTAAGCTACCACTAAAATATGATAGAGCATTTAAGTAAAGCTAGAAAAAACCTAACTACAAATGAAGAATTGCATAAATATACATGTATACTGTAAAATAAAAACATCAAAGCTAAAGCCAACAATACAAGATAAGTAATAAAACGTTTTCATGAGTTGAAGTGAATAAAAACACAATATATCGATAGACTCGAATCATACCGCAAGACACAACTCAATAGAGTCACTATGTTTAAGTCATTTATATGTCATCACTTACCTTAACAAACGATACAGCAACAAACAGCAGCAAACAACTCAAATTGCGGTGCATTCTAGAATAGCAATGACTGTTAAAAGAGAGCTATAATGGATAAGTGAAAGCTAGAAGGATGCTGTCAAAGGCTGACACTCATTGTCCCAACAAAGAAATGCACCAACTCCGTCAGCACCTATGAACAATGTTGGCTAAGGTTCCACGCTTCATCAGGTTTTAGCGATGATAATCCTCAGCTTTCTGCCTTGGTGAACACGCAGCAGATTATCATTGTAAAGACCATCCGATGGAATCAAAGACAGTCAAGTTTGGGTTGTGCAATATTTTCACTGTTGATGATGAATTGATGAAAGAGATAAGCATTCTATAGTAAAATCAATGACAGACACATGGAAGGTCAGGGTTACATACACACTACATAGCCTTAAAAGTAAAAGCACACTTTTCTAAATTCAGATAAGAAAGTTACTTTTCATACTCAGGTTTTTTCCAAACTAAAAGAACCTAAAATATTTTTGATGAGTTGTATAGTCTGTTAGTGTAGCCTGTGGTACTAGCTGTTCTGATATCTTGATGCAAAACTTATAAATAAATATTAACTATATTACTCCAGTCAATGCTGTTTAAAACAAGTTAAGTCATGGCAAAAAAAACTAATAAATTGTAAGGTAAATTAGTAATATATTAATAAATATAGCTAAAGGTACTCCTATGTATTTTGTCTCCCCTGTGTAGTTTGTCTATCTTGTGTAGTTTGTCTCTCCTGCGTAGTTTGTCTCTCCTGTGTAGTTTGTCTCTCCTGTGTAGTTTGTCTCTCCTGTGTGGTTTGTCTCTCCTGTGTAGTTTGTCTCTCTTGTGTAGTTGGTCTCTATTGTGTAGTTTGTTTCTCCTGTGTAGTTTGTGTCTCCTGTGTAGTTTGTCTCTCCTGTGTAGTTTGTCTCTCTTGTGTAGTTTGTCTCTCTTGCGCAGTTTGTCTCTCCTATGTAGTTTTTCTCTCCTGTGTAGTTTGTCTCTCTTGTGTAGTTTGTTTCTCCTGTGTAGTTTGTCTCACTTGTGTAGTTTTTCTCTCCTGTGTGGTTTGTCTCTCCTGTGTAGTTTGTCTCTCTTGTGTAGTTTGTCTCTCCTATGTAGTTTGTCTCTCCTGTGTAGTTTGTCTCTCCTGTGTGGTTTGTCTCTCCTGTGTAGTTTGTCTATCTTGTGTAGTTTGTCTCTCCTGCGTAGTTTGTCTCTCCTGTGTAGTTTGTCTCTCCTGTGTAGTTTGTCTCTCCTGTGTGGTTTGTCTCTCCTGTGTAGTTTGTCTCTCTTGTGTAGTTTGTCTCTCCTATGTAGTTTGTCTCTCCTGTGTAGTTGGTCTCTATTGTGTAGTTTGTTTCTCCTGTGTAGTTTGTGTCTCCTGTGTAGTTTGTCTCTCCTGTGTAGTTTGTCTCTGCTGTGTAGTTTGTTTCTCTTGAGTAGTTTGTCTCTCTTGTGTAGTTTGTCTTTCCTGTGTAGTTTGTCTCTCTTGTGTATTCGTGATCTTGTATGCTGTTGCTTTTGTCTACGATGCCTTTATTATACTAGGTTTGCACTCCATCTCTTGTATATATACTAGTTGAAGCACTAAAAACTGCAAAAGTCCACAGCTTTACTGTCGACAAGTAAGCGGTTGAATTCTTGCAAATCATCTTGACCTTCACATTTCTCCATTCATGCCTTTTACAAACCATTTTTACATACATAAATTTTATTTAAAACTAAGTTACTTTTAACTGTTCCTTATATTTGCTATATATATTTTATTATATAACTTATATAAAATTTATTTAACTTTTTATTTGTTTAAATACCTCAATTAAACAGATAGCAATATCTCAGGTAGCCAGTCTAAGGCTGCCTCAAACAGGAAGTTAACGATAAACTCAGCTTTATCAGTAATCATGCAAAACCATACATTACTATTGCCAGTACTTTTTTTACAGGTAGAAAACATTTTATAGAATTTATCAATTTTTCCACTGTTTTATTGCAACAGTGTGTTGCAAGGTCTATCAATTTATTCACTCTATTTTAACTCATGTTCTGAACATGTTCATATAGGACCATACTATCAAATATTGTACTTCAGACTTCTACTATCAAAACGAATGCATGAGTAAAACTAACATGACTTAGACTAGAGAGAACACAGTGTAATGAATTATACAACTTAGTAACCAAAAGCTCCAATCTGTGCTGCAAAGTCTGCTTCTGAACTATGACCTTAGACCTTTGTTGTAGAAGGTAAAAAGTGAAAGCATAACTGATGACACTATTTCATTGTCACTTGTTCTTAAATAGTCAACAGAACTCTGCTGTATCCTCTCTCTAAGTTTTTTTTTATTCTCATCATTAAAATGACTATAACTGTGCTTGTACAACGACAATGGTTAAATTAATAGTGCTGATAAAGGTGAAGATAAATAACTTAGAAGTTTATGTCTGTTATGAATTAACTAATTGGTGTTCAACTACAGTATTATAAACTTTTAAACAATTGTCGGAAAGACTATTTGTTACAAGAAAATAATGCTGGTGCTTCTTCCTACTGAGAGTTGTTTCATCATTAAAAAAGAAGATAATAACTGATGCACCGCAACAACTGTGCAACTGTCGGCTGGCACCCGTATGCGCTGTAAGCAAAATTTATTTGCTATAAGTGGACAGTGTTTGAAACTGAAAAAAAGGAGCCTCGCTCTCTCATCTCTCCCCTCTCTCGCCCTCTCTCTCTCCCTCTCTCTTGCCCTCTCTCTCCCTCCTTCTCGCTCACGCTCTCACTCCCTCCTTTTCTCTCTCCCTCGTTCTCTCTCCCTCTTCCCCTCACCCCTTCTTCTCCTCTCCTCCTCTCTCCTTTTCCTCTCCCCTTTTCACCTTCTCTCACTCTTTTCCTCTTTTCTCCTCTCCCTCGCTCCCTTTTGATCTAAGTGAAACATCATAGTTGCTAGTATTGACAAAAGGTCTTTTGTGAATAATAGGTAATAATTTTTCAAAATATGTAATGCTGATCTGTAAAAAGTATGCTATGGTGCAATCCTTCATTTTTTATTTGATGAGTATAAATAATAAAACTAACATTATTCATATATTTTAGAAACATTGCTAGTAAACGCTATTACATTAACTGTTGCAACCTCTCTCAGACAGCTGCATAGTTACAACTATCAAAAATAAAAAATCAAAGCCATAGAAAACTTATTTCTAAAATTGAAAACAAAAAGAATTAAAAATATTAAATGCATGATTTTAAGAAACTATCATCGCTTCACTCTTGCATCAAACTTTTTATCTCACTAATTTTGCTGATATTGTGCGCTCTCTGGTAGCAGCCAAACAGTTGCTGAACATTATGAGCTTGCATTGGGCCTAAAAGGTTTCACTGGAGTTACATGGCCCTGCGTAACTTTTTTGCGAAACAAGAGATTAAAGAAAGAGAGAACTCCAAACTCGACAAGTTCCAGAAGGGTCAGCAGACTTGCTCCGATGCATACACCAAGAGTTCCTCCCAAACTGGCTACAATAGTTAACATGTCAATGGTAACACACAGCAATACATGTATGGAGGAGACAGTCGAGTATTATTTACCTGCCCATCAACATTTTAAGATGTTCAATCTTATCACTGTGAGATGACCAAAAATTTACCTCACTGCTCTTTATATGCTATGGATTTTACCTGAATAAGAAAGACCAGGTAAAATTTGTTTGAGCTTAAATTCAAAGAAGATAAAAAAGTTAAAAGAAGCTAAACTGAAAAATATATACACTGTTAAAAGTGTCGCAGTGTAATTAAAATGAGTGTCCAATATATTTAATCAATTTCGGAGCAAAAATATCTCAATTAAATGAAAGAGCACATTTTGTTATTAAAACTATTCATTACTAAATAATTTGTGGTACTAAATAGTCATGATGTGGCTGTAGCTAATCAGAGCCAGAACACCTCCGAGCTCACCTAACTGACTCAATATTATTATGTATTCCAAACACACATTGCAAGTGAAGCTGTTGAATGCCCAACGCATTATATATTTCCACTACCAGTACATATATATGATTTGGTTTTTTTAAAATTATTTTATTCAAAGAGTGCCAAAAGGCTTAAAACTATTTAATAATAATTGGTTTTAAATACTAAATTATTTGTTTTCATTTAATAGAAATGAAATTAAAAAGCTATGAATAAAATTAAACCCGTTTAACAGTCATATTTACGAGAGTGTTCTCTAGTAAAAATGTGACAGATGAACAAAACCTTCTAAAATGGTTGATCACTCCTGGTGCCTTACCTATGAGGTCATATGGGGTGTTTGCTAGAGTTTCTTCTAGAAGTTCGAAGGACATCTGTCCATAGAAAATCCTGACGGAGGCATAATTTCTTATAGCATACTCGTAGGAAAAGTCTGCAAAATTTATTAAAGCAAGCTGGTGACGGCTAGTTTACACCGTATCACAGTATGTCGAGGTGGTCTTCTGGGCAGTTATTCATCAACTATGCGTAACATACATTAATAGCACCACCAAAGCGATGCTGACAAGCTGAGAAACATTGCAGCCACCAAATTTTTCTGATATTTTGCTGTGCATCAGCGACAGTCTGTGTATTGCGCTCTGCTTCGACAAAGTTGATTTTCTGCCGGGAATCGCTTGATCTATGTTTCAATTCATGATACTTTCATGATCGTTTATGAAACCGGATTGTATAATGAGGTATATTTTTATTATCCCACAACCAAACATGAGCGAAGCGATTGTTTGGGAGATTTATGATAAATGCATATGTGCACACAACTACCAAAAATTATCCGTTAACGGCCGTGACCAAACCCTTTTGCCAAAATCTCATCAACAAATTTAACCATTTTTGTGTAGAGTCGTTTAAGTATAATAATGATACAAAACACATATAAACATACTTAAATATGTTACCAAGTATTTGAAAAGTTGAGGCAATATCCTAAAACTAACCCATCTAATCGGATTATACATAAATAGGCAGATTAATTTGGCCTAAAATCGCGATAAAAACTTGACAAGCTTTTTTTAATCAAAATTAAGATCGGCCAACGAAACGCCGATAAGGCCGTGCAACAAAGAGTAGAACCATTAAGTTGTGCACATTTCACGAGAAAAACGTGCACATTTTACCAGTCTATGGCATTGTCCAATTGCCGAAGGTTTCTGCAATTAGCGTAGATGTACTGAAAAGTAATCGTTTCTTTTTTGCCGATTCTACCAGACTCTGATATTTTTTACACTTATAATGAGTACTTATGTATTACAGCTGATGCCCAAAGCAGTGAAAGTAAAAGAAATGACGATGATATTTTTCTAACGATTACTATAACTATTACTACTATTACTACTATTACTACTATTACTATTACTACTACTACTACTGCTACTACTACTACTACTATTACTACTACTACTACTACTACTACTACTACTACTACTACTACTACTACTATTACTATTACTACTAATAATATTACTGCTACAACTAATTCTACAACTATTACTAATTCTAATACTATTAGTACCACTGATAATCAAGCTAATACCAACGCTGTACTACTATAAGAACTATATGTATTACTACTGATACTAATGTTACTAATACTTCTACTGCTATTAATGCTGTTACAATTACGACTACTATGAAAACTAGTATTACCACTACACTCTTAACTTACCAGTTGAAAAACATGAAATTAAACCATCGAGGCACATACATGTATAGTTAAATATAACATGATCTTATTTTTTTACTGGCAGAGCGCACCATCAATTTTTTCAAAACAAAAGCTAGATTCATGTCTAAAGCTTTCCCTCAAATGATTGATTCATGGATCATAAATGGATAAAACGCAACTCTAAACCGTAAAAAACCTGACTGATGCTCACCTCAGCATAACAATAAACTAAAATTTGAGCATATATTTATATCTACAAAAATGGTATGTTTTGCTTGCAACATTTGAAACTTTTCAAAGCTTTACAGGGTGATAAGCGGACTATAGTAAAAAATAAAATTGATGCTAAAACATATATCAAGTAAGTTGATCAGACTACACATACAGCATGATGTTAACTGGAGTGAACTTTGTTTTGTATCTCTGTCACACAATCTACCATTAAACATGCTTAATAATAAACTTACACTCTCAATCTATCACAAACCATTTGGCTTAATACTGCATTTAAATACTTTAAATGTTCAACACTATATTTTTTACCTTTAAAAAGAACTAAACAAAATACCGCACACTTTTATAAAAAGTTTGCCCACAGATCACGATAGCATCAGCATATCAAGCAAATCTTGGTACAAATTCACTTTTCAGATCCAGGTTTATATGTATAATACTATGACTCATCTACCCCGTTTATAATGACTGATAACTGACATCGCGGAGGGATGGCTGATACAGCTATCATATGACTTACATGTAATTCCTTCGATATATTTCACAGCGATTACAGGATTACTGTCTAAATGCTTTGATAGTCAGCCAAGCAAATCTTGTTACTATGGAAGTAAATGGAGCTGTAACCTACACACCTTGATAGAGGAAAAGAAGTACCTAGGTAATGATGGCCTCTCTCTGAAAACTTTTAATGAGAGAGCAGTAACACTTGGAGCAGAACTGGTTAGACAAGCTTATACTGATGTAGTTGTTACACATGAGAGAGTAAACACTTTTGTATTCTACCATTAGTAACTGTAGTCATACATGTACATATATCTACATGTATGTACATGTAGTCAGCAAGTACATACAACTAACACATCAATTTTTGATTAAAAAGTGTGATGTTGCCAAATGACAGACATTTTCGATTTTTTTGTTCATTTTTTAAGTATAATTTTAGATTGCACTTTGTATTCATGCTAACACTGTTTTTTTAGCTTTCATCCTTAGCTTTTGACCATATTTAAAATTATTTTTCACATATTTGTATGTTTTTCTAATTTTTATTCAATGTTTATTTATTTTGGGTGAACATTAACACTCTATTATAAAGGTATATGTACATAATTTAACAAAAATATACAAGTAAAAGTCTGCCAGTTTGATCCACTAGTGACCTTTGAATCTTTGAATATTTTTGCTGTAAATCATTTCTAATTTTATATGACTTTACCTGGCCTAGCTCATTGCTAATTGAAAAAGGAGCCTTTAATTAATTTTTCATGTGAACTTACTGTCAGTTTCAAATTTACGCGGTAAGTATTTACTAAGCCTAAATCTAACAACATATCAACACGTCATGCTTACTGAATCCAGCTTCCCTGGTATCATAGATGAATCTTCTGCTAGGGAACCTGTATGTAGAGACCTGAGCACTGTACTGAGTTTCATTGCAAACTGATTTGCAGTTACAAGCTCTCAAGTGAGACGGATTTGCTCGGAACTCTTCTGCAAAATAGCTTACCGTAGTCAGTATACCCACTTACAGGCTAAGATACACGCTTTTAATTGTTTAGGCTAACCAAAGCTATCATTCAGACATATTAATACAGTAGTGAAGTACGTTATGTCTTATGTTATGTCTAAGCTATGCTTGAGATCGATGTTGAAAGAGTTCAAAGGCTCACTCATGTCAAATTTAAAATATGTTCTTCAGAAATAATAGATAGTTTTTATATTTGAGATTTTTGTTAATTATTTTAGGTGATCTGATGCTAAATTTTAAAATAAACAAAACTTGACTGCAGTTAAAACACTCAGAAGAGAGAGATGTGCCCAGACTTTGGCAAAAAAATGACATCAAAATCGCACTTCGTGTTTATAGGTTTATAAGTGATAAATATACCCATATGCTTACACAGGAGTTAGAGAAACACAGGGAAGGGGCGGGGGGGGGGGAGAGGGGAAGAGTTGTTGAGGGAGATTTTAACCAGCCTATATTTAAATTATTTGCAACATGCAACATGTATTCGAGGCTTGTTGATTTTCAATTTAAAACATCCTAAAAGTCACATAAAAACAATCCCAAATGGTAGAAAAATATCTATACTTTCTCTAAAAACCTTTTCTTTAAAAATCTTTGGTATAATACAAGTATAATATATATAGTATAATATAATACAAGCCGTACCTGTCGTAAGTGTGCTAGAAAAATAAATTGCACCCCACAAAAATTGAACCCAGATATTTGAATTCTCAGACAAGCATTTATCAACTGCACCACTTGACCACCTCTCCACAGCTAAAGATACTTGTGCGCATAGGTATTACAGGATGATCTCTCATGGTACACGTGACTGTCAGGATATTAGTGTCTATCATTTCTATTGAATTCTTTTAAAATTTGACGTGAATTACCCTTTAAGGAGCGGGAAACTGAGAGTGTGCCATTCAGATGTTTCAAGTTATTTAATCAAGACATTTGTAGAGTTTTCATTTGCCATTTAACCTTAGTGCATTCATAAACCTTTTAAAAGAAGTAGAGCCACCAAAGCAAGTTTCATAAAGTGCAGCAAAAAACAAAAAAACTTACCATCTAATTAGTTCAGTGGTAGTCTATGAGGTAAGCGTGTCAAAAGCTGACCCCTACTGGTCTATGAGGTAAGCGTGTCAAAAGTTGACCCCTACTGGTCTATGAGGTAAGCGTGTCAAAAGTTGACCCCTACCGTAATTAAATTAGATACAATTGAAATGAATTAATATTCAGATAGGAGTCAGCATAACAGAGCACAGTATGATAATAGACTACTCAAAGCATTTCTTTAAAAGTGAACTTACACCACTGAAGTGCTGCAAATGAAAACTATATTACTACAAAGTTAAGGTAAGACCTTAAGCTTCAATTTGAAGAAATTTCGGTCTCTGTCACCCTGCTCAGTGCAGAGATATAATAGTTTGAATGAGATTCTTTGTTAGAACAGATTTGAGTGAAAGTGTGAGTATGATGTCTATAGTTCTACATTGAAAACGAAACCAACAGTATAGAAATGCCTAACGCCGCAACTAAAACATAATAGCCAATATCAATAATGATAGAGACAGGCATCCGTAGAACTAGTGACATTTTGACATGTATTTTCTTCTGAGAGTTTTAATTGTGATCCAGTTTTTTAGATTTTAACCTTAAAACATCCTGGCAGTCAGATGACTTCAAACACAAAAAATCTTCAATGACACAAGAATATTAATACTTTTTGACAAAATTTACTAACATTTGGAGTAAATTTATCTTAAAGTTATCAAATAGGAATATTCTGGCTAGCTGCTTAAAATTATGCACTCCCATAGAAACCAAAATACTCATTTCCAAATAAGCACTAATTTATATTGTCCAACTAAAGAACCATTAGAATGAACATCAAGGTTTGCTGTTTTTGACTTACGGAGAGCAGAGTTGGAGCAGTACAACATCTCTTGCAGATTACAGATCTTGGAACCATTCAGCGCTAAAACAAAATGGATGCTGAGCCAACTGAGTAAGCAAAGGAAAATCAAAAACATCTTGCTAAATCACTGTTCATCAGACCTAGATAACTATCAATGTTTACGACTAAACCTAACAAAGCAAACGTACATTGTATAACATACACATACAATGACATTTATATAAATATATGTTATTGTGTGTGTATGTGTCTGTGCCTAAGTTATGCAGTTACTTACTACACCTGACAATCTGCTGTTGGTAAGTCAGGCTTTCTATAATACCACTAGGTCCCAGCTGCTTTTATGTAAAGTAAGCTGTGATACGCAAAACATCACATTATTGTTAATTGTGAAACAACGCAAGTTCAAATCCTACAAAGCTACATGTTTTCATACCTAACCAAGATTACAATGGCCCATCATCGATGGAGAAAGATATCATGAGTTTATGTTTACATATAAACAATTGCGAATTAATTACGTAACCTTTATAATAAGAGCATCTTCTATCCGCCTACCCAAAGCCATGATTGACAATTAAAAAGCGGTAAAAAGGATTTGAACCTACAACATCCGACTTGGCAGCGAGGCTGACCACTACTTTCACCAATCATTCACCTTCTAGGTTTTTATATTGATTGTGCAGTTACCTATTTCACCTGATGGTCTCCCCCGAGTAAAAATGATTCCTCATCTTACCTTCTTGAAGAGGATCTCTGCATCCACAGTTTCTGACCAGAAAAGAAACCCTACACTCTTGAATGCACGCAGCAAGGGTGTACTTTTGGTAAAAATATAATGGATTTTTTTTAGTCTCCGTGTCGAAACAGTCTGAGCGGCCATCATCTGCCGGTGGAGGCTCTCGAATCGTCTGCAAAAGCAACGTAAAAATTCTTATTCTATATTATACTTCAAAAATGAATTATAAAAAAACTTAATAAATTTTTAAGTTGAAGCTTCTGATTTCAAAATTTTTAAAGGTATTAGTTTTATAGATAAATATCTGTATGGCTCTAGCATTTTAACATTAGCATTAGATGCAATGAAAAAACTGAGAGCGAGCTCATTTTATGCTGATTGGAGTTGTATACTCATAACCTAAGCAATGATTTTGACTTCAATCAATTTAGGTTGCTTGGTCATTGTTTTATTTACAACTCTTTCAATTTTAATGTAATTTAAAATCACTTAATTAAATGTTGGTGTTAAATGCTACATGACAAGTGACAAATTGTCTATTTGGTAATGATGCCAAATAAATCTATTCTATAGACTCACTCAAAACATCTATGCTGTTGATGCTTGATGTCTTTAGGCCTTTGAGCTACTCTAAATGTAGCAGAAAAATGAACCAAAAAAATAAATTGCTTGCAAATAAATATTTTATATCTATGCGTCAGGTAAAAAACGTTGAAAGACTAAAATAAATGAAAGTTGACAGTTCTAATTGTGTCACGAACAATCAGATGTTGAATGATCATTTCTTAGATATGAATACTCAAACTACCTCTTGCTAGCTAGCTGATTGGGTAGCAAACTGAATAGATATTGAACCGACTAGATAGCTTACTGGCTATGTAGCTAACTGGCTATACATATATTGTAGCTTAAGGCTGGTTCGCATGAGATCACCTTGCCCTTTTGGCATTCATCGTCAACTATGGGCACCATGAGCTGATGGCATCGAAAAAGCGACGTGAATACGTCGGGTAAGTTTGCAGCTGTCAAACTTTCCCAATATTTTGCTGAGCATTGATGACATCCTGTACAATGTGCACTATTTCAACACTGAAGGTTCGCTGTCGCAGATAGCTTTATATATTTCCGTTTGTGATAGCCACTGTGGGACTAGTATTTGATTTGAGCACGTGGCATAAAATAAGCTTTTTGAGAAAAACTAAAAACAAAAGTGAAAACGGAAGCAAACAACAGCTTATTCGCTGATGCAAATGCAGGTGGGTTTATGACAGGGTGAACATCATTATTACTGCTGATCACCAAATTATTGTGGTGTCAACACAGAGATATGGCGATAGACGTAGTTTGAACCAACCTTTACTGGCTAGATAGCTAAGTGACTATATAGCTAATTGAATATACAGCTAATTGACTATATAGCTAATTGACTATATAACTCATTGACTATTATATAGTTATTGACTAATAGCTAAGTGGCTATATAACTAGTTGACTATACAGCTGAGTGACTATATTACTAATTTACTAGATAGCTAATTGACTGTTGAGCTAATTGACTATATAGCTAATTGACTATATGGCTAATTGATTATAAAGCTAATTGAATATATAGCTAATTGAATATATAAATCATTGACTATTATATAGTTATTGACTATGTAACTAAGTGGCTATATAACTAATTTACTAGGTAGCTAATTGGCTATATAGCTAATTGACTATTTGGCTAATTGGCTATATAGCTAATTGACTATATAGCTAATTGACTATTTGGCTAATTGACTATATAGCTAGTTGACTTTATAGCTAAGTGACTATATTACTAATTTACTAGATAGCTAATTGACTGTCGAGCTAATTGACTATATAGCTAATTGACTATATGGCTAATTGGTTATATAGCTAATTGACTGTTGAGCTAATTGACTATATAGCTCATTGACTATTATATAGTTATTGACTATATAGCTAAGTGGCTATATACCTAATTTACTAGGTAGCTAATAGACTATATAGCTAATTGACCATTTGGATAATAGACTATATAGCTAGTTGACTTTATAGCTAGGTGACTATATTATTAATTTACTAGATAGCTAATTGACTGTCGAGTTAATTGACTATTTAACTAATTGATTATATAGCTAATTGAATATATAGCTAATTGACTATATAGATAAGTGACTACATGGATAAATTTTTATATAGCTAATTGAATATATAGCTATCGGCTATTTAGCTAAGTGACTATATAGTTATTTGATTATATAGCTAATTGTCTAAAGAGTTAACTTTCTAAATAAATGATTGACTAATCTACAGAGTGAGCAACTAGGCACCTCAAAAATCACTCAGATACTCGGCAGACCAAGGCGATACTTTTCAATCATGTTCATGTTGTTACATATAAATATATATATATATATATATTTACCATATAAATATATATACCAACAAATAAACAATTATATTGGTATTTTAAAATAGTTTAAAATAGCAGGATACTATTAAGCTTCTCAACAAATCATTTTTCAACTTACCTCTCTTCGTTTTACTACTAAATTAGACTCAATTCCAGGTCCGACACCATATCCAAGCTCTGAGACCAAAGGTACGTCATCTGCCTCGTGCAGAGAAATCTACATCAGTTCCGAAATACGTACCACATAACGTAATATTTATCGCTCTTCAACAAGTTATTTAAACAAAAATTACAATCTTATTTGGTGCGTTAGAAAACTTGAACTCAAAGATGCTAAGAAACAAAATTGCTAATGCAACACTTGATTTACATAACGTCTTGTAGCGAGTAGATCAAATCATTACTCACTGACGTCAATTGACATTTATATTTGGCTAAGCTTTTTACGTTATACGTTAACTGCAATCAGGGTTCACGGAATGTGTGGTAACCTACAATCTGTCCTATGAAGTATTTTAAACAAACAATGGCTACTGACAAAGATCGGTGATTTAAACTTACTGGTTAGATAATAAAGTCAATTAAAACAAATAATTTGTAGCAGTCATATAAATGAGGAGTGGTGGGAATTCCTAAATATGTGTTGGCAGGTTTAATATGTAGCGCTACTGCATTAGGATGCTTTGATTTAACAAAATGTATACTTTTGGACTATTTAAAAATGATGGGTAATTATTTAGCTGAACTTTTCTATTTTGTTTATATTACTGCCCTGGCAATCTAGTTCGCTGTGTGAGGTCGTCAGGTGTGTCGATATAGCACTAAGAGTGATTATTTGCTAGATTATTCCAATATGCCTGATGATGGTCGATTTCGAGCGTTGAGTGTCAGTCTGCCTAGATGAATGTTTGTTGCTCAAGTCACATTGAAAGCAATTTTTTATCCAAGTCTCCAATCCTAGTTTCCGCCAGACAGACAGACAGAGAAATACCCCTCCTAGATCGTAAGGATATGTTTTTGTTTTACTTTAACTTTTACAGTATTTTCTCTTTGCAGCGCAGACCTTGCTGTGTATAAAAAGGGAAAAAATTGATTTAAATTAACATTGATGGTGTGCGCTCTTTTAACATAAAATTACTGCAATAGTGAGCCATAAACTAAGTGAAAGCAATGATATACATGTACATGTACAACCCCCGCAGGATAGGCTACAACCATCATATGGGCGGGGTTTAATGATCGAGCTTTGTTAGGATTGTGCTAGCCTGCGTTTCGAGGCTAACACAGTTCTTGTGGGGTGGCCGCGTTGCCTTATTAAGTTTTTGGGTCTAGATTTTTATCGCCTATATATGTGTCGATCACGGATAATACCTGATTTCCGGTTAGTAAAACAAAACAACAAAACCTGTAACTAGCAAACATGTAATTCTCTCTTTCTCTCTTTAGTTTTAGCGATATACTTAGATCCATGAAAAATGAAACATTTCAAATTAGCTATTTTTACCAATTTTGAGATTGGCAGGGGTTGTAGTATATGCTTAAAGTGAAGTAGGCTATAATTTACCCGAAATCACCCGATCAGCGTCCTCTTTTCCTTAGTTTTTAATTAATATTTTGCCACCCCTAATATAAAATGACAAAGTCTCTCATCGTTGTCACATTATTTGACCTGGCCAATGAGATGGAACAGCAGGCAAAGCTACGCAGTTTAGTTTTCATACATAAAATCTAAATCTAAAACTAAATTTGAGCCATTTCACAATGGCAGCTATTAATATCAAGAATGCTTGTGAATGGCAGCTGACTGATCATGACGGTGACAATATTGGGCAACTATATTTGTTTGACAACAAAATGAAACCAAAAAATCAGTAAAATAACTACTATTGTTCATAATATTTGTAAATTTACGAAGGGCTTTGTTCAGCATATTTCTTTGCTCCGGTGCCATGTTCGGGTTCATCCTAATAGAGCTCGATCATTAAACCCCGCCCATATGATGGCCATAACCTATCCTGTAGGGTTGTACATCAATGGTGATAGTGGATAAGAAAAATGAGAGATGCTGTCGGTGCAAACCAAAAATACCTCAGTTACTGTCATTATCTTAAAATTTGATTTGGTTATTTCCTGTTCAAAGGGTCAAAAAGTGGAGTTTAAGAAGGTCATAAAGGGATTAGGCTGTTCACATTCATTTTAAAGGTTGTATGAAGTAGAATCCCCCTATCGTTAATCTTTTAGGAACAGATTATTAACATTGTAAAGACGTCTACTGTATTTTCATTGTTCAGCAAGGTCAGAATTATGAATTGTAAAGTTAGCTGCCTAGGATAAGCAATGAGGAAAACTAAACTGAAGCTACTTGTAATAGACACATTGCCATTGTGGTATTTAAAGATTCAAAAGACCTTACAGGTAATCTACTAGCACAGACTAAATGCTGAAATCGTTACTTGTTTTGACATATTATAGTAAAGACAGACAGATGGGCAGCCACCTCTCTTATTATATTATATTATATTGTAAAATATGACTATTGATTACCACAATAAAGATTGCTCATATATATTATAGTAAAGGTTACTACAAAATGATTTTAAAGTCACCAGTAAAAAACAAGAGTCATAATTTAGGCATCAGTTAGTGAAAATGTAGGAAGTCTTACTGAGAATCCCTCAGCATAGGAGTAAGGTCCAATGTAATACTCTTCAGTTAAAGTATTGAGGAGAAACTGTACTCCTCCATCAGAACCTGCGGTGCTAGAAACAGCCTGTCCATCAGAGTTATACTGGTAGCAGTATCCTAAAAATAAGTTACAATTGAAAAAAGACTTTGAGGGCAGTGAGGAACACAATAGCCCATACTTGCAACAGTTACCATTGCATCTGAGAACCTCAGCGCAAAACACCATTATACGTTTTTTAACACTCATACAATGAGCAGATTTTAAAAGAAAATTTGAAGATTCTGTTTCACTGCACAAGAAAGTCGTAAAATTCAAAAGGTTTTGCTGTTTGAGAGCAATCCTTCAAATAACGAGTATAGCGTCTGCTGAGCTTACTGCAAGCAGGGGCTGTGCATGTTCTTTTTAAGAGCGTTGTTACACAGACAATGGCTCTGTGATCTTAGCTGAACATGTCTGAGTCCAGTGGCAACAGAACCTCGATGGCTGGACCAGTTGCAGAAAGTTATTTAAGGTTGGAGGTCATTCTTATTGCAAAGGCTTTGTGTATCCACCTTTACTAACTCATACATGTATTTGCTTCGCTTATAATTACTATGTTCTCATGACGAGCATGATTCCCAAAATTGAACCAATCCGCAAGTTAACCGCATCATGGAAACGGCATAAATCCGCAAGCTAAGCGAGTTTTACGATTTGCAAAACACCAAATCCATCATGCTTGCAAATAATGGAAACAGCACCTGCAAATGATGAACATTAAAATACCGTGTCAGCTATTCACTTTTAAACATTTTCAATATTTTTGTCATCCTTTCTTGATTGAATTTCATGTTTTTGCATCACCAACAAGTGCGCCGCTAACTGTGTCACGGGTTATTAACTTTTAGCGTACAATTCTTTACCTTTTTTCAACAAGGCGCCTGAGTCAATTCCCATCATGTGAATGTCCATAGAAACATTTAATTCCCACGGTAACGCAACGCGGGCACAACTCCAAATCCTCATGATGTGCGTCATGAAAACATAGTGATTGAGTAGGATAAATGACAATACATAAGCAGGCGCAGTTGTGCTCTGACTTGCTAGGTATCGAGCAGTGCCTTCTATAGACGCCAGGCTCTGCCTCCTATGGAAAGCCGAGTCGGTCTGAACTGGGTCGAGTTGGTCCGGTTAGTTTTGGTATGGGTCGGCTATGTCAATTATACTAGCACCGCCAGAGGCCTTTTATGGGGATTGAAACCCAACCTAATGTTGGCAGGTCAGGAGTCTAGATCACTGAGCTGTAGCTGCTGATGTGCGCATGCCACATGTTGATGCCTGACGCAAGCAAGATACGCTAATATACCACATAGGTCTGTTGCTACAGCTCACAAAACATTGACATAAAACTTGGAGTTGTGTTCCTCACATATTGCGCATTGGAACAACAAATGTTGAACATTGACGTGCTGCATTTTTCATGCTGCCGCATTAAAATGTGTTGGCACTAATAGACGAATGCTGACTCAAAGAATGTCGGGTGTTGACATAACAGATTTAGCATGTGCTTAGCCAATGCTCACGATGAATGCTTTAGATAACACAAAAAAGGTTTGATATCTGAATGTATTGTATCAAATGTTCAAATAGAATCACAAAAGGATTATAAAACATATGCTTTAATTCTATTCAAATTTACAGGCAATCTAGGTTTTCTATGATTTTAGAATTTAGCTGTAAACAGATACATAGAATACCGTAACCATTCAGCAGCAAGATTATAATACCATTTGCTAACCTGCATCTGTCTTGACTCGTTTCAAGATGGCTCCACAGTCCTGAACTGTTCCATAAATATAACACAACATAAATGTCTCATTTAGGCCATGAGCCATTTCTAGCAGAAGGCTTTCAGAACCCGTGCCTTTCTTTGCCAACATACTGAGCATGACCGGGTCACTCCAATTGTACCTGTACAACAAACTAGATTTCTCTCTTTCAACATTTACATCGAACGCTTGATTTTTAGTTAGTAAAAGCAGCTAATAGTTTCACATTAATTGACACTCCATACTTCCATTTCATAGAGTTGCTCGAAATTTTTATGTGTTATTGAAACTGGTCACCTCTATTCCATAGTTTATACCAAATATTTATGGCTTTTAGAAACTGCATACCTTGATTTCTGTGAGTTACTCAAAGTTTCTATATGTTGATGAAACTAGATACCTCTATGGTATAATAGTTCTCAAAACATCTATGTGTTAATGATACTTAATACCTCTATGCAGTAGAGTTACTCAAAGTATCTATGTGTTATTTACACTGGGTACTTCTATTTTATAGTTTATGCTAAATATCTGTAGGTTTTAAAAACTGGATACCTCTATGCCTTAGTGTTACTGAAAATATCTAGGTGTTATTGACACCGAATATCTCTATGTTAAAGCTGCACGTATATTTTATAGCTTAGATATTTACGACATAACAATTTTGTTTTCTGCTGTGAACTAAAGTTGAGGGTCTTACAGCACCCAGTAGATCTCTCTCAGAAGTCAAGGCTCAAACATACACAAGTTATCCCTACCCTAGGACACTTATGTATTCGCCTCATCTAATTTTCGCCTTTTCGTGCGTGGAGTCATCCTCTCGCGAAAATTTCATGAGCGAAACTAAACTATCATAACGAACGAGCGAAAACGCGAAATTAAATAGCTCTGTTCATTGATACTCCAAGAAACAAATGGCAGCAAGCGATCAAATTGCATTATCGATCTCGCACACACAACTCTACCTGCGGTTCCCAATTACAAACTAGTCCCAAATTGAAAACGTTTTTTTTACCGGTGAACCGAACCTGAGGAATCTAATTATGCTTGTTCCACTGCATTTATTTTCACATCACTATATTTTCACACTCATCAGAGCTGCGAAATTAAGCTGCAGCAAAATTTTACCTTGTATGCTACTCACGAAACTAAATACTAGCAAAATACAAGTGTCCTAGGGTATTAAGTTATGACAGAATCAATGGAGACAATGATTGTGAGCAGCTGATTTGGATAAGAGCTTCAGTGTATTAGCCGCAAGCTTAGGCTTGGTTCAGACCATAATTGTCATATGTAAGGCTGCTATGCAAGCTATCCTGCGCTCACTCCACAATCAGTCACGCAGTTATTACATCCTCCGTAAAGAAATGCTGTAATTGGTGCTATGGTTGATAGCTACACAATTTGCGTTCATTTTTCACTGGCAGGACACATGATGGTGAGTCGGAGATTACGCTGCGCCCTCGGATTTATATCAAACCTAGCACAACAAGCCAGCCCACGAATAAGCACAGGACAATGCTCTTGTGGAGGGAGCGCAGTAGTTGCGTCCTCCTGCGATTTCATAGCTATCACGGTTCACATCATCTGCACACCTGCATAAGTATGCATAGCAGAATGCATCACCTTGCACCACATTGGTCTGAACCAGGCATTAAAAGTCGACCAAGAATAGCATTCAAGCTTACCTCCATATATCATGCATGTAACATATAAAAATTCTCAAAAACTAAAGCATCAACTCATGCTTTAGTTCAGCCCAGAGAGATAGGTGTAAAACAAAAAAGCTTATCACATTTTATCAGAAGCATATACTGCTCATTTTGTCTTACGCTGCTCCGCGCTGGTATTTCTATGTATTGAAACTGATCAAGAAAAAGTAGCATGTTCTTAAAAATTATGTTTTAGAGTTATGCTACCTGGTATGGATAGTTATGACCACGTCTAAACGCCCTTAATGCTGAAGAGGTAAATGTATTTTTAAAAATTTGCTGTTTACATACTCAAATCGCATCTCCAACATGCCTGATCCTCCATTACATTCCTACTTCCCCAAAAAGTCCCACACCTTATACCAAACACCAACACTTTACCAATTTACTTCATAGAACAGAGTTGTGCAAAAAGAGCCTTTTCTTTTAATGCGCATAATTTACTTTACTAGTTTCTGTTTTTGTCTCATTGTCTAATTTAGTTTAAATTTGCTAGTTTTTGTTTTTGTGTTTGTCTCATGTTCTAATTTGCTTCAAATAGCATTGACCAGTGTAAATAAACTTAATATCTATCTATATATCTATCTATGCATCTATCTATAGAATGCTTGGTGAATAGCCATTCTCAAACAATAATCTTCAAAGAGCTAACAACTTATTACTACATTCAAAAAACGAAAGCATAATTTTTATTTAAAGCATTATATATAGCACTTTTAATTCTCACTAAAAAGTAATATTTTGGCAGATTACTGAAAAATTTATGAAATTTTCATTTTTTTTAAAAATCTTATATTTTTAATTAGAAAGGTGACTCTTAAATTCACACCTCTCTGAATGGAGAGACAACTCATATTCTAACCCACTTGTTAGTTACACATCTATGAAATCCTGCAAAATTCTGTGCATACAATTAGCCATTTTGACTAGCCTTAGAGTTGGCTCATTTGCTGCTCACTTTCAAAGCACACTTTAAAAAATACAGAAAAATAAAAGTTTGTGTTCCAAGAGCTAGAATTTTGCCAGCTAGTCAATACTTTAAAGTACATTCAACAAAGATGATGCAAGTTCTAAAAAAGTAGCCTACTTACTGCAAGTTTGCCAAGCTTTAAATAAAATAAAAAGATCACCAACTGAAAGTCATAATATAAACTTTTCGTAGCATTGGTCAGCATTAAAAATGATGCTTTTCATTACATGCCAAAAAAAGAACAAACATATATCGAGAAATATTAAGTGAGTTGAACAAACGTTTTATAAAAGTTAGTAATCTAATAGTATTGCGGAAAAGCAGTGAATTGAAGGTTGTAGCAACAGAAAGTTCATCAACTGATACATACAAAAACCAAAACTGAAACATAGACTAAAACAGCGTATGAAGATATTACATCCATACAGGTTATCAAAGTTTCTTTGAAAGTACAATAGGATGAAAAATAGAACCAATATGCGGAAGTTGCTGACAGGTTTCCTGTAGGCTAAAATAATCTTTACAAATTACTTTAGCTGCTGACTAGAGAAGAAAGGCATGAAATAGATTACAGTCAAACCTTGACATAGATTACATTCAAACCTCGACATAGATTACCGTAAACCCTTGAAATAGATTACAGTCAAACCTTGACTTAGATTACAGTCAAACCTTGACATAGATTACAGTAAACCCTTGAAATAGATTACAATCAAACCTTGACTTAGATTACAGTCAAACCTTGACATAGATTACATTCAAACCTCGACATAGATTACCGTAAACCCTTGAAATAGATTACAGTCAAACCTTGACTTAGATTACAGTCAAACCTTGACATAGATTACATTCAAACCTTGACTTAGATTACAGTCAAACCTTGACATAGATTACATTCAAACCTTGACTTAGATTACAGTCAAACCTTGACTCACATTCACCTCGACATACTGAATGTTCAGTGTACAATGTAAAAATTGAGTGCAGCCTATATGTCTCAAAATACAAAGTCATTTATAACCTGTACCATTTAAATTTCTTGCAAGACTGCTGCTTTGTAAAGTGTTGATGCGCTGTAGGTTAATTTTCTGATAATTTGGTGCTTAAATAATATAAACAAATGCCTTCATTTGACAGTTTTTAGAATGAAAAGCAAGAGTAACTTGGGTAGTTAAAAAAGCAAAACTTTTCTTAGAGTTTACACAGCAAGGCATTGACAAATGAAGAAGTATGTTTGGCTCAATCTTTACAAAAATATCCAAAACAATTAGTAGCTATAAGTAGGAGAAAGTGAAGACTGTACAAAGTAAAGGAATCCGAAAATGAGTAAAAACAAAAAAGATCGCTGTAATAGTTAATAAATTAAAAAATCCAATATACAAAAATAATAATAAATGAGTTAAGCTAATATATGGTTTTAACTAAGTCATGTTAGATAAGCTCTATAAATTTACCAAAGTTTTCAACTACTTCAACTAGGCACTATACATTTTTGTATTGGCAAGCCTACATCTCAATTCACTTGTCTTTAAAATATACGACAAATGATAAAATATTTTTAAATATCAGTTTATTTATAAATTAGGTTTTACATTAAAATTTTATGCACTGCTATATCTGGCATTTAGTTTAATTCTATACTTCGTTACCTAAATTATTAATTGTTACATTTTTTTTGCTTTGAAGCAAAATTAAATGCAATATTGTTCGTTTTTACATTAATATTTGCTACTATATACAGAAGTTTCAATATTAGGATAGATTAATTTCTATAATGCTGAAGTTTCACTGTACTAAAATGTTAGGTACAAAACATTACATAAAATATAAAAAATTAAACAGCATTTTAAAGATTTGTTATTAAAATATTGCCTCACCAGGGCTGACAAAAAAGCCACTTGCGTAGCGTGGAGAAAAGGCAGACAGTGTCAAAAATCTTTATTTATTCTACTTAGTTGGTTATACTAAACAGTAGCTTTTGAAATAGATTTTAAACATATTAGCAAATGTAATTTTTAATATTTTTTACCTGTTTCTCTTGCCATAACACAATGCATCCATTTAATACCAAATTGATTCTGTTGACTCAATAACTGTTAATTTGGTCAAGAAAAGAGCCCAGACCTGCCAACCGATTATCCAAAAAAAGATTGATTATTTTTCAAAGCAGCAACTTAAAATAAGCACTGACTTGTCTTCGGTAGGAAGACCAGTTGATGATGAAACAAACAGATCTCGGAGAATACTTTCAAAGAGCTCAAGTTCTTCTGGAGTTCCACTGTTTGGATCCATTGCCACAGAATTCTTTAAGAAGTTGCGATTGCAGATGGTCACAGTTGGAAACTGTTGAAAAAGTAAATTGATCGTTGATTCCAAAAAACGTATAAACACATTTCTGCTAATCATCAGCAATGTCATGGCTGAAATTCTATTCGACAAAGTCTCATACTCGCCTAAGTGTTTGAATGACTAGTTGAACCTTGAAACATACATTAGGCATAGGAGCAAAAACCTTTGAGATTAATCACTTAGAATAAGCTGTCAATTCTTTAGGTGAGCTACCCACAAGGTCACATCAGTGCCAAAAGTAAAATCGAGTGCTTAGGTAAAACGCTTTTCTCCTACTCCCACTATGTTCTATGGTTCAAAGTACTTTTTACAAATGTGAAGTTAACACAAAAACGCTGCCAGAATGAAAAATGAAAAAAAATCTGTTTTAGAAGTTTTCTTAGTGTTGTATTCAGACAGCAGCCAGAGTAAGCTTTAAAAAAGAATAACTGCTCACTGTCAAGTTTAATACATCATTTGATTTGACTTTCGTTTTTGTGAGCCTCTGACTGTAGCCGTACAGGAACATGCTGCCCGAGAAGATAAAATATCCCACACAGGTCAAGGTAAACACACTCCAGAAAAACCTGCAATATAATAACAAAAAATATCGCTCAAAGAGACAGAATATGGGCTATTTTTGTTAATATACTATTTTAGCTGCTATGTAGAACTATTCAACTCTCAGTCGCTTTGAAAAATTAAGTTTATAAAAAGAACTTTAAACTCTGCAAGTTGAATATACAAAAAACTAGACGATTTTTGACCAAAACTTTCTCGTTGAAGCTAAAACCTTGTTTAGTGCTTGGCGCTTGTCAGGATGTGACTCCTGGGTCAGAGGCTAACAGTCTGACAAGTGCCAAGTGTGAAACAGCATTGTAGCTACAGCGAAAATTTTTAGCCAAAAATCGTCTATATACGTATACACTAACATTTATTTTATTAATATAGCTATATATTACTAATATAATGTTTTTTGTAGTCATTGTAGTTGAGAAGTCAAACCTTTCCAAAAAAAATTTCGTTAAAAATTTGTATCAAATACAAAATAGTTTATGTTGAAAAACACTTATATAGCTTATAAAAATGTTTAAAAAACTGTGTAGTGTTTTAGATACTAAGACATTAAAAAGGTGAACTGTAAAAATAGGTTTCTCCATAAACATGAGATTTTCTAAAACAAACTTTAAATATGCGCAAAATATTTATATCAATATTTGTAAACAACACTTTGCCATTGCGTCCGCCAGTTAGTTTGGGTAAATACTATAAATATTTACATTTTGTGGTCAATTTCACCACTATTGTACAAGCATGTGTTTCACTAAGATGTCAAAAATATTTGGTTAAAAACTTACATCTGGTTTCTAAAAAATCAGCCTTTTAAACACCAAACTCTGAACTACCTGATCGACAATGAAAGAAATCCCCAGCATCGCCAGGGTTACGGCTAGTACCTTCTAATTACGGAAGTTTCTTTGGCAGAAGAGTTTTTAATACCATGCATTGAAGCATTTTCGGCAAACATCTGCCAATCTTGTTTAAAAGTCATTTCTGTGACTCTTCACTCTGTAACGAATGATATTTGTCATTCACTAATATAAGCCATATAAAGTGCTAGTTGTGAACTGGTGATGCCCTGCTAGTAAACTAGTGAAAGGTGACTTGTATAGTCAATGAGTCAGCAAACTTTGACAAGAGTGTGCAACTAAAATAATAATGTTTAGTATTTACAGACTCCGTCAGACCAAGATGTATGCTGGCAGAAAGTTGTGGATGAATCATAAAACCTTTAAACTATAATCTAAACCTCATAGTTATCCATGCAATAAATATTTTAGTTCAAGACGATATCCAAATTATATGTAGAATAAAAACAGAAAAGGCGTGTGGCTGTAGCAGTTGTCAAAAACTGACATTTTATTTAATTTATCACAGTGTAGAAACTAACTGGACTGGAAAGATACACTTGCATGTTACGTACATATAATCAACTGCATTCATTTATTATCAGACAAGCTCATATAAAGGCTCATGATTCTGACGCTAATTATATACGTACTTCAAGTAATTATCACATAAACTCATAACCTATAAAGCTTGGCATAGATAACTTCCAAGAAATGCTATATGATAGGCAACCAATGGCTTAGCACATATTCTTAAAAGTCTATCACACGCTATTAAATTGATTTGAATTGAACTTTATCTTCACATCAAAAAGACAACTACTAAAATACACTAATAAAAATCATTGGTGAAGGTTCCATGTTCACAATAGCTAGGCCAAATAAGGCACAGAGTCCAATTGGCAAGCAGTGAGTTGAGTGTGACTCACACTAATGAAAAATAACTGCACTTTGGGAATAATCTACTTTTAATGATTTACATTTACAGAAATTTTTGCCGATTGTCTAATCCTAGTTACACAAATAGAGCATCATATGTAAAGACATTTTAGAATGATAGATAAAACTTTCTTGAAGATTTAAAGCATTTCTCACCGTAAGAACAAGATGGAAAATAAGAACAGAATAGAGAATAAACCTTCTATGAGTGACCTGAGCTGCTGACTGATCTGAAGGATCTGTGTGCAAAAGTTAGTCGAAAATCAATATCTTACTCGATATTTTGCGTATTTTATGAATAATTGATCTATCTTTGCCTTCACAAACAATGACAGGGCATTTTTTAATAAAAGTGTCTAGTCAGTGAATAGCTGGAAGCAGTTTATTTATCAAGAAATAATTTTTTTATAACACACTGGTTTGATATTTTGTCAGCTTGGTAGGCCGAAGCGTATCAACAGCTTAGGAAAAAGTTGTTTAAAAAAGGATTTTGCAGACAAAATACATATACATATATATATAAAATACATATACGTATATATAATATATATATAAATATATATAATATATATATGTATATATATAATATATATGTACATATATACATAGATAATCTTACCTTACCAGGGATGCAATGATTTTATTAGACGATACGAGTTGCCATGTCGGTTAAATGCGCATAGCACTCTCCGTTATGCAACGTCACTAAAGTTTGCTCTTGCAGCTCTTATCAGTAAGTTTAGCAGTATGGATACTAGCATACTCAAATTAGTCATTGGCAATGTGCCAGACTACTGGCAAGTGGCACTCAGCTGCATCACCTGCAGCTGTTTATATTGACTGTTTATATTGACTATACCGAATGACTATTATTACTCGCCCTGCACAGTTGGACGCTTAGTCTAATGGGTAAGATAGCCACCTCTATATTAGGAGGTTCCAAGGTTTAATTTAAAACAGGACGAGTTTTTCATTGCTAGACCAACAAAAAGACAAACAAACACATAGCTTTATATATATATAGAGTTAAACTACTAACTTGCGAGGTAAGGTATTCAAATTTATTGGTTGATTATTTTATTACCCGTGCAACACAGGGCATTTGGCTAGTATTTTATATATGTGTGAATACATACAATACAATATGTACATGTATATATTTATTATGCTTATATATGTATTATTTTTATATATAAACGTATAATTATATTCTGTAATTTACTTTGCAAATAGTGTATTGAGCGCTTTTTCTTTATTTTTTACAAAACTAGCGCTTAGGCTATAGCGGTATTAAATATTTGTGTATATATTTCAAAAACCTATATACACACTTTTCTATATATAAGTTTATTGGTCAGTCTACAGAAAAGTTAATAAATCTTTGGACTGTATATTTATATGTTATAGAATACTAAAGTTGCGATTTAGTAGTTCAAGTCAGCTGCTCTCAGCTTGACATCAAGTTGTCAAACTCTAAACCTATCTGAAGATCCTACCAGTTTATTTCTGCTTCTATATATACACTTCATAACTTATTCCAAAGCCTATTTATGTATGTCAAGCAGTTTATTGATCCAAAAATAAGCCGCTCTTGGCAAGGAAGAACAAACAAAGAGTGTCAACATGGCCTATAGCAACCTTCACCTTCTCATAGCCTTTAGCAATGCGCATTGATAGCAACACAAGCTTTAAGAATAAAACAAAGGTACTAACAATACTTGAATATGTCAGAAGTCTGCTACCATATGATTAAGATATTGTTAAAGAGACAGAAAAATTAATCCAGCAAATCCAAAAGACAGCTTATTAATATTTTTAAAACCAACATGACTAGAGTTTATATACCATAACGGCATATTTCGCAAATTATTGTTAGTTTTAAATTGGCAAAATTAAGTTTAATTTGATGGTATATTATTTGATAACAACATTAAAACAGATACTCACTGGCAGATAAGCGCATCACTAAAATAAATCTTCAAGGTCACTTCAAGGTCATTTTGTCATCAACCTAAATAGAGAATTCAAAGTTGCAAACTAAAGAGCTTAACATAAAAAAGCTAACATAACATTTTCCGATCGGTTCTATTAGAGTGCTACAAATAATGGAATATTTTTGTTATGGGTTTTTGGCACTTCTGATTAATTAACCCAACATTTTAGCTTATTCACACATTTTAGCTTATTCACACTATATTATACTCATAAAATTTAAACTATGCATAACGTTTCTTATATAAATGTATACATAAAATTTAATCTTATATAATCTCATATCTAGCAGTAGTCATTTACAACAGTTGTTTGAAAACCTTTACAGTAGTTTTATTTTCTTTTAATTTAGCTGTCCCGCTCAAAACCTTTTTCTCATAGTATGAAGTTTGAAAGTTGTGTAGTATGACTTATAATTCATTGCATAATGATTGCTTGAACAACATGAAACTTGAAGTAGCTAAAACAAAAACTTTTTGAAGTTGTACAAAATAATTGAACCTGCTTTAACCAAATGTTTAGACACTTGATAGAACCTCTAGTACTTAAAAGTCTCCTTGAGTGAAAGTAAAGTTGATAAACATTTTATGAGCAACTGAACAAATAAACAAGAGACACTCAACTTGCTGACATCATAGAAAAACAAGCCAATGTGGATGATGCTTGACAAGTTTAGCGAAGTGCTTGTTTGTGCACTCTATTGTTCTATATTCAATAGGCAAGTCGGCGGATCCAGAATCCAATTTCATCTATACTAGTGTTGTTTTAGCATTGTAGTTGTTTATCATTTGTTTGTACTGTTTAGTCATTGCATGAATGGCTTTCTGCATGTCACTTTAACCAGAGGGTTAAGTTTCTCTTCCTGTCACCGGTCTGCGAGGCTTACAGTTATAAACACGTATCGTTGCTCGTGGGTCTGGTTATTTGTGAAAGTTGGCTGAAATGAATCAGACAAAATGTTTGATAATATTGAGTAATTCAGCCATGCAGCTTTCTAGCAGCTGGAAGACTTTCATTATCTTTTTTCTCAAAATTGTAAATACATTTTTACTTTAGGGTAATCGTCTCCACCTGCTTGAGTAGAGGGACAACTCTCTCTACTCAAATGAAACTTCAAATAGCACAGGAGAGAAGTAAGTTTTGGAGTTTTCCCTTTTCTTAAAATGTGTAGATAACCCATTGATTGTTGCTCAAAAGCATGTTAGTTTAGTGTTTGCTACTAAAAAATTAAAATTTACAACAGTTCACTAGTTCATTGGTTATTCGCTATTGGTTTACAGTGCATATAGTCAATGAATAATTACTGAGAGGCCAACTCCAACATACTGTGATACAATGAGAATCAGCCTTTAGTATAGGCTGAGTAAGGATCAACAACCATTCAAAGTCAGCTTATTTCCACATAGTTTTTAGTTATTCTAGTTACAGCAGCACACTAAATGATTTTAGGTTGATGATTGCTTTACTTTTTCACCTTCAAATATGAAGGTTGTTGTCATCTGTTAATGTACTCGAGAACTGACTTGAAAACATGTACCAAACACCAACGCCTTTTCTATGCACAGGATAGAACAGAGGAAAATAATCTTTTTCTTTTCATTACGCATAACTTCATTCTATTTTCTTTGTTTTAAATTTTTTCTCACTGTCTAATTTATTTTGAACCATATTGTTTAGTTATAATAAAGTTCATATATATCTATCCATCTATCTACTTACTTCTCTATCAATCTATCTATTTACCTTTTTATTTATCTTATCTTGTATCTTATCTCTATCTATATGCTCTTGTTGCTAAACAGCACTATTAATTATTTCAGATGTCTTTTCACCATTCCTTCAACTTTCAAGTATTAATCAGCTTTCCAAATGTTTTGATAAGTGATTCTCAGCTGCCTTATTGTAAAAAAAATATTTGTAAATACAAATGATCTTGACCCTTGTTTGTTCTGTAGAATGCAGACTGGGTCATGTCTGAACATTGAAAAAGTTCAGACATCGAAAATTGAGGAATGTACAGTACTGTACTTTAAACAGCCTATACTGTCTTGCACACACACTTCTAGGCTAAAAGATGCATATAAAGTATATATGAGAGAGTTGCGGGAAATATGGCTATACATACCTGTTACAGGTACAATATAATATTAATAAAAGTAATAATAACAAACAATAATTACAGTACAACACTCTGATGAGAAGTTCCAGCACGTGTCACTTGTTGTGAAATCCACCTATCGGTTGAAGTTGTCATTTTTGGTACAGACGCAACTGGATCGCATGAGTGTCTAGACCTTGAATGCTGTGCGGACAAAGGAAAGTACTGGGAAGCGAAATCAAAAAAAGCGAAGCTAAACTGTAAATAGATCTCAACTAGAATAGTTTTTGTTGAAAATGCCCCTGTTTTATAGACTGCTGAGCCATGCTTAACTGTTTCCTTTAGTTATGTAATTTTTAACTCAGTTACTGTGCAAGTTTAATATTACTTTTGCCTGCTGACACCTGCTTCTTTCTGCTGACATCCACCTATACTGACATAAAGTCTAGCTTTGAAGCTGGAGATAAATGTAGCACAGTGCTGCTCAAATTAGTCTCCACCAACCGTTGCTGGATATTTGAGCAACAACAAAGTGATTGATTAGGAGAAGGCAAAAGCTTGACATTTACTACATGTTCATGATTTATCACTACATGTTAATTTACCAATTTGCGTCATCCGCATCAATGATATAGCAAAGTTTTGCAAGTCAAGTGAGTTTTGCTGCTCACAAACTTTTATTTAACGTTTCATGCTTGCAAAAGATTGAAACGGGATTTAAAAACAATGTGCATAAAAGTACCATGCGAGCTACTCCATTTTAAACATTTATAATACGTCAGCCATTCTTATTTCAATTTGAGCAGCACTGAATGCAATGCCATGACTTATGGCGTAGAAATCCTTATCTTTTTTAACAAAGCGCTCGCGTTAATCCACACATGGAAATGTTTATTGAAACACTTATCGCATGGTAACTCAACGTGCACACAACTCCATATCTGCATCATCCCCGTCATGGAAACATCAAGAAAGGGGTTGTCTTGAAAGCAATTCACATACTCCCTGAGAATAATCTCTGTCGCCCCTGTCATATTTCTTTCCACATTTTGTCCCAGTTTTTGGCACTCACCGAGTATATGAAAACTGTCTAGTAAATGTCATTGCACATTATTCTTATTAGTAATACTAATATGATTATTATTTTATATGATATGACCCATTAAAGCCTTGTTATCACTGTGCCCCAACAATTTATTATTGTCATTATCATTAATAACATTACTAGAATAGTTCAAATTTGCTTTCTAGTAGAAGACAACTCCAAATAGAACATTAAAATAACTAAAACCTCATATGTGAGCTTGTGTTTTAGCAAGTAAATATTAAATAAGAAATTTGTTTTGCCATGCATAGAAAAATGGTTTTCAACTTGTTTTATGAAACATGGTGGCAGCTATTTGTTCCTCTTTTGCTTTATTCTATTTGCCTGATGAGAGCTTGATGAAACTAATAAATTCAGAGCTCCTGAGTGGTCGCAGTTGAATCAATGGGTATAAATGACTTTATCGGATGAATTTATCGATGTTTATTTAAATTTCTCAGATATACAAGTTGCTACCCTTTAATTAATATGTTGAAGAAATAAACATCATACTAACATTTGACTATGCTGCATTGAAATATTTTTATAAACTTTTATGTTTGCTGCAGAATAGATATAATTTAGATCTTCCTAGTAAAACTATAAAGCGTTATTAATTTGATAATTTATTATCCAATTAAATTTTTTTTATCTTAATTTAAGCCTAAAATATTTTTTGGTATTTTAGATCTTTAGCATTTCTTTGACAGCTTAATTATTGGTCATGAATGTGAAACCATAACTTATTGCTCGGAGCATTGGATACACAGACAAGAAACTATGTTTTGCTTGCAACATAATTAGCTAAAATTGCTAGAATCACAAAAGATTGTTTAAAGAGGTTATAGTAAATAAAATGTTAAGTGCTTGAAGTCTATAAATCAAATCAAGTTTTCAATATAAAAATTTTTAAAATCTTTTACAGCCAAAGCAAGCTATATATTTTTTATGCTTGCTCTGATACTTTTTTCTAAAAAAATTTTCTGATATAAAAAATAGATCAAAACTAAAACACATTTGATAAACCATACTTTCTATGAACATAGTATTTATTAGAGGAGGCTTCCATTATTTATAAAATATTTGATCATTATTCTGAAGTTGGCATTTCTTTAAAAGCTCTAAACTGTAAAAAAAGTTTAAATGCAAAACTTCAAAAAACAAAGCAAGGCCGCAGATAAGAAAGTTTTAAAAACATTTCACTTTATCAGACTTTCACAGGCAACTCACAACCACCATGAGAACGCAACTCCTAAAACAGCTGTTGCATTTTTGTTTTAATTGCTGTATTTTTTCTTTACTTAATTGTGATGAAAAAGATTCATATTTTATGCATATTTTTGTAGCGAAATAAAACAGTTAAAATAAGATAGAAGAGTCAGCATGTAAATCCCATTAGCTGGTAATGTATTTATAGCGGCAGCTATAAATAGCCTATGTATTTATAGCGGCAGCTACAGCCAGTAAAGAGAGCCCGGGCTAACTGAATTCTACTTATTTAGCTTTGTAATAGTTTATAACTTGAGAATTTTTTTTGTAAATTATTTTTCTTTTGGTAATGCTAACTAAACTTGACGGCGGGAATAAAGCTCATGACCAGCTGGTAACCAGTATTAACATATCATAACTATAATTCAAGACTCTGTGTGTTCACAGTTGTCCTCAATGAAATCATTACATGCAAACATCTGTCTATCCTGGAGCTGCTGGTTTGTACACAGTAATTTAGTGCTTTATAATTTGTACTTTTCAGTATGCTGCCAATAAATTCTTTCATTATAATACTGAAGTGGGTTTGCATTCGATTCTATTTTGTTCATAACATATATTTTGAAGTTGCTTATTGATGCTAGTTAAAAAGTTGCAAGTTGAAAGAGATTTATAAACTTATAGCTTTGTAACCTGTTGACTTTGAAATCCATAAAATTAAAAAGTGAAACAAAAATGACACTCAATTTTAACTAGCGACACATTATAGAACATAATGAGGACATGAAGCTACGGATATAGTACAGTTTTGTTTGTTGCACGCAGCGCAGTGTTTGCCTCAACATTAGTCTCAACTTTTTAAGTCATGATTCAAGCCTGCCTCTCACTAGCTTGTATCGTACTTTGTTTCGAGGGTGAGTATAGCTACTGATGGTAAACAGGAAAATGTGTTTTTGGTAGATAAGGGCTTAAACAAACCGTGAATGGCATACAATCTTTAACAATAGTTATAGGCAAGCTGTAGCTGTAGTTCTTTTGCTTAAGTTTGTAGTTTGCACAACTAATTAGCAGCAATGTCCAGCAAAGTTATGTTTATTAGCAAAAATGTATAAATGTTTGTGTAAATATTCCAAAAACGAGCCAATAATTTGGTCCATTAGCAAATCCAACAAACAAAATTTTGAGAATGAAACAGTGAGAATTGCACAACGCTGGAAGTTTGAGGTTGTTGCAACCTTCTGTTGGCTTGTAAGAAGCCAGCTATTTGCAACACAGCGAATTCTATGGGAAAATATTAAAATTTTAATACAATTATTCCTTGAGTATTCAGAAACATCTTCTCCTTCTCAGTTGAACACAGGCAGTTACCGTCTAGTGTTAGCAAATACCACTACTCAGTGGCAGAAAAATTGGACACTCTCACTACCATGACACTCTCACTACTATGACACTCTCCCTACTATGATACTCTCACTACTATGACACTCTCACTACTATAATACTTTCACTACTATGACACTCTCACTACTATGATACTTTTCCTACTATGATACTCTCCCTACTATGATACTCTCACTACTATGACACTCTCACTGCTATGATACTCTCACTACTATGATACTCTCCCTACTATGATACTCTTACTACTATGACACTCTCACTGCTATGACACTCTCACTACTATGACACTCTCACTATTATGACACTTCCACTACTATAACACTTCCACTATCATGACACTCCCACTGCTATGACGCTTCCACTACTATAACACTTTCACTACTATGACACTCACTACTATGACACTCTCACTGCTATGATACTATCACTACTATGACCCTCTCACTACTATGACACTCTCACTACTATGATACTCTCACTACTATCACACTCTCCCTGCTATGACACTCTCCTTACTGCAAAAGTGTTACCAGTGCCTATTGCCGGTACATTATAAGAAAAACTGGGACAAAGTTGAAGAGTTTTTGAGAAGCCATCAACAGCATTGCATCAATAGTTGTTAGTGGCATGCTGACTGTGACCTTATTAAAACGGACCAAAGCAATATGGCAGTGAGTGTCATGAAGTAAAATCTAGGTAGAGCCTGAATAGAATAGAACAAGATATAATCTATAAGAATTGGAAACACGAGAGCTTTAGGGATATGGTTAATGGTCATGTGCTTACAACAGATATACATGTAGATGAGCCTGAATATATGATCCAAAGTGTTGTAAGCTTCTAAACATTCTGTGAGCAAAACTTCACATAAGTTGTCATACAGCACTAATCTGCTTTGATTGCGCTTCAAATGCTCCATTGCCACCAGCCTCATCACCATGACGCTACATGTCTGCAGCAAAATACAGACGCCAACCTCACAGAATTACGAGTGACCCCCCCCCCCCCCCCCCGCCAACACAGGTGCACAAACAAATAATTATCCTGCAGTCTCTGCTGCTTCAGCAATGATACATGACCAACCAGACCACAGCACGCTGTTGGTTTCTTGAGAGCTGAAGTGAAAAGCACATCAACTCAGGAGCACATTTAGAGCCAGCTGTTTCTTGTTTTGAAAACAAGCTATTCTTGACGCATGTGTGTCTCACGCCAAAAGAACCATAAACTCTATTGGTAGTAACGCCATCTCTACATTATCGTTGACTTCTTTGGGTATTCAACAAAACCCGAAAATATGTCATGCTTAAGCTTTATATTCACTTGATGCTTTTAGGAATTAGATGTCAAGTGAAAGAGACCTCTGCTCCTCCAACAGATATACCCGATGTTACACTGGTCAATGTCTCCAAGCAACCTCCTGAGAACAACACAGTACTCATCGTTGCTCTAGCCTTCGTTTCTGTCTGCTGCGTAAGAAAAAATACCTACTGAATCAAACATACTAATAAAATAAGAAACTTAGTTTTTTTGATAGGCAATTAAGAAAGGCAGCAGTTCTGGCTGTTAAACCTGTCAATGCTAAAGTTTATCAGCTCATCATGCTGACTCCTGCAGACCTTTGGTTGCTCAGCTAAACTACAGACAAGTTTGTAAAAAGCTAAACAAAACTTAGACAAATTCCCTTTTAGTTTTATCTTTGACTAATACTCTGGCCATCCCGTGTGGTGTGAGAGTTCATCATGCGCAATATAAGTATGTGCACAAATATTCATAGAAGTGCGGAAGTGGTTGAGTAGTAGCGCACTTAACTTCGCATACAAATATCCGAGTTTATCACTAATTTTTCTGAGGCTTTTACAGTAGTTTCGGACAGACGGACAGACAGATGAACACGACTATTACTATAATAAAGATCATATGAGACTAGCATCTAGGCAGTCCTTTGCACCGTGAGAAATCGTCATAATAATTGTGCGCACAATTATTTCCCAAATGAGGCAAGGTGATTGAATGGTGCAGATGGTAACAAGATTGATTCTTAGCTGGGAAGACGAATATGCCGTCTTAAATTGCATGACATGCAATATTTTTGCTAACGCTCTTGGGCGGCTTTGGACAAACCTAAGGCTTTAAAAAACAAAAATTAAAGATGAATTTGTACAAATCTTTTGTCAATTTTAGATAAAAAGTATCGATGGTTTTTATCATTTGCAAATTTTTTTGTTATTTGAGTTGATCTGATTGCCAAGATGTTACAAGATTAAAATTGATAAAACTTGATTGCGGTTAAATGGCTCAGAAGAAAAACGTATCTATAGTTGTTATTGTTTCTATAATTAATATCGGCTATTGCGTTCAAGTTGATATGTTACGTGTCTCTATTCTGTTGATCATCTTTGCAAGTGTAGATGTCATAATAGTACGTTCACTTGACCTGAGTGTTTTAACCATGATCAAGTTTTATCAGTTTTTCTCTTGAAACTTCTTGGCAGTCAGATCACTTCAAACATCACATACAATCACAAAGGATAAAAAAATACCGATTCTTTTTGATAAAATTTACTAAAATATTGTGTAAGTTTGAACCAATCTGAACTCATGACAAAATTAGAGTTGAATTTTGTTGAAACTCAAAGAGTTTACCAGTTATATTACATGGGTTCAAATTTTTGTAATTTAGCTTGAGATTGCTTGAACTTTGGTTATCAACTATTTTTCAGACATGAACTTAAATTTACAAATATCTGTATACTAACGTTTTGTAGTAAAAGAAACACTATAAAAAATTTGGCATACACATGGTCTAACAATACTTATTTTTTTAGGTAGGTGCTATTATAACCGGAATATTCTGCTGCGCAAAACTGTTTTGCTGTCGGCCTGTGAAGATCAAAGAAAAGTTCAAACATGTTGCACGCGAGCAAACACAAGAGGCAGGAGCCATCTTTACTGCACAGAAGAACTTGCAAGGTGCAGACTACGCCAAGTTTGTTGCACCCATTCATCGAGCAAGGGTTGAACAAGTTGAAGGATTTCTAGAATATTCCGAAGAAGACGAAGAAGAAAAGAAAGAGCTCAAATCAACAGCGGTAGAAGCTGACTTGAAAGAAACAAAAAAGCGTAAAAGGAAGGCTCCTCGTAAGCAATCTGAAAGAAAAGACTCTGTTAAACAGAAGTTTACAGGCAACCGTGCCGGTGTAGAAGAGCTTTATCTTCCCTAAACCTTTATGGTCAGTCGTAAAAACAAAGTTCATAAAACGACAATAAAATTATTTACATGTAAGAGCCAATCATAAAGCTATGACATTCACTGTTACTTTCTTACAACAATAAATGTATAACATATCGAGCTGATTCTAATATTTTTTACTCAATGTTTTAATTTTGCTCAAAGAAAACTGGCAGCTTAAGCCATGATATGCTGATTATCAGACTTCTTGGCTTTGTAGATTTTCTTTTTGTAGATTGCTAGTATTCTACACTAGAACTGATTAAAATAGGAAAAATGACAATAACTAGAGTAAGGATGATAGTGTAGTTGTAATAATAATTTTGGCAATAATAAAAAAATTCATATTGAATAGAATGATAGAATTACCATATTACCCTTTCTATTCTATGAGCGTTATGTTCTAGAATCTAGACCCACACATGAATTGAGAATTTTGGCTAAACAAAAACTACATTTTACGAAGTTTAAGCCATAATTTCAAGACTTTCTGTGCACATATGTGTATATTTCTCAAAGTATGTCCGTGTGCCGTATGTCGTATGTCTGTCTGCATTCTGGCTATAGCTATTATTAGAATAACTGCGACTGGACAACAATGTTGTTGCAATGTCATGGAATACAGTCATTAGAAGCCTAGCAGCTTACTGCAATTGTTCATTGGCAATGTGCCAGGCTAATAGCTTGAAAGTTACAGTTGTTTGACAAAGTTTAAAAACCTTTACAGTTGTTTTCATTTTTTCTTAATTTATTTCAGCTATACAAAACACTTTTCTCATGATATGTAGTTTGAAAGTTATAATGGCAAATGTTGTTATATGTTGAATACAAATCAATTTTCTGTCCAGACTTTTTATTACCCGGGCAACGCCGGGTAGCACAGCTAGTATATGTATACGCACAGGTTCCTGTGCATGATGCATACTTTGCACAGCATATTGGAAGGATACTGACAGTCATAAAATATTAACAAGAACTGGATGGTGAAGCGTGCTGGGGCGATATTACCAAAAGCCAGGTCAAAACTATATATTCTTAAGCCAATCAGCATCAGGATAACAAAATGGTGAAAGGCGTATATTAATGATTCTTTGCAAAAGGAGCAAGAATGGTAACATTTTTTCAATAATCCAATTCAATTATATTCAATAACTTAAAGGTGCTTTAGAGCAATTGTCGGAAACATTTTTGCTATTATTTATAAAATTGACCAGCCCATTAGAGCCGGTTCTTAGATATAGTGTTTAGGGTTTTTAAGGGTTTACAGAGCATTTTTAGAGTTTTTTTTATATCAATAGGCTTTGTGTACATTTACATGCATTTCTTATCGACGAGCCTGACAGTGCATTTCTACATGGATTTAAAATAAAGGCAGCCAAAAACCGGCAATACAGCAAAGAGATCGCCAATTAGGAGTTAGTGTAATAAAAAGAATACTACCAAAAAGTAAGAATAAAGATGAATAGAGTCTGGTATAGAATGCTTATGATTATTGTAGCTTTAGCAACTCATAAACAACCCTTGAAGAGAGCATATGTGAATGCAAATATACACATACTAGCTGCGCCACTCGGCCTTGCCCGTGTGATAGAAGAGTATTTGGACTGAAAATTGATTTGTATTTAACATATTACATCATTTGCCATTCTAACTTTCAAACTACAATCATGAGAAAAGTGTTTTGTCTTATAAACAATGAGAAGTAGTGAGAGTTTTGCTATTAGCCAGCTTAATAATGTGAGCGAACAGCTTCTCTTGATGTTGTGCTATGACCCGTGTCATGCGTAAAGCAGTTAGGTATTGCTCTAATATAATGACTTATATTGGCAGGCTAGAAATTTGACAACCGTAGTCTTGTGGGCAAGGCGTCAGACTGGTGAATGGCTTGGTCTGAGATTGAATCCTCTTTGGTACAAGATTTTATTACAAGATTTTAAGATCTATAGCCGGATTTCCGACGACGACACACAGACTTTGAGAAATATATATAATAGATATAGATATACCATATGTTGCCAACTGCAGATAACTTGCTTGTTTAAAACAGCTTGGACAGGAATGTCTTTATTGAGCAACCCAATCTGGTGGGTTATAATCCTTAGCCTAATAGAAATAATAACAAGACTCTTAGCAGAAATATCCATGACAACACAAATAACAATACCAGTATCAGCGGTTCATTTAGAACGCCTAATTAACGAGCTCTAAAAGTGAAATATTTCTAAGTGTGTACAATTGACTGCATGGCCGAAGTGCTAAAATTTGCTAGCAGACATTAGCATGAATAGGAGGTAGGGTTGAACTACCAGCCTTCAGACCGTAAACCTATAACCTACTCACCTGGGGTATTTTGACACCTTGATAATTATGAATATTGTCATACCCTAGGACACTTATGTAATCGCCTCATTTAACTCGCAAAAATTTTGTGCAAATAAAATGAATTAAGAAAAAAATAAAACAACTTTATAAATTAAATATTATGCAATATATACATATGAAATAGTTAGCAAGTAATTGCTAAATAAAGTCTGTTTTGCTACGATTACAATGAAAAATGATTTGGCAATGATACAACTACTACGAACTGAGAAAACAAAATAAAACTTTTGAATATGTTGATTTATAATAACATTTATTGCATAGAAGTGTGTATAAAAAGGTTAAACTGTTGCTGCAGAAGCTATTCATCAAAATTTTCAACAAGACAATACTGATAACCTCTCGATACTGGTACAAAAGTAAAAATGAGACATCGGACTGTCTTTGTCTCGTAATTGGTCTGACTGAACAAAGAAAAAATATAGAAGCTATTCATACTCGAGATAATAAAATTTTCTGCATGAAATGTATTTAGCCTTTACAGATTTAGCAATCAAGCTTTAGGAAAAACCGTAAATTGAAGTGTAAGGGCACAATTGAAACGAAAAATTTAAAAATTACAAATTGAAAAAGTAGGTAATGGTAGCGGATAACTGGCTTTTAAAAATTTCAAAAAATAATGAATGTAAAAAACAATACTAGTTAATCATGAAACGAACACGTCAAGCATATGCTTTTGTGAAAAAGATACAGAGTGCATACATGATAAGAGCGAGGGAAATAATAAGAATGGCTTATCCTTGATTACAAATTCATGATTGAAATATTTGTAAGTTCTAAATCAATACGAAGTAGATCTTTCATTCCTACATTTTAATTAGGCGCTGAACTGGACACACCGAACAACAGACAAACTTTGAGATTTATATACAGTGAAACTCGGATAACTCGCCCTCGGATAGCTCAAACACATGATTAACTTGAATGGATTTGTTTGGTCCATTCCCCCGCAATGATAAACTGCTTTAGATAACTCGACCTCAACTTCGTTAACTCAAACAGTTTTTTGCCCAACGGCTTCCGAAACGATTGTTATCGCTTTAGAATATCACTTTATTCTAAGCCATAGAGATAAACATCAACTGTTAGTAGTTCTTAGGCGTCATTATTATCACTGTCGGCAAAATATTTTCGTTAATGGCTTTTCTAAAGGTTTGCAAAAAATCAAATTTTGCCAAACATCCGCTTTGGGATATCCCTTCAAAAGCAAAGAGAAGCGAGATAACCTCCGGATAAATCTAAAAAAAATTGGCAAAATTGTTTTTCGTTAAAATGCTCACTAGAAAAATATGTCTTTTTTTTCTGAGAGTTTCAACTGCAATCAAGTGGTGCCTATTTTAATCTGAAAACGTCCTGGCAGTCACATCACCTAAAACAAATACACAAATCTCAAGTAATGGGAAAATATTTTTACTTTCTGATAAAAATTGTTAAAACATTACATGAGAGGCCCCTTAACTGGCAACAAGCAACCTATGTTTTTGATTTATATATAGTTCATATATGTACTGATAAGTACATGCACTTGTGACAGTGTTCTCTAACTTGAACGCTCAGATAACTTGAAAACTTTCTAACGGTCCCGTGAAATTCGAGTTAGCCGAGTTTCACTATACATAAATGCACGACTACTGATGTCATTTTTGGAGAAGTCTGGGCACTCTTTTTTGTCTGAACGTTTTAACCGTGATCAAGTTATTTTGATTGATTTTAATCTTGAAACATTTTGGTGGTCAGATCACCTCAAATATCAAAAACAATTGCGAATGATAGAAAAATACCGATACTTTTGGATAAAATCTAAAAAACGTTTGTGCATGTTCATCTTTAAAACAGCTATTGATTGATTGATTGATTGATTGATTGAACTTTAGGCAAGTATTTTTAAAAGCAAACTTGTTACTTTTCAAAAGCAGGCTGATGCAAGATGGTTTGAGCCTACACTAACACTTCAACCTATGATGACATCTGTTATGTATTCAAACACGATCAGGAAAAACTGATTCTGCAAAATGTCAAATATTTTTGTCTTAAAGGAGGCAATAGCCAGCAGCTGCAGTAGAGGTCAATATTTATCTGACCTTCTCGCTTTGAGCTACCACAAGTGGTTGTAGTCATACCAAAACCAGTACAATGATAGGAATAGGCAGAGAAAGGAAAAACCATACAAGAGTCAACTTGTATGGTTTGTATTACAACTTGATAGAAATGCCAAAAAATTAAATCAATACGCATTAGATAGCAGTTGCGAGTAGGCCAGACAAAATAAGTAACTATAGTGATTATTTTGGCTTAAAACAAACTAATTTACTAGTTTTTTTTAAAGAAAATAACTATAAGTATGTATGCAGTTTATTGAGCTGCTAGTGAAGTTCTTTTAAACAAAGAAAAGCATTCTGTATAAACGAGTTGATAAAGCCCCAGATAGATTAGTGCTTGACGCGACAGATAAAGTTCCAGATAGATTAGTGCTTGATGCAACAGATAAAACTCCAGATAGATTAGTGCTTGACGCGACAGATAAAGCTCCAGATAGATTAGTGCTTGACGCGACAGATAAAGCTCCAGATAGATTAGTGCTTGACACGACCGCAATTTCTAAGAGTGAAACTTTCTTAAAGAAATAGTGAAAGAAAATAGCTTCTATTTTAGCTGAAATAAAAAGTTGTTTTTTTGGTAAAAACAGGCTACCTAAAAACATATTTCAAACAAACAATCTTAAAAAGAATGATAATTTTAATCAGCCTTTAGAGCGTCACGAACTTCAACTTTATGAAGTAATTAAATGATTCAAAATGACCCAAGCCACCGAAAGACAAACTACTAATGGTTTATTCCTTATTTCTGACATCTGGCTGTGAGGATAACAGAAATAAACTACAATAAAAGGTGTATGTCTGCTTTTGATCTTACATAATCTTGAACTAGTGAAACAAAATTCTATTTAAATCAAGTAGTGCCCCTCTACTTGCTATTAAAAATAGTGGTAAACTATTTTCTTTCTTCTTTACATGTGATAAGTAGACTAACTCAATCTTACTATTTTACTAATAATTGTAGCAGCTAATATATTAAGCAAATATTACATAGAATATCATATTTTATGCTTTTCATAGCAATACTTACTGAAAACTTTGCAACTTATTTTCAGGTGATGACAGTATTTTTGTATAAGTCAGTTTACAATTTTTACATCATTTACATGATCATAGGTCCTCTTTGACAAAAACTTATGCTCAATTACATTTCAAAGTTTTAGCTGTTTGATATAATTAGTGAATAATACATAAATACTGCTAGACAATTATAATATTTTAATTAATTTTCTTTCTCCAATCAGCTGACAAGAACCTGAAATCCCTTCATAGAGAAATTTTAACTTTTGTTATATTGAATGATGTGAAGCATCTGATGTTCAAATATCAAATTAAATATAACAAATTTTAGCAGATTTAAAAAAACTAATATGCTGTCTTATCAGCATCTTATTTTATTTTTACAGTTCAGTTTAATAAATCTCGTTATTAATTAACAGAATATTATGGAAAGTAAAATAATGAGAAAGGCACAATTGTGTAGCCTATGTGTCTTTTTTGTATATGACTTTCCAAATTTTCACGGGTTTGAAACTCCTGATAGCAGCCTATCACTAAGCACCAGAAAACTCGGCATTTTGGGCATCGTCCATTTGGTCTAGAACTGGCCTTCTTTTCACCACCGCATGAAATGCATTCTGTTGGATTTTTCTTACCATGCTTGGACCTGTGTGTTAGGAAAGAATTGTAAACAGCCAAACTTGATGAGCAGTCTTTATAAAGACAGAGGAAATTGGCACAGGTTGAACAACGAATAAATCTTTCATTGGAACCGCATGTGGTACGCTGTTTACAAGATTTACAAAACCCTCGCGGCTTCTTCAAGGATGTTGAAAGTTTTGGCGGAGGTTCAACAACTACATCTAGGTATACCACAGTTGGAGCAACTTCTGTCTTTTTGGAATTTTTGCCAGCCTACAACATTCAACATAATTGATAAATAACTGATTAATAAAAATAAATTTAAAACTCAAACAAAGCTCAATAGAATTTTCTAAAAACTGAGAAAAATCTTTTTAAAAACTTTTCTGTAATTTTTTCATCATTCATTATTGCCCATTTTAATCAGCTTATCAAAAAATACACAAAAGTAAATTTGTGCCTCTCTGTTTTTGCAAAGGTTTTCTAGCTGTCAAAATTTTTTGCAATAGCAAAGTTTTTTTTAATTCTGACAGGGTTGAATTGTAGCTAATTGCATGTACATGTATACCCTCCAGAGATTACATATATGTCATAATTTCCATTTCCATAACATTTCCATAATTCATTTTCGTATTATTTCCATTTCAATGCCATTTCCATAATTTATTTCCATATTATTTCCATTTCAATAACATTTCCATAATTCATTTCCATATTATTTCTATTTTCATAACATTTCCATAATTATTTTCCGTATTATTTCCATTTCCATAACATTTTCATAAATCTTTTTCGTATTATTTCCATAACATTTCCATAATGCTTTGCCGTATTATTTCTATTTCCATAACATTTCCATATCTCTAAAATAAAAACTCCATATCCATTTCCATAAAATTATGGAAATATTTATGTTTATGGAAATGGATATGGAAAAGTAAACATTTCCATAATATGTTTAGCGATCCCTGATATCCTCAATGCTCGAAAATACCTGAGTGAAAAAATGGTTTTCTACAGCAATGGTTATGAGTGAATTAAATTACTATAATGTTTAGGAACAAAGTATGGGGGAGCACGTCAGCCCTGTGAATGGCCCACTGACTTAGCTTGCGTCTGCTTGACTTTGCACCCATTTCAGAGCTGAGTCTAAAAAGGGTGAAGACATGATAGCCCTCAGAGTACCTAAAGACCAGCTGAGAAATAAAGAAAAAGAGAGAGATAGAAAGATAGAAAAAGAGCGAGGAAAGTTAAAGAGAGAGATAGAGAAATGAAGAAATAAAGAAAGAGAGAGGAGAGGTAAAGAGAGAGAGAGAGAGAAAGAGAGAGAGGAAGAGAGAGAGGAATAGAGAGAGAGGAAATAAAGAAAGAGAGAGGAGAGGTAAAGAGAGGTAAAGAGAGAGAGAGAGAGAGAGAGAGAGAGAGAGAGAGAGAGAGAGAGAGAGAGAGAGAGAGAGAGAGAGAGGAAGAGAGAGAGAGAGAGAGGAATAGAGAGAGAGGGAGAGGGAGAAAGAGAGGGAGAGAGAGGAAGAGAGAGAGAAATAGAGAGAGAGAGAGAGGAATAGAGAGAGAGGAAGAGGGAGAGGAATAAAGTGATAGGGTGAGAGAGAGAGAGGAAGAGAGAGATAGGAAGAGAGAGAGAGATAGGAATAGAGACAGAGGAAGAGAGGGAGAGGGAGAGAGAGGGAGAGAGAGGGAGCGGGAGAGGGAGATGGAGAGAGGAAAAGGGACAGAGAGAGAAGAGAGGTAAAGAGAGAGAGAGAGAGAGAGAGAGAGAGAGAGAGAGAGAGAGAGAGAGAGAGAGAGAGAGAGAGAGAGAGGGAAATAGTGAAGATACGTCAATTCAGGACCATGCTGCAGAAATAGAAAGTCTGGTCTGTTTTGCATACAAAGACCTGCTAAACTCTCATCATGCCAACATGAAAATTGAGGCCTTTTGAAGCTTTTTTAACAAGTTATCGATAGAGCAACACCTTTTGCTGTGCTCCCAAACACTGTGGTATGCGCCGTAAGAGCTGGCAATAAATAATGTTCTGGTAACCGAGCAGGGAATACCAACCTACTGGTTTGCCATTGGAGCTTTGAAAAATGGGTTGCAAAGTCAGGTGAGAACAGCAGCAAACAAAGTTGTTGGCCAGCCAATCCAGGTGGTCAAGCAACTTACCAGAAATATTGATCTGTTCCAGAAAAAAGTCAATTCCAGGAAAGAAGGGAAGTGCTTACAGGCTAGCCTTTACTAGAGATGTATTGACCAGGGACACATCCATAAGCACCAAGTACATCACCAATGCATACATACATTCTCAATACTAAAAAGTCGGCTCAAGGTACTAAAGAAGGGCCACAGCTGTAGTAACACTGGCTTCTACCTGTATCAAGGCCTACATTCTCCTAAATCTAAACAAGGTAAGTGAAGGCCGAACGAAAATGGATAAATTGTCTCATTTGACAAAAGCTGGGCAAAGAGAAGTTCAAGTGCAGCAAACTTTTGTGGTGGCTCAGAACCATTAACAGTCATGGGACAAGATTGAAGCTGATTCAACTTCAAATACAGACCAAATTAATGTTTCTATCCCAACATATGAGCTGGCCATATACAGCCAAAAGCGGAAGAAAGGAACATTTGAGCCCAAAAAAACCGTCCATAAAACTCTGGGAAACTCAAGCTGGCTCCACATAGACCAGGGGTTCCCAACGTTTTTCATTCAGTTCCCTTCTTATGCCTTTTCATAAATTTGATTCCCCTCTCGCACTTTTATCTCACATTACTAAAAACAATCAATACAAATTATAATCCCATTTTATTGTACATATCTAAGCATATAACAACATAATATAAATTTCTATACAGCACACATACAACACACAACAATACATGACCTTCAGCGTGGCGGTGAATTAGTTTATGACTAGGTATACTTACTATTCAATCAAAATTTGGATGGATGTGTTCACATACATCTGGGTTCTGACTAGTAGCCCATTATTAGCAACTGGTGTTATATGTAAAACCAAAATATTAAATGCGCTGCAGGGCATAAATTAAAAGTTTATCAAATCAGACACTTCTCTGTTCCCCCTTGTATATTCAAATTTTCCCTTTAGGGGGAATTCTTCCCTGGTGGGAACCACTGACTTAGATGGAACAGTCAAAAGCTTGCTTTAAAAGTGGTTGAGCTGTTTGTCACGTTACCCAGTAGGACCAATTAGCCAGATCAACAGGTCACTTTCCGATTAGGAGACCCTCCACCAAATCAAGCAGTTTAAATGCAATGCGAAGAAATACTCGACTTCTTAAGGGCCTCAAACAAGACCCGATCATAACACATGTCCTAAGTAGGTTCTACTCCACTAGTTATTTTCTTTGTAGAAAATTGGGAAGCCATCTGTTGAGTTTTTATTAGGCAATAGTGTACTGACAAGTTGTTAAGTGAAGAAGTATTGCTGTGCGCCATGGGCAGACAGCCACAGTGGATAGGATGAGCCCGCCTTTCTATGGAGTAATTAGGCTTTCAAACTAGCTGAAAAATAATAAGACTGAAGAGTCTTTTATGATGAGTCACCTGAGCATAGATGAAATTTTGAGAATGCCGTTTTTGGTGGCTCACCAGTGCTCTTTAAAATTTTAGCAGGTTGCTGTCTGAGTAGATGGCAAGCCACTTATCATTATAGACCAGAACAGCTATGTGTGCTGCATGTGTGCGGCTATGTGTCTCAGACTTGTCGTGACCTTGCCAAACGAACCTCGCAAAGCACATGTTAGCTGCGCCAGCGAAGTTGTGCTTTGCAAAGTTTGCCTTTGCAAAACACACCTTACAAAAGAAAGTGCAAATGATAAAGGAAATGGTAATACCCATTCAGATGAATATGGCTTTTTACTGCCACATTACTACCCACAACTGCTGGTCATGAGATTGATTGAAAGATGCCCTGCTTGGCTGCTGGTGGCAGCCAGCCTGACTCAACCTGGACTAAAAGGGCCAAGTAGCGGCCAGGTTCCTTAATACTTTTGAGGCGTTTCTAACCCTCAAATCAAGTGTAGCTATGGGCACATATTAAAGGGATGGGAGTAGAAACTCTGCATGTTGATTACCAGAGTGCCATGCCATAGAAGCCCAATTATTCGTCGGTGAATCGAGCACTCGCCATCGTGAAAAACCTGTTTTGAACAGCAGAACTTAGCTGCCTAAAAGCAAAACAGGCAAAGAGGCTGGCTAAACTTTTGAAACGCTAGGCAACTGTGTTTAGTACGAGTGACAAGAATGTAGAAACGCAAAATGTAAGAAGAGACCAAACATATTTGACAGCGACCGATTAGCTTAGACTGGAGATGGAGGTGGAGGCAAAAAGGCAAATACAAGACATGCATAACAAAAGCCTCATCAATTTGCCATGTGAGGCCTGAAGTTCACCTGTAGTGCTAAATCAAAAAAGGATGGAAAGTGGCATTGTTGTATCGACTGCCATTCTCTGAATGCCATTACAAGTAGTACATGTACTCTCTCTCTGAATCAACAACAGCTTGAATGCCCTTTCTGGCAGTCAATACCTTAACACACTTGACCTAGTCTGGCAACTAGTTTTGAGTGCCGATGCCAACTTTGAGGCTTCTCCACCTAACTTGGCCTCTAAAAGTAGAAGCCTAGGCTACCTTCCAGAAGCTCATGGAGCAAGTCTTGCACAGTCTCTATTGGTGTACATTGCTGCTAAATCTGAATGACATAATAGCCATTGACACAGACTGAAACCCACCTTTGTTTCCTTGAGAAGGCCTTTTAGAGACTCTAAAAAGCAGGGTAAAAGCCAAAGTCTTCAATGTACAGACTATCCAGCCCCAAGTCCGCTACCTGAGACACATCGTTAGGAAGGACAAAGTATCGACTGAGCCTGCCAAGTGGACATCGTGCAACATTAGATGACCCTTTGAGCGATTAAAGAACTTCAAGTTTTTTTGAGTACTGACTAGTACTACAGACAGTTCCCAACCAGTCTGGTACTACAGACAGTACAGTACATCTACAAGTTTGCCATAGTAGCTCATTCTGTTTATAAACTGATGGCAAAAGGAAAATCCTGAAAATGGACCGATAAGAAGCAATTGGTCTTCTAGCACCTAAAGCAGTATCATTGCTGCATTTGTCCTAGGATACACTGACCTACAGTGAATGTATATCCTGACTGTCGAAACTCGTAGACATAGCATGAGTACTGTACTGTCACAATACATTATTCACACCACAGTACAGTGTCACTGCCCTATCTGTATCATCAGGATTTGCTTTTGCCAACCAATGTTCCAAAAAGAAATCTCTGCCTATTCAGATAGAACCTGTTCAAGGAGGGAGCCCTTCAACCAGATTTCTTGATGGTTAGAAATACTGGCACAGTTCTAAAACATCCTAAAACACAAAGTTGGCCAGATGTGCAAGAAAGCAGATAGACTGAGCAAATAAAACTTCAAAAACTGCTGCCAAAGTAAGAACATTAAGCTGATGAGTAGAGGACTCTCTCGAAGAAAGCTAGCTGAAGAAGATCAGAAGCAGCCAACCTAACGGATGTTAATTGGTTGCCTGAATGAGATTCCTTTAGGATCTCTTGGCATATCAATGGCTGCCTAGTTGCTAAAATGAAACTCTCATTTTAAAAGTGGCAGGTTGAACCTGCACACCGTGGGCGTCTTTGTTGGACTGACCAATCAAGGAACTATATATGTCTTATTCAAGACAGCCAAGAGCAAGACTCATTCATGCAACGCAAGTGACTGCCAAAGACGCCAACTAACGAGAGGGGGGGGGGGAGTGGGGAGCTGGCCAAGTTACAGGTCATGGACCTAGCCGTGGTCATCATGCATCAAACTATTGCCACTGGTCTATTTGCAGAGCAGCTGGAGCTGAGAAGGAAAGAGCGAATCTTGCCCAACACGCAAGATTTGCTCAGAATCTGGTCAAACGAAATTCTAGAAATGCATGTGGCCCCGCAACTACCCAAGATAGAGAGCCTTATAAAAAAAGCCATTGCATAGCAGACACACACTTGTTCACTCTGGGGCAGGAAAGGCAATGAGCGGCCTCCAACTTAATAAAACTATGTGCCATGCATGTTTGGGTTCACGTTATGTTTTATGCTTTCCATAATGAACTTATCTCTAATAGAATGGATACACATTTGCCTATCTACCACAGTTCATGAAATCACTTCAACATCACCAGAAACATACATCGAGCATAACACATCAAGTTTTCCATGCATCGTACAACAAATTATTTCATATATAGTATACCAAGTCATACCATGCATCTATAAAAATTTATACAATGCATCACATATCATGTTATACCATGCATCACATATCATGTTATACCATGCATCACATATCATGTTATACCATGCATCACATATCATGTTATACCATGCATCACATATCATGTTATACCATGCATCACATATCATGTTATACAATGCATCACATATCATGTTATACCATGCATCACATATCATGTTATACCATGCATCACATATCATATTATACCATGCATCACATATCATGTTATACCATGCATCACATATCATGTTATACCATGCATCACATATCATGTTATACCATGCACCACATATCATGTTATACCATGCATCACATATCATGTTATACCATGCATCACATATCATGTTATACCATGCATCACATATCATGTTATACCATGCATCACATATCATGTTATACCATGCATCACATATCATGTTATACAATGCATCACATATCATGTTATACAATGCATCACATATCATGTTATACAATGCATCACATATCATGTTATACAATGCATTATATATAAAGTTATCTGATGCATCGTACAACAGGCAAATATAATAAACAATTCTTAAAGTCCTAGCTGAATCACAATAAGGCAATATTTCCACTAAATACAGTAGATGATGATGTCATAGATTCCTATACAGCACAAAATATACTGGCATAGAACAATATATTATTATGGGAAAATGCTCCATGTTAAAATAGAATGAAAAAACAACATTGAATATAAAACTCAAAATAGTTCCAGATCAGGTTCCCTATTTACAATGAATAGAACATATAAATTATGAAAAAGTGTTTAGGAGTCTTTTTGCTAAACTTTTTCAGCTTTCCATGGGAAACTTTGTATCTGCACAAATTTGCAAGTAACTCAATTACGATCAATGTTTTCCAGTCAACCAGGATTTGTAGGCTATTCAATAAAAGTATGTATGGATAACGCATAAACTCTTGAATGTTTAAAGTAAATATTTACTGAATTCATTATTTATTATTTCTCCATCACAAGCTTAATTGGAATAGATTATATCAAATGTAAGTATCAGCCAAGAAAATTAAAAACTGGCAAAGAGCTACACAACCCCAAATTATAGCTTGATTCAATTTGTAAACGAACATTTCAAAAATATTTGATTGACTTGCAAAGCAAAATCTAATTGACCAAGGGTGGTATCATACTTACATCTTGAAGTATAACAAGCTGTGTGAATGTTTATTTAAAAGGAAGTACTTAAAAATACAGCCTGTTTTTGTGAGAACAGTAGCCGATTGCAGCACTTGTAGATATTTTTTTGTATTTTTTCCAAGTGTGTTGGTTTGTGGACACCTGACTAGAAAACTAAAACGTTTTCCGCACTGTACCAATAAAAGTGTATAAATAGTCACAGGAGTTTTTCAGCATTTATCATTTAACTCAAACAAGCTACCAAGTGCACAATAAATATCAAGATGATAAAAAGCTCGCAGAAGATTTCAGGACTACATAATATACCATATGTGTTTCCTATTGTTTGAGTAGCTGTTTGTGCTTGGCGCATTGTGTCTATCTGTTACTGCAAATGCTTCAGGTTGAGTGTCATAAAGTTCCATAACAGCAGACTTTTTTTTCTAGAAGAGGCACCACACAAACTTTATTTCCGCTTGTGGATGGCTAAGTCTATGATAAGAAAAATATGATGTTGTTGCAACAAGTATATAAATTTGACTATTTGACCAAATTGGCACGGCTCGACAAATGCTTGAATGGATTGATGTACATTTAGAAATTCAGACTTGAGGTTTGGCCTTGATCCCTTCTGAAGAAAAATAAATTGTTGACTATGGGCCTAGTTTAGTGAGCAGGTGGTATTACTGTAAGTGAAAACTACTTGCGCATATATACATAAACTATAACACATACTTGTACTTGCATCATTGCGTGCTAACTGGTTCACTACCCAATTATTGTTTTACTGAAGCGTAATTAAATTATTGGAAAAACTTGATATTTGACAACAGCGCGTGTATGCTGCACTAATCGTTGAACCAAAATACCAGTAAAATAAGCTTTAATTCCAAACTAACTAGCATAAAATTTTACACCAGCTGATGCCAGGTAAACATGTCTACAATTGTGTGTTAGAACAATCTTTGACACTTTTTCAGACCTTTCCCTTACCTCCCCGACTAACAACTTGAGCATGGTTCGAGTCCAAACATGTACCACTAGCATTGTTATAGCTAAACAAGGATTTCTATACATTACAAAGAAATAAATGTATCATTATGGTGGCTACAAAGCCAAGACTACCATAATCTTTTTTGTCAAATATAATAGTCTTGGCAAGGTGATGCTAGGTGGTGCTAGGGCACTAACCTAATGGCTGTTATTCTCGCATTGCATAGGGTGTGTCAGAAGCCCTAGCTGCCAGAATAATGGCATTTACATGGCTCTTTTTACAAATGCTGTTTCTAAGTAACAGCGTAAACCAATAAATTAATGTTTGCACAGGTCATTAGAGTTTCACTTCTATTTTTAACAGTATTAAAATGTTTTTATCTACTTCCTCTGTTATAATAACAAAACTTATTGGAATGATATTGCAAAAAACTTGATAAGGCTCATTCGTTGGTAGGTTATTGTTGATTGTGATGCAATTAGAAAATTTTATGATAAAAACTACCATTTGCTAGTTTATTTTGAGTCATGAAACCATCATGAATGGGCACTCAATAGATATGATGCTACAGTAAATATTTTCACGAGTTATTAAAATCGCGCGGTTTTTAATAATTTTAGCACGAATAACAGTGAAACACCATTTTTTTGGCGACACTGGCTGTGTTGCCAAACTTTTTTTACTAGTGTTTAGCCAAATATCATTGTATTATGAGCACATTTAAATAAATTTAATAAAAGTTTAAAAACTTTGGATCAGTGGACAAATTGCCCAGGATTACTGACATACATTAACTAGGACGGACAGGGTTCACAGGGTTAAGAACAAGATATCAGTCTGAATATCTTCTTACTTGAACCTTTAATCTGTACAGCCGGCACTAATCTCTGCAAGTGTCTATTTTTCCTCCTTGTAATTACCTTACTACAACTTTATAGGTACCTGAATAATTAAGTTCAAGTTTTTTCAACCAATGGCAGTTATCCATTCATCTAATTCAACCAATAAAAAAAATCAAAATCACTTTAAAGAAATGTCCCAACAGATGTGATTCTTCAGTGATGGCCCATCTCCTTAGTCATAAAAACCCATATCCTTTGGAAGGACAACTCCAAAAAACCTCAAAAATTGTTTTGTGGTCCCACTGATAGCAACCATAGCTTAAAGTATTATCAATACCATTTTCAAAGGTTCTATGGTAAAATGGCTTGGTGGGACTATACATGTCCCACTAATTTCTTCACTCACACTAAGTGTGGATTCATATTTATACATGCCCAACAACCGAACATTATGGATATATACATGTATGTGTATACATATTATACATGTACATGTATAATAGATAGGTAGTCAGGCCTACTGGATTTGATCTCGGATTCTCCCTTTCACCAGGCAAATATCTTACCAATTAAGCTAGATGATATGCATTGAAATCTGAGGCGATATGAGCCGCTATGTCGGTTAAAATAGGCATAGTACTTCTCGGTAGACAATGCAACGTGGCTAAAGCTTGCTCTCAGGGCTCATATTGGTAAGTTTAGCAATACGGATGGTAGCGTACTCAAATTAGTTTTTGGTAATGTGCCAGGCTGATGGCAAGTGAGAAGCAACTACATTACCTGCAAATGTTTATAGGCTGTTTTTAACACCCCTGCAACACCTGACATTTAGCTAGCATATATATATTAATTTTATATGTAATATATATACATTCTGTACATATATATACATATGCTAGCTGTGCTACCCAGCGTTGCCGGTATTACAAATCAGCTTATCAACAATGAGAGATAATGAGAGTTGCCAGCCACTTGCTATTAGCCTGGCACATTGCCAATGGATAATTTGAGTAAGCTCACTAATAAGAGCTGTTGCTTCTCATGACGTTATGCTATCACATTACGCTGTGGCGAAGAGTGGTAGCGTATCTGCTCTCATATAGCGACATATATCCCCTAACCTAGCCTATATGGTGTGGCTGAATTGGTAAGGTGTCGGACTGATGAACCGGAGGGTCCGAGATCAACTCTTCTGTGACACGGATTCTTTATTTCAAGATTTTAATAGCTATAACTAGAACTACACGCATACAGTACATACGACCAACTTTGAGAAATATATATGTATATACTTTAATTTAGAATATGTATTATATAGTTTGTATACATAAATTATTAATTCAATACAATCAACTTTATCCACATCCTAAAATGTTTCTCAAAGCACTTTATTACAGACAATTTTTGCATCTGTATTCTATCAGATGTTATAGATTATGCTGAAAGTAATAAATATGTTCTGGCTTACCTGTGCTAACCTCACGCCTTAGCTGTTGTGAAAAAGAATATTGATGAAAGATGATTTGTATTTCTAAACCTCCTGTGTTGTAGTTCAGGTAGTCAGTGATTATACTGACCACTTGGCTCAAACGAATTTTCAGGTCAAAACGTTTTTGCATGCAGGCACTATTTAGGTTAGGGTGGCAAGCAATATAACAGAGTTGAAATGAGGGATTACACCAAAATGGAAATAGTTACTTTTACTACAACAGACTCGTACGATGACGATAAAAAGGACAAAAATGATGACGATGATGAATATCTTCTCTACTGATAGTTTTTTTGAACACTAATTTGTGAAAACTTTACAAAAAAACTTTTGAAATGTTAGCCAGAGGACAGATTAGACATGGAAATATCTAAACTTCACCAAAAACAAAAAGCCAGTTAGCCTTTCAGATAAACAATGCATTGATATTATCAAGTGTTCAAATATAGCTGTGATCTTCTACTAATGGAACAACTTCTGCTGACCGATTTATTGACTGACTAACTGACTGAGTGACTGACTGGATGACTGGCTAACTGGCTGACTAACTAACTGGTTGATTGACTGACTAACTGACTAAATGACTGGCTGACTAACTGATTGACTGATTGACTGACTGACTGCCTGACTAAGTGACTGAATGACTGGCTGACTAACTTACTGACTGACTCACCTGTTAACCAATGATTTCATTCTGAGTCCTGAGGACCAACCTTCTGGTTGACAAGTAAAGCACATACTAGACTACTATCAAAACTACTCTCAGGCTAATCATACAATAAATGGTTTACAGTCATGTTCTGTTACAGATACATTTACTTGTACAACTCTTTTTACTACAAGTACAACTCGTGTTACCCCTCTGGTACAACCCATACTAACTTCTTGTTTAGCTCTGAATACTTTCCAAACTAGTGATTTGCAATTTTTAGTGTTATTAGCTTTTCTTTTAATGTCAGTGGAATGACCACAAAAAATATACTATTTAGCGAGTATTTAGCTATATTTAAAGTTTTACTCAATTGTACACCTGCTAGTCTAAAAGCTTAAGAAGGTTTATTTTCAGAACTAAAAAATTTATATTTTCACGACATGTATTTCCTAAAAACAAACACCAAATTGCATTTAAATTTGCAATTATGTTGCAAATATCAACTTTATGCTTTGCTTGACTACCGCATACTTTAATTATACAACTTATGAAATTATAGTACATGCAGTTTTTATGTGCAATACTTAAATTATTTGTTTAAAGAACATATATTAGAGCGGCAGAACAGCAATATGTTGTGTTTCGTATTGTTTGTCTGCGAACCTTGTAATTAAGCATGTCTAAATCTAAAGTGAATTACAATGCATTCTGGGAGGATGAATTTCAAAGGATTTTTTCACAAAAGAACTTAGATGGTACACTGCAGGAGACATCATTAAACTCGTAAGTTGGACTCAATACACCGAGGCAGTCTCCATCATTATTTGGTTGTCCCATCATCCAGTAGGCATTTGTTATTGGACTGGTTTGAATTCCTTCCCAATTCCATGAACCAGCATCCTTCTTCCCACCAATGAGATAAAAACTATCCGACCAAGCTGAAATAATAAATTTGAGCTCTTTATCAAACAGCTAAAATCATCTCAGTTTTATAACTGCGCTTCATCTTATAAAAAGGTAGCATAACTCTTAGCACACCACTTATTTTTATGGAGTAGCTCACCCATAGTCATTTGGCTAAAATAAAAGTAAAATTGCCATTTGCTTACCAGATTTTGGAAAACCGTATATAGGGGCGCTTCAAACCTCTCATAGTTCGAAAAGCATTTTATTAACGATAATTGTATATTTATCATATAAGAATGTCTTATGTAATGCACATTGATCGCAAAACAGCCTAGAAAACTAGATTCCTCCCAAATTTATACTAGAATATCATTGAAATGTCAGTGATATAAATCTGTCCAGTAATCAGTAGTGATTTTGCATTGGTGGTAGTAATAGTAGTATTAATGGTAGTAGTAGTAGTAGTAGTGGTAGTAGTAGTAGTAGTAGTAGTAGTAGTAGTAGTAATAGTACCAGTAGTAGTAGTAGTAGTAATAATAGTAGTAGTAGCAGTATTAGTAGTAGTAACAGTAGTAGTAGTAGTAGTAGTAGTAGTAGTAGTAGTAGTAGTAGTAATAATAGTGGTAATAATAGTTTATTAAAACTTCCAATTTAGGAAAAATGTTTTCTTAAAAGCCCTGGTGATATAGAACGTACAATTCTTTGTAACATTGAACAACATGTTTAGAGTTTCTGCCAACATTATTGCTGTTTGGTTGTTTGTGTACATGATTGATACATCAAGCACTAGAGGTGCTCAGACACCAAGAAAAGTACTAGCCAGATTGAGACTGTTGATTATGTTGATGTTGACACTGTTGCTTGTGTCGATGGTAGTGAATGGTGTTGATGTTCTCAGATGCTAAATATATAATGCTATTACATTATTACTATCGCAGATACCACTTGTCAATTCATAACTCACCTTTAGTATTTATGATGAGCTCAGAAAACCATCTAGCAGAGCTCCCGGTGTCAAGCGTCAGCAAGTACTATCCATCCTCCAAACAGTGTGTCTTAGCATCAGTCCAGCTCAATGCAAATTCAACCAATCGGATGCATGCGTGCTTATGGTAGTTGTAGACATATGAATGAGAACAATTTCCATGTACTGAAACACATTAGTTTGTTTGGTTAAAAACTAAGAGCTTAAGGATCCTCAAAAACAGATCTGCTATTATGATTTGGTAACCATCTAGACACCTCATAACCAAAGCTGTTTGTGTCATGCTCAGCAGTCAGTGTTTGTAACAATAACGATGTTTATATACTTACCAGCTTTGTTCATAATGTAAAAACTGAGACAAAATATTTGGCATTTTAGTTTGCTAGCATAAACTGAAACTAGACAGCTTCATTATAGGAACACTGAGTATAGCTAGAGTATAGCTGCTTCTCGCTTGGGCTAGAAAATAAAAATGCCTTTAGACAGAAATACGGTTTAAAGAGGATCGATTTTCTTATTTGATGATACAAATCTCATGGTATTATGTGTACATGCTCACATGTACTATTTTTCCTACACACAAAATAATACTTCAATTATAATACTGCAATAGCTGAACTCTCTCTTGGTACAGAGCTGACAGTTTTTGGCAATTATGTTACTCGAAGGACCTGTACTGAGTATAAAGGTTTTGTGTTTTTGTGTGATTCAGCAGTTTCACTCAATTAAACACTTTCTTTACCAAAAATAAAGCTCGTCGCAAACACCAAGTTGAGAAGGAGGACTTTGAATATCACATGACACATGGAAAAATAGACAAGATCAGATTAGCTGACACATATGCCAATCAAATGCTTTAGGGAGAGATTATGATTAGCTAAATGAGATCATCTTGGGTCCTTCCACACCACATTTACAAGAGAAATTGAATTCCAGTCAAGTGACATATCCTATAGAGAGGAGGACAACTACGGCATTTGAATTTGGCTCTGCGAACGACGAGATCATGTCTTACGACCAATTGGTAGCTTATGATTAAAGTATTGTGCATCCGTGATCTGAATCATATCAGATCATAAAAACCATATACATGTATTTGAGTTGCTTACCTTCAAAAACCATTCCAGAAAGCTCGTCATTACCAGCCAGTATTAAGTTGAACAGTTTGCAAATATGTTCCTCATGGTAAAACTCAAAGACTCGACACCCAACAGTTGTCAGACACTCCCATGAACACTCTTGAACAGAAATAGTCTTTGACAGATGGATTGAGTCTGAGACAAGCTTTCCAGTTTCTCTTCTCATATATATAGCGTTGGGGCCAGCATGGTATTCCTACAATCAAGAGAATGAATGGTAACATCTGCTGGCTCGGTGTTAACAGTTAACTTTTAAGGAAACAGCACACTCCGTCAAATTGCTTCAATTATATTGTCAAAATTTTGCCTAGATGTAGAATGGTAGCAAATTACATGTACAGCAGTAACTACCACTATGTCAACAGCACAGGCAGTTTTATTTTATAAAACTATTGTTGTTAACTATAAGCCTACAATATAAGATTCAAATTGTAGACACTCACATGAGCAAACAACTTCAGACAGAAAAGAGAAAACATGAAGAACAGTAAACGAGTGTCCATGTTGATGTTTGTAATCTATCCTTTACTTCTGGTCTGCAGCAGCATGAGAACTGTATCAGCCAAGGTAGCGTGATCAGATGCTTTAACCAAATATAGTAATTAATTCAACAGCCTTTTCTAGCTAGTCATTCAGGAAGATTATGTGTACTCAGTGTAAAGTGCTTTTTCATCAAGGTCATTAACTAAAGATTCACCTGACATGTTTCCGCTAGTTTAACATCATTGAAACTACTTAAACTGATATCAGAAGCATTTCATCAATAATTTACTGTTGAAATCAATAGCACATCTGATATTTGTCATGGTGATGTTTGTTTTAATAGTTTATCAAAAGTAGTCAAGATGTCTCAGCTTCAAATTCAATAAATTATATTTGGATCCAATATTGCTAGATGCAGTTTTTAAAGAAAGATAAAAAGCTACAGACTCAGTATTAATAAATATATACAGGTGTAAAACTTAATAACATAGATATTGTTTTGTAGCTGTGTTTTTAAATACCAAAAACCAATTCACGCAAAATCTTTAGTAGCATTTTACAACACAATGTCACTTGAAGTTGGACTTTTTACTGGATCATAAAAAATAGCTTTTTACTGACCAGAATACAAATAACTCCATTTAAAAGGTTTGAAATAAGCCATATAGCTTCCCAACACATGTGAAAATTCTGTAAAATCCAAATATGTAATCCTGTTAATTAAATAGCTATGAATTGACCACAAAACACTTAACATTAATGAGTGTTTTTAAACGCAGCACTAAAATCAAGAACAGAAAATTGCTGCTGGTCTTCAATATTTTTTGAAAATACATTTTATCAACTTTTTAAATACAAATGAATTGTGATTCTAAAGTCATTCTGACCAAATTCTAATTTTCAAAAAAGATTTTTTTAGCAAATTTTAATACTTCTGCCGTTCACATTAGTATATATAGTTGTTAAAATGAGAAATAGTAAGGGTAATAAATTTTTCAGAATTCACTCTATACATGGAAAAATCATTGGACTGCTTAAGTTTTCTGATCTAACCAAAATCAAATGACTAACATAGCAATCAGTACTTTATTTTCTTTAGTTAGTAAAAACTGGTAAATGAAGTTTCTAGTTCAATATTCTATTATATGGGGTGAAAGGCATACGTCTCAAACTGTATAAAACTCATTTGATTCAGTTTCAGGTCTATTTCATGCAGAAGACCGTTTTCCAAGCATAATTTCTTCAGTAATTTTAAGAGCTTGTTCTAGATAAAATTGAAGGCAAGCTGGCTCAGTTGGTGGTGTTCTTTTGTTTTCAAACATGAGTGTTGTCATCATCGCCATTTTATGCTTCTCTTTCTTTATTATTTTGGTGTCGTTGCCTTGAACTCTCACATTGTTTCTCACAAATTTTACCATAAAGTGATTGATTGCTAAAGGCTAGTACTCTTTATTGTTACTTATCTAAAGGGACAATTTTTATACAAAATTTTAAACATTATTTTGATATATTATACCTTTTGCTCTTTTTGTTATGATTCTTAAAATACTGAGTTTTCAGTGTTTTAAATATTGTCTTTGTCTGTTTGTTAGTTTTATTTCATTGAAAAAAGTACAAAGCAGAAATATAAAAAAGGTACAATGAAAACCCTCGAAGCAGTAGTGTAGCTAGTTATGGCACTGGTTCCTGACTAGCAGTTAGTTCATTAGTTAGATGAGAAAAGACACTAGCTACTCAAGGGATTCAAGAAAGGGTTGCTTGAGACTTGATTTGAATTGTTCAAAGTTGCTTATCTGTCGGAGATCAGTTAGCAAGGAGTTCCATACCACCGACACCTGAAACATGACCTGTCTATGAAGTGAATAAAATATATAACATATAAAATGTCGGGAATTTTATATGTTACTTGTTTTCTTAATATACAAGTTATAGTGCAAAATGATGTAATAGTTTTTATGAAATAGTTTGTTATTTTTACAATGTATTTTTGATTGGGCTATATTTACATAACTAATCGGTTCCACTTTATTTTTTTCTCAGCTGCAACATTTAGTTGTTTAGTTTTTACAAAGAGTTACCAGCAAATTTCTAAAATAAACAGCTGAAATCAAACTCAATCGTGTTCTAAAGTATCTTCCTTTAAAAAACCTTTAATGTTGCCAGAGCCATTGTATTGCTATTGTTAGCTTCTCTTCTTAGAGCATAGAACAAAGGAGTTTTAGGTTATGACTCGACAGAATTGGTCCAAAAGCCATTTTATTATAACACAACAAAACATATAATAATACTATGTTAGAAAGTATGAAACGTGATAAAACTATACTTGATTGTCTCAAACTGCTTTCAAAAGCTATGACGTTCTAAATACATACTGCCTTCATATTTTTTATTTTCATATCTTTTTAGGCCTACTTATTTTTTTAAACAAATTATAGCAAAGTAACAGAAAAAAAGAAATACATCTATAAAAAAAGGGATTAAACTTAGGCTGAGGTGTTCATGGACTCATTTATATGCACACTTGCATCCACCCGTAAGCGCGCACTCTATTCCTTTTTAGCATCAGGAAGTACATCAGCTCTTTCTTGAAACACAGATCAGACAATAACAATGAAGTGCAAGTCAATATTTTTTATTTGTTTTCTTAATAAAGTTACTTGCAGACCAACTGACAGAGTTTCAATAAAAATAGGAAATGTATTTTATTTTTTGAGACATCTCATGTATATGTGTATTCGATAAAAGCTTGCTGACTAAAGTTTTCTTATTAAGACACTTATGTGCTGTTGAGTTTGTCATAAAATTTTTTAATAAAAACTCAAAATTTGTTGTAATTTATCAGAAACTTGTCAAAAGAGAAACGATTAGCAAAACAAAGTTTGACAAGTTAGAGCAATGAGCAAACAACTTCCAGTATGAATATTAATCATATGTCATCTCTTCAAAGATTTCTCAGAGAAATTTTATGAGAAATGATGACAATGCAAATCATAAGATCACAGACTCACAGTTGATTTGACGTTTGCCAACTGGTTGGTAACTCAACTAAACATCTTCATTTAGCAATAGTGTAGTTGCAGGTACATCAGCATTAACTGATCAACTATAAAGGAATAGATGAGTTGATGCGGATGAGACAACTCCTAGTATACCTAGTTGAAGTTTTAGTGCTTGACTTGGATGGCATGTAAAATCACTTTAAAGCAATCGCTCTTTAATGTACTAATTTTTATTTCTTAACCAATGTATTTCAATGTTTGTATAAAAGTGTTCGCTTAAACTTGAGGAGATGAGACAACTCTAGTAAGGTCAGACCAGCACTATTTTTAAAAGACTTCTATAAAATTATCATTTAAATAATTTTGTATTATTGATACAGGTAGGTAAAGAAAACTGCTGAGCCATTTTAAAGTACAATGTAATATAATCTATATATAATATATATTATATATTATACATTATATTATTATAAACTTGAAATCTTACTTACAATAGACACTAAATGTGAGTTAAGTTCTGAAGCTGTCAAACAAGTGTCACAGCTTTGTGGTATCTTATTTTTCACACCCACAGTTTATCAAGGTTTATGTGTATCACCAAGCTTTGACTGTTTATCAAGTTTGTCAATGCATTTTGTTTTTTGTCTTTTAATGAGATTCATGACAGAGCTGTTTTGTTTTTTGTAAGCAGTCCAATTTCTGCAGTTTTTTTAGTTTTTCTCTCAAATTTATATTTGGCTGTACCTCTTTGTCAAACCAGATAAGAATACATTTTTAATTGATTTTTCCAGTTTTATGAGATGCCAATTTATTGACAAGCAAAAAAAACTTTTGATTAAATAGGTCAATCATGTTATTAGTGTTCTGTTTAATCAGAACATCATTTCATCTGATGGAAGAAAACTCATTTGAAGTGTTGTCAGGCACGAATCTGGAGTAATCTCTATAAGTGAGTTTCCAGAAAAAATAAGTTATATGTGACACTAATTTTTCTTACAAAAATTCCCAAATTATGATTGCTCTTAGACAATTAAGTACTCCAAAAAACTTGGCGTGATGAGAAAAGATTCTGTCCACATGATCAATTAATGTCGAAGAGTTTGTCGCTATTCTTGTTGGTTTACCAATCATCTTTTTTAAGACATAGGATTACACATTTTGCTTTTCCAATTGAACCTTTTTTTGTGTTAAACAAGTTGACATTGAAATCACCCAATACTAAAACTTCTTTACCGTTGCTGTAACACTCTTTCACGAAGTTTGAAAACTTTGTTATCCAATCAACTGTTGAATTTGGAGGTCTATAAACAAAAGAGACTACATGTATGTCAGGCCTTGAAATCACTGGAAAGACTTTAATGAAAAAATCGTCAGCATCAATTTTATTAATTGGAAATTCCACACACTTGAAATTAATAGAGGGGTGCATATAGCATTACAAGCCCTGGTTATAGCTTTTACCATTTCTTATTATATTGTAACTGGAAATTGTAAAGTAATCATCACCCTGTCTATCTCCAACAACTGTCTCAGAAAAAATCTAATAACTTCAATTTATACTTGAAAATCAAATACTTCACTTTATCTATTTTGAATATAAACATCTAACATTTGACTGTGCAATGGAAAATCCTTTAGAAGTTTAGAGAAATCCATCATATAAAAGGTTCATCATGACATAAACAATGAGCCGATAGTATACTGATTCAATGTGAGATGGAATTTTGGTAGAATAGGGAAGAGGAAAACTTAACTATTAAGGACCTCATTCTTTTACCATCCTTGAACAACCTTTCTAAAGAGGCATCAGGGTCAGTATCTTTGATACCTTGACTAATGTTATTGTCATTTACACCGAGTGAGACACCCTTAACAATAACAACATTCTCTTTAAGAAAATCAGGATTAACGGAGAGTCTGCAGGATGATCCATCAAACAGATCAGATTTCCAGTGATCTGCAACTCCTTTAGCGATTTCCCGAGATCAAAACTGAATCATAATTCTAGGACTGTCTGACTTGAAGACTGGACCATACTGACTGTTAATAGCTTTCCGTAAGGTGTCTTGATTAAATGAGTTATGAAGAGAAGAGTTGGGTCGACTTGAAACCACAATGGATACTTGAGTGTCTCAGTATGTACAATGTTCACCCTGCTCTTGTGGCATTCATCAAGATGTCAATGACCAAATGGAAGACGGAACTGGAGGCTAATGGCAAAAAGCTGGCGAGTGTAAAAATTAAGCGAGGCACCTATCAAGGTGACTCCTTATCACCGCTGCTTTTCTGCATATGCCTAAACCCTCTAAGCAATATGCTGGAGAAGACTCACTATGGGTACCAGTTTAAAAGTGGCACCAAGATAAGCCACTTCTTCTACATGGATGACATCAAGCTGTACGCTACGCTAACAAAAAAAGGGACATTGATTCGCTAATACACCTCACTCAGGTATACAGCAAGGACATCGGAATGATCTTCGGTATTGAGAAATGTGGAAGGCTAACTCTTAAGAAAAACCATTCTATGCTCACAGATGGCCTAAGAATGCCAAATGGTACTATCAAAGATATAGAAGAAGGGTACAAGTACTTGGGGATTATGCAAAGCAACATCAACCACAAAGCCGAGGTACGTCACAAAGCCATTACTGAATACAAAAAACGCCTTCGGCAGGTCCTACGGAGCCAGCTCAATGCCAAAAACCAAGTCATGGCAATAAATACCTACGCACTGCCAGTAATAAGATATCCAGCAGGCATAATAAAGTGGACTGAGGAAGCCATCAAAGAAACAGATATAGCAACTCGTAAACTGCTGACCATGCATGGAGCACTCCACCCAAAATCTGATACTACTAGATTATATCTCGATAGGAAAGATGGCGGTAGGGGACTCAAAAGTGTACAGCAGACAGTGGAGGAGAAAGAGCAAAGCATCAAAGCCTATGCAGCCTCTATGGCCACTTCAGATAAGTTGCTAGCTGAATTTCAATCGGCTGCTCTTACAATGGACCTTCGCCCTGATGATAAGGAAATTGACTGGCACACGAAACCTCTTCATGGTGCTTACCACCGACAAATATCTAAGGTTGGCGATCTTCACCAGACATATATGTGGCTGAACAAAGGAAACCTAATGGCCAATACAGAGTCACTAATCATGGCAGCCCAGGAGCAAGTGCTCCCAACAAGGCAACTCCAAACAAAAATCTATCACACTAGAGACGATCCTAGATGCAGACTGTGCAAAGATGCACCTGAGACCATCCAACACATCATCAGCAGATGCAAGCAGCTAGCAGGAAATGCATACACTGAACGGCATAATCATGTCGCAGTTGTTGTGTGTAGAAGTCTATGTGACGAGTATGGCCTTAATAAACCACAACACTGGTGGGAAACTCCTGATAAGGTCAATGAAAATGATCGCGCTAAGATCCTCTGGGACTTCTACATCGGGACTAACAAGCATGTCCTAGCAAACCAATCAGATATAGCTGTGGTGGACAAAGAAAACAAGAGAGCTACTATAATAGATATAGCAGTACCCAATGACTACAATATAGACAGCAAAAGAAAAGAAAAGGTAGAGAAATATCTCCCTCTTGGAGAAGAGATTGAAAAATGCTGGGATGTAAGAACAACTGTAATCCCAGTAGGCATTGGGGCACTGGGCGCAATATCACCGGCGCATAAAATGTGGCTTGCCCAAATACCAACAGCAATCAACTCAGGTGAGTTGCAGAAAAGTGCGCTACTGGGAACAGCTAAGATCTTGAGGCGAGTGCTCAAACTCCCAGGTCTCTGGTAGGAGACCCGAGTTAGAGCAGAAACTACCACCCATACGGGTTAACCGGGGTGAGGAATCAATTTATATATATATACATGTATATATATATATATATATATATATATATATATATATATATATATATATATATATATATATATATATATATATATATATATAAATATATATACATATATATACATGTATATATACATATATATATATACATGTATATATATATATATACATGTATACTAGCTGCGCTACCCAGAGTTGCCCGATATTAAACATCAGCTTGTCAACAATGAGAAATAATGAGAATTGCCAGCCACTTGCTATTAGCTTGGCACATTGCCAGTGTAAAAATTGAGTAAGCTCACTAATAAGAACTGTGGCTTCTCATGGCGTTATGCCATCACATTACGTTGTGACAGAGTGCGGTACCGTATTTGCTCCCATATAGCGACATATATTGCCTAACCTAGCCTATATCATGTGCTGTTTGGTAAGGTGTCGGACTGATGAACTGGAGGGTCCGAGATCAAATCCTCTGCAACACGGATTCTTTATTCCAAGATTTTAACAGCTATAGCTAGAGCTACACACATACATACGACCAACTTTGAGAAACATATATATAGATATATATCTATATATATATGTATATATAATTTAGAATATGTATTATATAGTTTATATACATAAATTATTAATATAATACAACACAATCAACTTTATACACATCCTAAAATGTTTCTCAAAGCACTTTTTTATTACAGACAATTTCTTGCATCTATATTCTATCACATGTTAGATTATGCTGAAAGTAATAAATATGTTCTGGTTTACCTGTACTAACCTCACGCTTTAGCTGTTGTAAAGAAGAATATTGATGAAAGATGATTGGTATTTTTAAACTTCCTGTGTTGCGGTTCAGATAGTCAGTGAATATACTGACCACTTGGCTCAAACAAATTTTCAGGTCCAAACGTTTTTGCATGCAGGCACTATTTAGGTTAGGGTAACAAGCAGTATAGCAGGGTTGAAATGAGAGATTACACCAAAATGGAAATAGTTATTTTTACTACAACAGACTCGTACAATGACGATAAAAAGGACAAAAATGATGACGGTGATGAACATCTTCTCTACTAATAGCTTTTTTGAACACTAATTTGTGAAAACTTTACAAAAAAACTTTTAAAATGTTAACCAGAGAACAGGTTAGACATGGAAATATCTAAACTACACCAAAAACAAAAATTCGGTTTTAGCCTTTCAGATAAACAATGCATTGATATTATCAAGCGTTCAATTATAGCTGTTATCTTCTACTAATGGAACAACTTCTGCTGACCGATTTATTGACTGGCTAACTGACTGAGTTACTGACTGAATGACTGGCTAGCTGACTGACGAACTAACTGATTGACTAACTGACTAAATGACTGGCTGACTAACTGATTGACTGACTGACTAACTGACTAAATGACTAGCTGACTAACTTACTGACTGACTTATCTGCTGACCAATGATTTCATTCATAGACCAGCCTGAGGTGTTGACCTTCTGGTTGACAAGTAAAGCACATATTAGGCTACTATCGAAACAACTCTCAGGCTAATCATACAATAAATGGTATACAGTCATGTTCTGTTACAGATACATTTACATGTACAACTCTTTTTGCTACAAGTGCAACTCGTGTTACCCCTCTGGTACAACCCATACTAACTTCTTGCATAGCTCTGAATACTTTGCAAACTAGTGATTTGCGATTTTTATTGTTATTAGCTTTTCTTTTAATGTCAGTGGAATGACCACGGAAAAAATACACGATTTAGCGCGTATTTAGCTATATTTAAAGTTTTACTCAATTGTACACCTGCTAGGCTAAAAGCTTAAGAAGGTTTATTTTCAGAACTAAAAATTTATATTTTCACGACATGTATTTCCTAGAAACAAACACCAAATTGCATTTAAAATTGCAAGTATATTGTAAATATCAACATTATGCTTTGCTGGACTACCGCATACTTTAATTATACAACTTATGAAATTATAGTACATGCAGTTTTTATGTGCAATACTTAAATTATTTGTTTTTAGAACATACATTAGAGCGGCAGAACAGCAACATGTTGTGTTTCGTATTGTTTGTCTGCGAACTTTGTAATTAAGCATGTCTAAGTCTAAAGTGAATTACAATGCATTCTGGGAGGCTGAATGTCAAAGGATTTTTTTACAAAAGAACTTAGATGGTACACTGCAGGAGACATCATTAAACTCGTAAGTTGGACTCAATACACCGAGGCAGTCTCCATCATTATCTGGTTGTCCCACCATCCAGTAGGCATTTGTTATTGGACTGGTTTGAATTCCTTCCCAATTCCATGAACCAGCATCCTTCTTTCCACCAATGAGATAAAAACTATCCGACCAAGCTGAAATAATAAATGTGAGCTCTTTATCAAACAGTTAAGATCATCTCAGTTTTATAACTGAGCTTCATCCTATAAAAAGGTAGCATAACTCTTAGCACACCACTTATTTTTAATTCAGAGTAGCTCACCCATAGTCATTTGGCTAAAATAAAAGTAAAATTGCTATTGGCTCACCAGATTTCGGAAAACCGCATATGGTGGCGCTTCAAACCTTTCATAGTTCAACAAACATTATAATAACAATAATTGTATATTTATCATATAAGAATGTCTTATGTAATGCACATTGATCGCAAAACAGCTTAGAAAACTAGGTTCCTCCAAAATTTATACTAGAATATCATTGAAATGTCAGTGATATAAATCTGTCCAGTAATCAATAGTGATTTTGTATCGGTGGTAGTAATAGTAGTATTAATAGTAATAGTCGTAGCATGAGTAGTAGTAGTAGTAGTAGTAGTAGTAGTAGTAGTAGTAGTAGTAGTAGTAGTAGTAGTAATAGTACCAGTAGTAGTAGTAGTAGTAATAATAGTAGTAGTAGCAGTATTAGTAGTAGTAACAGTAGTAGTAGTAGTAGTAATAGTAGTAGTAGTAGTAATAATAGTGGTAATAATAGTTTATTAAAACTTCCAATTTAGGAAGAATGTTTTCTTAAAAGTCCTGAGGATATAAAATGTACAATTCTTTGTAACATTGAAATATATGTTTGGAGTTTCTGCCCACATTATTGCTGCTTTGTTGTTTGTGTACATGGTTGATACATCAAGCACCAGCGGTGCTCAGACACCAAGAAAAGTGCTAGCCAGATTGAGACTGTTGATTATGTTTATGTTGACACTGTTGCTTGTGTCGATGGTAGTGAATGGTGTTGATGTTCTCAGATGCTAAATATATAATCACTATTACATTATTACTATCACAGATACCACTTGTCAATTCATAACTCACCTTTAGTTTTTATAATGAGCTCAGAAAACCATCTAGCAGAGATCACAGTGTCAAGTGTCAGCAAGTACTCTCCATCCTCCAAACAGTGTGTCTTAGCATCAGTCCAGCTCAATGCAAATTCAACCAATCGGATGCATGCGTGCTTATGGTGGTTGTAGACATATGAATGAGAACAATTTCCATGTACTGAAACACATTAGTTTGTTTGGTTAAAAACTAAGAGCTTAAGGATCCTCAAAAGCAGATCTGCTATTATGATTTGGTAACCATCTAGACACCTCATAACCAAAGCTGTTTGTGTCATGCTCAGCAGTCAGTGTTTGTAACAATAACGATGTTTATATAGTTACCAGCTTTGTTCATAATGTAAAAACTGAGACAAAATATTTGGCATTTTAGTTTGCTAGCATAAACTGAAACTAGACAGCTTCATTATAGGAACACTGAGTATAGCTAGAGTATAGCTGCTTCTCGCTTGGGCTAGAAAATAAAAATGCCTTTAGACAGAAATACGGTTTAAAGAGGATCGATTTTTTTATCTGATGATACAAATCTCATGGTATTATGTGTACATGCTCACATGTACTATTTTTCCTACACACAAAATAATACTTCAATTATAATACTGCAATAGCTGAACTCTCTCTTGGTACAGAGCTGACAGTTTTTGGCAATTATGTTACTCGAAGGACCTGTACTGAGTATAAAGGTTTTGTGTTTTTGTGTGATTCAGCAGTTTCACTCAATTAAACTCTTTCTTTACCAAAAATAAAGCTCGTCGCAAACACCAAGTTGAGAAGGAGGACTTTGAATATCACATGACACATGGAAAAATAGACAAGATCAGATTAGCTGACACATATGCCAATCAAATGCTTTAGGGAGAGATTATGATTAGCTAAATGAGATCATCTTGGGTCCTTCCACACCACATTTACAAGAGAAATTGAATTCCAGTCAAGTGACATATCCTATAGAGAGGAGGACAACTACGGCATTTGAATTTGGCTCTGCGAACGACGAGATCATGTCTTACGACCAATTGGTAGCTTATGATTAAAGTATTGTGCATCCGTGATCTGAATCATATAAGATCATGAAAACCATATACATGTATTTGAGTTGCTTACCTTCAAAAACCATTCCAGAAAGCTCGTCATTACCAGCCAGTATTAAGTTGAACAGTTTGCAAATATGTTCCTCATGGTAAAACTCAAAGACTCGACACCCAACAGTTGTCAGACACTCCCATGAACACTCTTGAACAGAAATAGTCTTTGACAGATGGATTGAGTCTGAGACAAGCTTTCCAGTTTCTCTTCTCATATATATAGCGTTGGGGCCAGCATGGTATTCCTACAATCAAGAGAATGAATGGTAACATCTGCTGGCTCGGTGTTAACAGTTAACTTTTAAGGAAACAGCACACTCCGTCAAATTGCTTCAATTATATTGTCAAAATTTTGCCTAGATGTAGAATGGTAGCAAATTACATGTACAGCAGTAACTACCACTATGTCAACAGCACAGGCAGTTTTATTTTATAAAACTATTGTTGTTAACTATAAGCCTACAATATAAGATTCAAATTGTAGACACTCACATGAGCAAACAACTTCAGACAGAAAAGAGAAAACATGAAGAACAGTAAACGAGTGTCCATGTTGATGTTTGTAATCTATCCTTTACTTCTGGTCTGCAGCAGCATGAGAACTGCATCAGCCAGGGTAGCGTAATCAGATGCTTAAACCAAATATAATAATTAATTCAACAGCCTTTTCTAGCTAGTCATTCAGGAAGATTATGTGTACTCAGTGTAAAGTGCTTTTTCATCAAGGTCATTAACTAAAGATTCACCAGACATGTTTCCGCTAGTTTAACATCATTGAAACTACTTAAACTGATATCAGAAGCATTTCATCAATAGTTTAATGTTGAAATCAATAGCACATCTGATATTTGTCATGGTGATGTTTGTTTTGATAGTTTATCAAAAGTAGTCAAGATGTCTCAGCTTCAAATTCAATAAATTATATTTGCATCCAATATTGCTAGATGCAGTTTTTAAAGAAAGATAGAAAGCTACAGACTCAGTATTAATAAATATATACAGGTGTGAAACTTAATAACATAGATATTGTTTTGTAGCTGTGTTTTTAAATACCAAAAACCAGTTCACGCAAAATCTTTAGTAGCATTTTACAACACAATGTCACTTGAAGTTGGACTTTTTACTGGATTGTAAAAAATAGCTTTTTACTGACCAGAATACAAATAACTCTATTTAAAAGGTTTGAAATAAGCCATATAGTTTCCCAACACATGTGAAAATCCTATAAAATCCAAATATGTAATCCTGTTAATTAAATAGCTATGAATTGACCACAAAACACTTAACATTAATGAGTGTTTTTAAACGCAGCACTAAAATCAAGAACAGAAAATTGCTGCTGGTCTTCAATATTTTTTGAAAATACATTTTATCAACTTTTTAAATACAAATGAATTGTGATTCTAAAGTCATTCTGACCAAATTCTAATTTTCAAAAAAGATTTGTATAGCAAATTTTAATACTTCTGCCGTTCACATTAGTATATATAGTTGTTAAAATGAGAAATAGTAAGGGTAATAAATTTTTCAGAATTCGCTCTATACATGGAAAAAACATTGGACTGCTTAAGTTTTCTGATCTAACCAAAATCAAATGACTAACATAGCAATCAGTACTTTATTTTCTTTAGTTAGTAAAAACTGGTAAATGAAGTTTCTAGTTCAAAATTTTATTATATGGGGTGAAAGGCATACGTCTCAAACTGTATAAAACTCATTTGATTCAGTTTCAAGTCTATTTCATGCAGAAGACCGTTTTCTAAGCATAATTTCTTCAGTAATTTTAAGAGCTTGTTTTAGAACAGATTGAAGGAGAACTGGCTCAGTTGGTGGTGTTCTTTTGTTTTCAAACATAAGTGTTGTCATCATCGCCATTTTATGCTTCTCTTTCTCTATTATTTCGGCGTCGTTGCCTTGAACTCTCATATTGTTTTTCACAAATTTTACCATAAAGTGATTGATTGCTAAAGGCTAGTCTTTATTGTTACTTCTCTAAAGTGACAATCTTTATACAAAATTTTAAACATTTTTTTATACATTATACCTTTTGCTCTTTTTGTTATGATTCTTAAAATACTGAGTTTTCAGTGTTTTAAATATTGTCTTTATCTGTTTGTTAGTTTTATTTCATTGAAAAAAGTACAAAGCAGAAATATAAAAAAGGTGCAATAAAAACCCTCGAAGCAGTAGCGTAGCTAGTTATGGCACTGGTCCTTGACTAGCAGTTAGTTCATTAGTTAGATTAGAAAAGACACTAGCTACTCAAATGATTCAAGAAAGGGTTGCTTGAGACTTGATTTGAATTGTTCAAAACTGCTTATCTGTCGGAGATCAGTTAGCAAGGAGTTCCATACCTCTGACACCTGAAACATGACCTACCTGTGAAATGAATAAAATATAATATATAAAATTTCGGAAACTTTATATGTTACCTGTTTTCTTAATATACAAGTTATAGTGCAAATTGATGTGATAGTTTTTATGAAATAGTTTGTTATTTTTACAATATATTTTTGATTGGGCTATATTTACATAGCTAATCGGTTCCACTTTATTTTTTTTTCATTTGTACATTTAGCTTTTTAGTTTTCACAAAGAGTTACCGGCAAATTTCTAAAATAAACAGCTGGTATCAAACTCAATCATGTTCTAAAGTCTCTTCCTTTAAAAAACCTTTAATGTTGCCAGAGCCATTGCTATTGTTAGCTTGTCTTCTTAGAGCATAGAAGAAGTTTTAGGTTATGACTCAACAGAATTGGTCCAAAAGCCATTTTATTATAACACAACAAAACATATAATAATACTATGTTAGAAAGTATGAAACGTGATAAAACTACTTGTCTCAAACTGCTTTCAAAAGCTATGACGTTCTAAATACATACTGCCTTAATTCATATTTTTTATTTTCATATCTTTTTAGGCCTACTTATTTTTTTTAACAAATTATAGCAAAGTAACAGAAAAAAAGAAATACATCTATAAAAAAGGGATTAAACTTTGGCTGAGGTGTTCATGGACTCACTTATATGCACACTTGCATCCACACGTAAGCGCGCACTCTATTCCTTTTTAGCATCAGGAAGTACATCAGCTCTTTCTTGAAACACAGATCAGACAATAACAATGAAGTGCAAGTCAATATTTTCTATTTGTTTTCTTAATAAAGTTACTTGCAGACCAACTGACAGAGTTTCAATAAAAATAGGAAATGTATTTTATTTTTTGAGACATCTCATGTATATGTGTATTTGATAAAAGCTTGCTGACTAAAGTTTTCTTATTAAGACACTTATGTGCTGTTGAGTTTGTCTTAAAAATTTTTAATAAAAACTCAAAATTTGTTGTAATTTATCAAAAACTTGTCAAAAGAAAAACGATTAGCAAAACGAAGTTTGACAAGTTAGAGCAATGAGCAAACAACTCCCAGTATGAATATTAATCATATGCCATCTCTTCAAAGATTTCTCAGAGAAATTTTAAGAGAAATGATGACAATGCAAATCATAAGATCACAGACTCACAGTTGATTTGACGTTTGCCAACTGGTTGGTAACTCAACTAAACATCTTCATTTAGCAATAGTGTAGTTGCAGGTACATCAGTATTAACTGATCAACTATAAAGGAATAGATAAGTGGATGCGGATGAGACAACTCCTAGTATACCTAGTTGAAGTTTTAGTGCTTGACTTGGATAGCATGTAAAATCACTTTAAAGCAATCGCACTTTAAAGTACTAATTTTTATTTTTTAACCAATGTATTTCAATGTTTGTATAAAAGTGTTCGCTTAAACTTGAGGAGATGAGACAACTCTAGTAAGGTCAGACCAGCACTATTTTTAAAAGACTTCTATAAAATTATCATTTAAATAATTTTGTATTATTGATACAGGTAGGTAAAAAAAACTGCTGAGCCATTTTAAAGTACAATGTAATATAATCTATATATAATATATATTATATATTATACATTATATTATTATAAACTTGAAATCTTACTTACAATAGACACTAAATGTGAGTTAAGTTCTGAAGCTGTCAAACAAGTGTCACAGCTTTGTGGTTTCTTATCTTTCACACTCACAGTTTGCCAAGGTTTATGTGTATCACCAAGCTTTGACTGTTTATCAAGTTTGTCAATGCATTTTGTTTTTTGTCTTTTAATGAGATTCATGACAGAGCTGTTTTGTTTTTTGTAAGCAGTCCGATTTCTGCAGTTTTTTTAGTTTTTCTCTCAACTTTATATTTTGCTGTACCTTTTTGTCAAACCAGATAAGAATACATTTTTAATTGATTTTTCCAGTTTTATGAGGTGCCAATTTATTGACAAGCAAAAAAACTGTTGATTAAATAGGTCAATCATGTTGTTAGTGTTCTGTTTAATCAGAACATCATTTCATCTGATGGAAGAAAACTCATTTGAAATGTTGTCAGGCACAAATTTGGAGTAATCTCTATAAATGAGTTTCCAAAAAAAATGAGTTATATGTGACACTAATTTTTCTAACAAAAATTCCCAAATTATGATTGCTCTTAGACTATTAAGTACTCCAAAAAACTTGGCGTGATGAGAAAAGATTCTGTCCACATGATCAATTAATGTCGAAGAGTTTGTCGCTATTCTTGTTGGTTTACCAATCATCTTTTTTAAGACAGGATTACACATTTTGCTTTTCCAATTGAACCTTTTTTTGTGTTAAACAAGTTGACATTGAAATCACCCAATACTAAAACTTCTTTACCGCTGCTGTAACACTCTTTCACGAAGTTTGAAAACTTTGTTATCCAATCAACTGTTGAATTTGGAGGTCTATAAACAAAAGAGACTACATGTATGTCAGGCCTTGAAATCACTGGAAAGACTTTAATGAAAAAATCGTCATTATCAATTTCATTAATTGGAAATTCCAAACACTTGAAATTAATGGAGGGGTGAATATAGCATTACAAGCCCTGGTTATAACTTTTATCATTTCTTATTATATCGTAACTAGAAATTTTAAAGTAATCATCACCCTGTCTATCTCCAACAACTGTCTCAGAAAAAAAAAACAAATAACTTTAATATATACTTGAAAATCAAATACTTGACTTTATCTATTTTTGAAAATAAACATCTAACATTTGACTGTGCAATGGAAAATCCTTTAGAAGTTTAGAGAAACCCATCATATAAAAGGTTCATCAAGACATAAACAATGAGCCGATAGTATACTTATTCAATGTGAGATGGAACTTTAGTAGAATAGGGAAGAGGAAAACTTAACTATTAAGGACCTCATTCTTTTACCATCCTTGAACAACCTTTCTAAAGGGACATCAGGGTCAGCATCTTTGATACCTTGACTAATGTTATTGTTATTTACACCGAGTGAGACACCTTTAACAATAACAACATTCTCTTTAAGAGAATCAGGATTAACGAAGAGTCTGCAGGATGATCCATCAAACAGATCAGATTTCCAGTGATCTGTAACTCCTCTAGCAATGTCTCGAGATCAAAACTGAATCATAATCCTAGGACTGTCTGACTTGAAAACTGGACCATACTGACTGTTAATAGCTTTCCGTAAGGTGTCTTGATTAAATGAGTTATGAAGAGAGGAGTTGGGTCGACTTGAAACCACAATGTTGTTGTTTTCAAAAAAAGCAGATTTCTGTTGTTTAGGTTGAGCTGGTTGCTTGACAGCTGGGGCTGAAATATGTTGATCAACATTCATTCGGCTAAGATTTGAAGTTGAAGACAAATTTTGTTTGTTGCATGATTTACTTTCTGGGTTTGAACGCACTGTGGCATTGGTTGATTGCTTCCGTAGTGATTGACCTTGGACATAAAGATTTCTCTTTGTTGTCTGAGCATAAGAACTCGTAAGTTAACTGAGCTCATCAGACAATGATCTTCGCATAGCTAGTAGTTTGTTATCAAACTGATTTGATGACCATGATGAATAGTTAACGAATTCAGCCTTAAGATTCTCTAGGGGAAATATATGTTGATAGTAACTTGTAAATTTTTGCTTTCAAATCCGCAGCTCTGGAGATTAGGAGTTCCACTGTAGTACTCAATTTTGTGCAGTTTTTACATGTTTCTGTAGTGTATGATGCACTCATTAAAGCTTCATGATTAATTGCAGGCAAACACACAAAAGCGCTGATTAAATACGTGATGAAGAATTGGATGAAGACAGTGCTGAAAGCTCTCCAATGCACTCTGTTTTTATTTGGTTATTAAGGACCTTCTCTAGATTTTCTGTGAAAGTGGTTAATATTTGCTCATAGTAGAAAAAGAAGATGTCAAGATTTGTAAGCTTGTTGAAAAGTATTCTATTTGTGATATTGTAAAAATTAACAGTATACAATGCTGAAATATTGGAGTGAAAAACGAGACCAGAACGGTCTATCTTCTCCTTGATCAACTCCACTTCATAGTTATATGATACATGTAGATATATCACGAAACCAAGTCAAAAATATTACAATATATTACTATCTGTGGGTTTTCAGGATTACCCAGGACATTGCAGGTAGTTTAACTCCTTTCGGTGGGATCTATTTTCTTGTGCAGAGATTTGATCCTGGACGAGATGTATAGCAGCTGATTAGATTGTATTATTTTAATTGCTTTTTCAAGAGTCTGATAGTACAACTCATTTATCTGTTCTTTTTTATTAGTATCAGAAGATGGTTTTTCTTCTTTTTTTGATTTTAAACCGATTGCTTTACCGCATGCTTTTAAATTATAAAAGAGCAACAGAGACAGCACAAAGTCCGCCTAAGTAAGGTACAAGTGAATAGTGCTATTGAGCCAGTTCAAAATATAATAGAACCTTAGTATAATATACCCGATATTATATATCATATTATAATATTATATATAGTAATATATAATATTTTCCTGCTCATTCTAAATTCGAAGAGTCAATTTTGGCTAATAAGACTGCTCTAGCTTTTCAAGAATGCTTAATATCTGGTAAGCTTGAGGAACCTTATTGTTACACCTTGAGAAGAATATTATCTTCCAAAAAACGATATAAACAAAATAGCTTTAATCTCAATTCACAATAATTTATTTGCAGAAATTATGAACAGCTGTACAAAAAGGGTTTAATTGACAAGATTTAATTTAGGAAACACAAGTAAAAGGTGCTAAAATATCGCAAGAAAAGTTGAAAGAGGCTCTTGAACTCTTCAGCTTCTATTTTGATTTTGATTTGCTGCTTTCTCTATAAGCTGAACTCGCAATAAAAATGAATCTGTTTGGTACATGAGCCGTCATTAAGTTGATGAACTCATCGGAAAAGGTTTCCACAATGGCCATCATCCAATGGCTGATGAGGTGCCCAATAATGAGAATGATTAGGCCCCGTTTGGATTCCAAACCATCTTCACGTTCCATTTAACTTTGCAGCCCCCATCCATGATCTAACATAATAGCTTCTCCAAACTAAATAATTAGCAAAATATCACCTAACAGTTGGTTTAGTCACAATATAGGCTGATCCATAGACTAGTTGGTCTGAAACCTGTATTCAAATTGCTAAGCTCTCTGCTAATAATTTCATGAGCATTAATTTCACTCTCTTTTTATCTGGCTTTTTTTGGAAGCCAATTTGTGTGCAATCTTCATATTTATTTGTCTATCTATATGATACAGCAAATTTCTAGTAACAAAATTTTGGTTTATGAAGTGTTGCTAGCTGTAATACATTTACCTACTTGGACAACTCTGTGACTTACAAGTATAAATTCTGATTCAGTAGCCAAGATTGTCAGTGGTGAAGCTTAGTTATAGCTATAGACCTACTAACTATACTATATTAACTATATACTATATATATAGCTATACTATATACCTATTAACTATATATATATATATATATTAAGTATAGTTAATAGGTCTATGGTTATAGCACATTACTCTGTTGTGTTATACTATATATTGTAAATTACCATTGGTAAAAGTGCATACCTGGGTTTGTCTCTACAACATCGATGAATCATTCTGAAGAAGACTTGCTGGCAAATGTCAGCAGGTACCAACATAACTATACATATTCAATTTTGGTCACTCAGTCCCAAAACCAAAATTTTAAAGTCGATGTATTTACTTGACTGTTTTAAATAAGCAATTGTGAGTTAAATGAAAATTGCCTTATTAACTAAACAATGCATAATATTTAATTGAATCCCTTTTCCTTTAATTAAGTTGTAAGAATAATACAAGGGCATGTGAGCAAGGTATATAAACTATTTACCTTCATAAACAATTTCAGAAAATTTGTCACCATTATCAGCTGCGATCAGGGGGAAGTAGTCCAGTTTGCAAAGATTATTCTTAGGGTTAAACTCAAAGACTTGGCACCCAACAGTTGTCAGACATTGCCATGAACAATGTTGGACAGAATTAGTCTTTGATAGACAAAGGGGCTCTGAGACAAGCTTTCCAGTTTCTTTCCTCATACATATAATGTCGGAGACACCATGGTATTCCTATAAAAGTGAGAATAAATCCAAGCCTTTCCTAATTTTATTTTATAAATTAAGCTATTGAGACTACAGCATCTTTCACCAAAATACGATAATTTTATGGACAAAAATAGCTTTGAATGAGATGTGTATGCATGTATAAATATTAATGAAGGGTAGCTTATATGTGTTATAGCTTAGGAAACAGGACAGCATGTGTGGTATGCACTCTAGGATCTACAGGTAGAGTATTAGGATATAGGTTGTGACACATTCTTGTAACATATTTACCAGTAATTACAGGTTGAGTATCATGTTATAGTTTTGATGATATATATACTAGTAATCATAGGTAGAATGTTATGTTATATTTTAGTATATGCGTACTAGCAATCATAAGGAGAGTATTATGTTATAGATTGTGATATAAATACTAGGAAATGAAAGATTAAAACACATGTCTAAAACTGAAAGCCTATAGACAAAAAACGTCTGGCTACTGCCCAGTCATAAGGACATCGATAAAAGTTATTACTACGTCGAGTACCTGTTTTAAATGCATTAAATCTGATTTAGGTTTGAAGCAATTGCCAAGTACAGCAGCAATTCCTTCTCTGTGAGCAGCAAAGGTGAAAGTAAAATTTTAATTAGTAAACAAATCATATAAAAATCAAATTATAGACACTCACATGAGCAAACAACTTCAGACAGAAAAAAGAAAACATGAAGAACAGTAAACGAGTGTCTATGTTGCTGTTTGTAATCTATCCTTTACTTCTGCTCTGCGACAGCATGAGAAATATAGTAGCTATTGTAGGCTGATCCGATGTTTGAACAAAATCTAGTAATTAATTCAACAGCAATTTCTAGCTAGCCAGTCAGGAAGTGCTTCGTACTTAGCTGATAATAGGCGTTTGTCAAGAGGAGTAAGTAAAAACCTACTTTTCCTGACACACTTCCTCGAGCCTAAAACGAATGATGCCTCTCAACTTGCATCAAGATCATGTGACCAATAATTACCCTAGGACACTTATATTTCGCTAGTATTTAGTTTCGTGAGCAGCATACAGAGTAAAATTTTGCAGCAACTTAATTTCGCAGCTCTGATGAGTGCGAAAATATAGTGATGTGAAAATAAATGCAATGGAACAAACATAATTAGATTCCTCAGGATCAGTTCACCGATAAAAAAATTTCAATTTGCGACTAGTTTGTAATTGTGAACCGCAGGTAGAATGGTGTGGGCAAGATCGATAATGCAATTTGATCGCTTGCTGCTGTTTGTTTATTGGACTATCAACAGGCCCGTATTCCCTGGGGCGGCTGGCCAGCGGAGCCGCCCCAACTTTTTGGGAATTTTTCACGGCTAAGTACAGTCCAACTCGGATAACTCGCCCTCGAATAAAATGTAACATTTCATCTCAAACACAAGGTTAACTCGAACGGATTCGTTTGGTCAGTTCCAACGCAATACTAAATTGCTTCAGATAACTCGACCTCAACATCATTTATTCGAAAAGTTATTTGCCCAACGGCCATGGACGTGGTTTTTATCGCTGAAGAATATCACTTCATTCCAAGTCATAGATAAAAACATCAACTTTTAGTAGTTCTTAGGCGTCATTATTGTCATCATCAGTGGCAAAATATTCTTGCTAACGACTTTTATAAAGGTTTGCAAAAGATCAAGTTTTATCAAACACCCACTTGGCCATGTCCCTTCGAAAGCGTAAAAGCCTCCGAATGAACTTAAAATAAAATCCTCAAAATTGATCTTTGTTAAAACGCTCAAAAGAAAAAGATGTCTTTTTTTCTGAGCGTTTCAATTGCGGTCAAGTTTTGCCTATCTTAATTTAAAAACGTCTCGTCAGTCACATCTCCTAAAACAAAACAAATCTCAAAAATGTTGATACAATTTTGAGTTTGCCAATTCCTGTGGGCCCAGCGCCTCGACTAGTTACAGTACTACTGCGCATGTGGGCCTCATCATGCCTTAACAAGTAAGTACTAAGCTTTTATTTATTTTGTTTAACTTAATCAATATTATAACTATATATTTATTTTGCTTAATGTTTATTTCTATTAATTAAAGAAATAACACAGACACATGCACACACGCACACACACACACCACACACACACACACACACGCACGCACGCACACACGCACACACACACACACACCTTACATCCCACACATCACACTACACCACACCGCACGCACACACGCACACAGGCATGCGCACGCACACACGCACACAGGCATGCGCACGCACACACAAAAGGCCTCAAAAGGTTGTCATAAATGACACAAAATTCTTGACACAAGAAATAGATGTTGGTGTTTCACAGGCGTTTATTATTGCTCCAGTATTATTTTTAATACATTTTTAATTATTTTTAATACATTATCTTCTTAGACTTATTCTAAGAAGCTTTGCCTACGCCGATGATACTTTATCTGATACCAATTATTTTAAAAATATCATTGCCAGCAGCTTTAACAATCTTTCCACCTAATATCCGTTCTCTTAGCAGAGAAAAGAATTTTAAACACTATTTGTCAAACAATTTATTTGATTTTATTGGCCAACTGTTGCCCTTTTTTCTGTTTTATGATTCTTGTATGGCATAAATTGAAAAACATTTCAGTAGGAAAATAAATTATTGCCAATGAAGTAATACATATATTGATTTTTTTGCTGCAGTTCAAGGCCGGTTGTAGTTTTTAGTTATTTATGAACTCCATTTAGTTTATGTCTAATTGCTTTTTAGATGTTTGCAAAATTATTGCTAATGAAGCGATTTCGGAAATGTGGAAACACGGACAGAAGAACAAGGACGGCTGAGAAAGATATTGCCAATATGATCAGCTTTATAAGCAAGAACTATCTATTGCTAGAGCAAGAGTGAGCTAATAGATAGTGCTTCTACCAGATCAAATGCTTCATATATCTTAATAACTCACTAACTTGAGGCTTCATTTTACACTACACTAGACTTAAATAGAATATAGTATCGCAACTTACTGGTTCCTAAATGAGATATTTCTCTTGCCTACCATAGAAACACCTTTCTGCGGCTGTTGCATTCTATAATGAGCTGCAGACAGACAGTTTGTAGTACTTGTGCCTAGGAATAATCTACATGTGTGTGGTACGTCAATGTTGTCTCCTCTTGATCTTGTCTCGCAATTTGCTTCTTGTTTCACCTCATCTTGTCTCGTGTCACTTTGCTATTTTGACATCACTATTGCTAAGTTTTATAATAAGGTATACATGCATTTAATAGTAGTGAGCATTTAATTTTCTATTCAGCGACAAAACTCGCCTCTAGCAATACTAGATGCAAATTTAAATTATTGACTTTGAGAAGGAGTCATCACAACTAGTTTTTACAGGCAATACAGTGCTCTCTCAGGTTATGATGAACCTAATATACAATCTTTCACCTTAAAATGTAGAACACAATGATTTTTCACCCTCTCCATACAAACTATTTTTCACCATACAATAGCAACAAAAATTTCTACCGAAATTAAAACTTAGTAGACGGTGTGCTGAGTATATAGGCATAAAAATATACTAATATGCTATTTGAAGAAATCCCTACTACAATGCATAAGAAGGTACAATGCTCAATCTTTCTCAGTTCGGCTTTATCCGTTATTATGAGAACTGAATCGGAAACAGTTAGGGGGATAAAATTTTAGACAATGAAAGAATTGAAGCTCAGTAAAATAGTTGAAACTACATACTAAAACTTAACTTAACTATGTATTTAGTAAGCTAAATTCATTTAAGTTAAATTCAATGTCTATGTTATACGTCTGTCTCAGAGGTAAGAATTCTTTTTTTTTAATTTTCAACCGATTGCTTTACTGCATGTTTTTGAATTATAAAAGAGCAACAAAGACAGCAAAAACTCCACCTTAGTAAGGTACAAGTGAGTAGTGCTATTGAGCCAGTTCAAATTATAATAGAACCTTAATATAGCATACCCTATATTATATATTGTATTATATAATATTTTCTTGCTCTTTCTAAATTCGAAGAGTCAACTTTGGCTAATAAGACTGCTCTAGCTTTTCAAGCATGCTTAATATCTGGTAAGCTTAAGGAACCTTATTGTTCTTACTTACTGCACATATTACATTGTAACGTTGCATTTATTGCAGGTCACAACTATTAAATACACAAAAAATATAAAGTTACTGTAGGTAACTACAGTTACTAAGGTTAACATATTATTCTGTTACTAATTTTTAATATGTATAGTACGTATATAAAATTTAGATGATTTTTACTAAGGGGTGTTTGTATTAGATATTTATTATGGGTCTCTGTACCCTCTATACAAAATTTTCGCCTCGCAATGCCAACACTAGAGCAAATTAAAATCATATGACAAGAGCCCACTGTGAATGGCCTTGCATTGAATGCGCTATTGGTTTCAGCAGTTACCCTAGGACACTTATGTATTCGCCTCATCCAACTTTCGCATTTTCGTGGAGTCATCCTTTCGCGAAAATTTCATGTGCGAAACTAAACTATCATAACGAACGAGCGAAAACGCGAAATTAAATAGCTTTGTTCATTGATAGTCAGGCCTGTATTCACTGGTTGCAAGTTGGAGCGGCTAATGTTAGGCGACTAGTTATGAACACCTAGGGTGTGGAGGGGGGCGGTGTAAGCCCCCAACAGGTTTCTCTCATGTAGGGCTTCAGCCGGGCCTCTCGTGTAAAGTTTTAAAATTTTTTATCGGAAAGTATCAACATTTGTTTATACAAATGTTGATACTTTCCGATGTTTATTGAATTGGAATTGGAATTGGCAAACTCAAACAGCAAGTTTGATTAATCTAAGCTTAAGAAGTGGCTTTTAACATTAACTCTAAAATTAGTAAACGCAAAGGTTATGCGTAAGTCTATTGCAAGACTGTTCCATTGTGATGGTACTTTGTATTTGATTGTTTTTTACTTGAAACAATATAAAATAATGATAAAGGTAGATTGGTTTTTAGAAATCTGATTTTATAGTATAAATCTTTTTTTGTTTTGTCATCACTTAAATAAAATTTTGAATGAGCTACCAAAAGAATTTTATGCTGGTAAAGTTTATCAACAGGCAACACAAACAGTGGAACAAACAGGGGCCGAGATAAAGTCAGTGGTGGTTTATTAAAGATTATGTGCATTAGATGTTTTTGTGATATTAATATTTTTTAATAAACAAAATGAAGCATTTCCCCATGACTCCAGACTGTAATAAACTTTAGAGTTAATAAACGCGTTGTATATCAGTTTCATAATCCTTCTGGGTAAAACTTTAGAACGTCTACTAATCAGGTCTGGCATAGATCCTATCTGCTTATTCAGCTTATTGATGTGTGTATCCTATACCAGGTGACTGTCCAAATAAATTCCTAAGAATTTGATCGATGATATCTCCTTTAACCCTAAATTAAAGGATTTGTGCAAATAGGATTAAAGTATTTGCAGAGATTTGCTTCTGAAACCAGCAAATTTCAGCTTATGAAATAATATATTGTGATTGATAGTCAAAAGCTTTGCTGAAATCCAATAACATTAAACAAATTTTTTCATCCCTTGTTTTAAGATCTAAACAGTCAGATTAAAATTGAAGAATCAAGAATCAGGAAATATCGCCTAAAATGATAGATATGTATCATCTTGAACTATTATTAGCGTCTAGCCCAAGGACCAAATTCGCATTAACAACTGAGGAGGCTCGCAAATAAATTCGCAGTTAAGAAACATGGAGTCGTTTGACCGAGAGAGAAGATAACTACTGTGCGGTCTTGATTTATTGTTTAGACAAGGTCTTGACAAGATGAGATCGTGTTTCAACTAAATCGTTCTCAAAATAAACTCAAGACGGCCTAGTCTTAGGTATCATTATACAGCAACATAGACAATGTATTTGAGCTTACTTTTGTCTGCAATAGAAAACATTGGCATTTTCTTTGAATAACAAATAAATTCCTCATTTACTTGGCTTGAAATAAAGTATGTAGTTTTTGGCGATATTTGCAAATCCATTTACAACACACATAATTATCCTAAAAGTCAGATAGCATTTAAATTAACTGGTTAAAAAGAACACTTCACTTTTGTCGGCATTTTATGAGAACAGCTGTACCATAAAAATTCTGCTGACCCTAATTTTTGTGTTAAATGCTATTTATCAGCAGTTTAGACACAGTCACAAAAGGATTCCAGTTGTTATGACCCTATTTTATGCTCAGAAAAAAAATTTAAGGTTGTATTATTGCCTGTTATTTGTAAAACAGTTAAGAATACAAAATTTCAGAATTTACTTTATATATAGAAAAAATTGGGATTTTTTTTGTTTCTGGCTTTTACCAAAATCTAATAATTGAGTTAGCAATTAATCCTTCACTTTTTTAAATAGTAAAAACTGATATACAGATTTTTGTTCAAAATAATATTATATAGGAGAGAATATATACGTCTCAAGTTTCATCAAACTCTTTTGATTTGGTTTCTGATCTACTTCAAACAAAAATTATCTTTTTGATCTTGAAAAACCTGCTTTGCACTTGATTCAAACTCGGATCCTCAATGATCGCAAGCAGTCACGTTTAACCATTACGCTAATCTTTAATGCTAATCTGTCCTTGTTGATCGCAAAGATGTTATTTATCTTTGTCCCGCTTGCAGAAGCTAAGTATATATACTTTTTGTTATTCATTAGCATTTTTAAGCTTTCAAAAGATTTTTAACTAGTAATTTTTTTTAATTTGTCTTTTTCAAATCTGCCATTTCAATTTCAAAAATGCCTCTACACTTCTTCAATTCTCAGTATCTCATTTTTACGTTTGTATGTATATTGAGAGGTACCAGTGTCATTGTATTCAAAATTTTAATAGCTTCTGCTGCAACAGTAACCTTTTTAAACACACCCTTCAATGTACCCATTTTTAATTCAACAAATTCACGTTTTTTATTTTGTACTTTTAGTTTTGATTAATTTTGTTAGAATCAAATCATTTTTCATTGTAGTAGAACTGACTATCTAGCCATTACTTGCTAATTATTCCACATTTAACACTTTTGCAATTGTTTTTACATGAAATTTATTTGAATTGCACAAAACACTGCTTCTGATATAAAGTTTAATAATTAGATTGGTAAATGTTGCAATGTTTATCCAAAAGAAATTTTATATATATAAATATATATATATATATTTTTTTTTTATATATGTATATACATATAAATGTATATATAATTTTATTGGCATTAATTTCATATTATAATATGAAATAATGATTATAATAAGTCATGCAATGACTTTTTATAATCAGAGCAACGTCGGGAATCCAGCTATTTATTTATAAGTTCAAACAAACAGCTTTACTGAGTAGATCGTTGTAGAAAACTATGTTTGGATTTTATTATAGGATGAATTTAGTAGATCAGCTTTATCTCATTTCTTCTTTTCAATTGCACATTTATGTTTTAAGTTGTCACAGAGATTTCTCAGCAAATGACCACAGTAAGTAACCACTTTCTAACTCATACATAATCTAAAATCTTTTCCTAGTGTACTTTTATTGCTACTTGAGTCATTGTTTGTTGCTAGCATCTTTTTTTAGAAAATGGAAAAAATAATTTTTTGGTTTTGGCTCAGCAAACATTGCCAACAGCCATTTTATTATAACACAACATGGCATACAATGGAAACAAGTTACAAAAGATAAAATGTGACATTTCAAATTAATTGCTGCAAAAGACTTTCAAAAACAACAGCACTCTCAATTAAGTAACATTGTTTTTATTACCATAATAATATTTTATTAATACTTCTATCCTTATACAAATATTATAGTTTTGTAGAAAACGACAGTAGGTTTGCCTAAAATAAATAACATATGGATGAGATGTTCATGAACTCGTTCACAGGCGCGCATACATACACACTCACATTTACCCAAGCACATGTACATACCGGGACACATGCACAACCATGTGTGTAGACAAATGCTCATTCACTGGTGTTCAGCAGTTGTCATCAACTATGTACTAACTAACTCAAGTGAGGAGAAAACCTGAATCATAAAGAGTTTTATTTTTTAGTGTTGAAAGATTTCTAGAAGTAGAAAGTTATTATAGTGCAGTATCTTTACTCAAACTATTGTTGCTAGGCAATGTTGAACTTCCTTCAAACTTATGAAAGCCCTACAACTAAGGCTAATAGTTGCTTTGAAATAAGAGGTTGCTTACATATTTTAAACAACAACAACTGAAGTAAAATTCTTAATGGTCAAACAATATACATATAATGGTACTGGCTTCTGTCTACATTTGGCTGCTCCAGTCGAAGTATTCAAGTGTGGATATGTGATAAAATGGTTCTCACCAGTGACGGTAGTGATACAGTCACTTAATTATTGTGTATAATATCATTAAAAATTATGTTGTTCCATGTAGTAACCTTTGGACATAATCAATATTTTTACAAGGATTTTATCTCCACAAATGCATGCATCAGAAGTCAATGAGAAGAGAATTTTCCGCGCTGATGTAAATCATAAATTCTCATCTCTAAGTGAATCAAAGGCAGATAGCTGAACTTAAAGTTGTTTTTCACAAAAGAACTTATTTTTTTTATAGCAGGGTATGTCATTAAACTTATAAGCTGAACCGTAAACAGATATACAATTTCCATCCCCAGATGGTTCGTTTGGCTTCCAGTAGTCATAGCTGATTGAGCTGTGTAGAAGTCCTTCCCACTTCCAAACATCCGCATCTTTTCTCCCACCAACAAAATAGTTGTTATCAGTCCAAGCTAAAATTTACCATGAGGCGCTGTTAGTAGATGTCTCATAAAACTTCCGGCTTTAAGGTTAAAAGCTTTTTATGCTTTAGTCAATACTCACCTGTATTATTAAGAATGAGCTCGGAAATCCATTCAGCGGAGTTCATAGTGCCAAGTGTCAGCAAGTGCTCTCCACCCTCCAAACAGTGGGTCTCAGCTTCAGTCCAGTTTTTAGCAGTTTCAACCAATCGAATGCATGTCTGGCTATACTGATTGTAAATGTACGGGAGACAACAACATCTATACACTAAAACACAAAGCCAAGAAGTTATTCTAACTTTGTGACAAATAAGCTATGTACACGTTCTCATCAGTCACAAAAGCGTCTGCCAAATCTTTGCTTAGACTGAGGCTTTCCAATCTTCTTTGTGCCTTTTTTGGAAGACCCTTCAAACTAACCAGTAGATACACACAATTTTTGTTATAATTAGAGTCGTGTTCGTCTGTCCGTTCGAAGCCACTATCTGAGTGTCAGTAAAAAAAACTGGGAATTGAGCCCGGATATTCCCTTCCCATCCGAGCATACCACCATCTGCACCACTCAATCACCTTTTTCGTGACAGAATAACTAGTTCACTCGACAGTGTCTGTGCACCATGAGAGATCATCATGAGTAATCAGTACATAGACAATTATCCAGTGTAACATCAGGACTCCAGGGTAGTGTAATGGTAGCACGCATGCCTATGATTCTAACGTCATGAGGCAATCATTTTTATTGCTTTGGACAGACAGACACAGCTCTTATTATAGTAAATATTTATTAAACATGACAATCTCTCATGACTTGGGTACTAATATTCACAAAAATAAAACTTTAGAAGTTGAGAATGAGGCAAAGCAGACAATTCTAAAAATGAGTGCAGGTATAAAAAGGCTTGACATAGTAAGTAAGAATAAAGTGAATAATAGCAGATAAAAAAGGCTGTATATAAATATATTATGCTAACGGCTGCTTTAGACATTTAGGTTTACTAGCTCTCTATCTATATACCCCCTTAATTGCACCCCTCCTTCCATCCTTCCCTCCTCCCCTCCTCCCCTCCTCCCCTCCTCCCAACTTCCCAACTTCCCCTCACCCCCACACCCCATTCACCTGCATCTGGCATCTCCAAGGCTACCCTTCCTTTCATCAGACTTCAAAAAACTAAATAGAAATAAAAAGTGATTGTTTATTACTTGTACATTTTTTAGCCTATTAAACACAATATAGTTTAGTTTATAGTTACATGTAACACGTTTGTCCTAATGTTATATGTAACTACAATGTATGTAAAATATCCATCGGTAAATTTGTGGGCCCTGAAATTTATTGAACAAAACACATCGCATTTTTACAAGAATCTTCGATATATGTTTAAAAGGTTACTCTGGTCAAATTTTAAAATATTGTATTAGAAAAAAAACAATATTTTATATCACTTGAGATTTGTGTGTTGTTTTAAATGATCTGACAGCCAAATGTTTCAAGATTCTAATTGATAAAACTTGATTGGAGCTAAAACACTCAGAGGAAAAAGTGTGCTCAGACTTCTCTAAGAAAATGATGTCAATTATTATGCATATTTTTTTAAGTAATCAATATATGGTTTTATCAGCATCAGGTGCCCATATGTTTACACAAAATTTAGAGGAAAACAATGAGACAATTTTTAACCAATCTTACAATCCAATCGACCCTGGCCTAACCCATGCCCAAGTAGTGTCAAATTAAATGTGTCAGAAGTAGCAGGCTCACATAGCCTCTTAGTTATCGGAGGCAGTCAATCAAATAATATTTGGGGAACAGAGAATTCTTAAAGAACCTGGTCCACCATTTACAGTTGGCCAACAGAACTACCTAGCATTTGTAAATGCTCACTGATTACAAGTAAAGAAACAAACTTTTGTTCTACATCACTTTAGGGGCACATGCTGCCCTTTAGGGGCACTTGCTGCCTTTAGGGGCACATGCTGCCCTTTAGGGGCACATGCTGCCCTTTAGGGGCACATGCTGCCTTTAGGGGCACATGCTGCCCTTTAGGGGCACATGCTGCCCTTTAGGGGCACATGCTGCCTTTAGGGGCACATGCTGCCTGTTACAAAAAATTTTATTGATTAATTTCTAGGTTGACTTACACTAATTATTAGAAACAGAGAAACCTTGTGATGCTTGTGTTAGTTTTCAAATGCTTGTAAAACTTGTTATTGAAAAGCACTCGCCTTCATAGAAGATTCCGGAAAGCTTGTTTTTACTGGGAGTCAAAGTTGTGTTATATAGTCTGCAAACACTTTGATCTGTATTAAACTGATAGGCATGACAGTGGTAGGTTGTCAGGCAGTGCCATGAACAATCTTGAATGGAAACAGCTTTTGACAGATGAGTGGGCTCTCCAGTTAGTTCTCCCCTTTCTCTTTTTATATATGTCACACTCAAGGGGCCACGCTGCTCCTACAAAAATTAATTTAGCAGCTAACATGGTTTCTCTTCAAGACTACCCTCATTGGTAATGCATACTGTAGTTTGGATGATATAGGCATTAAAACTCCTAAGCCGATAGACCTCATTGCCAGTTAACTAACCAATGCTAATGCATTGATTATATAATTATCACTCACTCACAGAAGAGTGTCACATTTTAGCCTACATGATGTACATACCAGTTATCTCCAGTACCATTTTACTGTTTCGATAATAAACATACCAAAAGTAGCTTAGTGATCTAGGACGCCTGACTTGCAAACAACAGGCTGGTGTTCAATTCCCAAGAAGGCCACTGGTGATGACTGTAATGACATCCAAACCTAAATTGTTCTGTGCAACCGGGCATGTTTCCATTACCGAGGTTCTCTTGTCACCGAACTCAGACAAGACCAGCCAAGATCACAAAGCCATTATTTGTGTGACAATGCTCTTGAAAATACACACAGCCTCTCCTAAGCAGACTCTATACTCAATCCACGAGAGATCGCTCACACATCAGAAGTGACAAATTGAATGTTACATTGTGGTTTGGATGATATGTAGTAGATTAAGGCGTCTACTATACACAACGTTTTATATTTAGTAATCATCAGGAGTACAAGAATAAGTGCCACATTTTCATGCTGTTTATGGTTTAGATAACACACCACCAGCAAATGTGCAGAACAAAGAGATAAAATACAAAAGAACAGACTGCTGTGAGATGAGTTGAGATAGACTGTGTTGAGGTAGAAATCATCCAACCATAACATATATAGCCTAGAGCAGGGATGGCCAAATGATTTTGGCCATGATTCGTTACAAATAAATCTGACGAATGAAAGATCCACAACAAGCTGAAGATGTGTATTTTTCTTTTTTATCATACATAAATATGCAATTAGTTATGTACAGCTTAAAATAAAGGCGTCAAACAAGGCGTCAAATACTATTTTTAAAAAACTTCATTTATTTACATAATTTGACTAAAAATCAGTGAATAAATGTGCTGCAATAAATATGTCTGATATCAGTGAGAAAAATGATGAGTGGGCTCTGACTTCACAATACTATCAAAACGCAGTTTCCTGCTAGTTACAGCAACTCTTAAAGTTTACAAAAAGGAATATTTGTGAGGCGTGTTCTATGTTTACTTTTTACAAAATTCATTGCTGAAAGCCATGAATTTACAAAAATTCTGAGAAAAGTTTAGAAGAATTTTAAAACAAATTAAAAAAATACTTCAAAAAATTTTTTCCGAGAGCTAACTTAAAAGATCCACAAAAAAACTACCAAGATCCGAACCCGGATCTAGATCCGCCATTTGGCCATAGCTGGCCTAGAGGATATACAGTAGAGGCTCCTATAACCTAAATTTTACATAATGCAAAAAGTTTACGTGATGTTTCTGATTCATAGTACATTAAAAATTCCATATTACATGAAATGTCAAATCCGTGAAAGTTCTCAAATTAGATTTAAATAATGAGAATCTCGTAGTTAGCCTTAAAAATATTGTATTTTCTCTCTTTCTGCACTGGAGAGAGAAAAACTGACGTAAATCTCTATTTTATATAAGCGTCAGGTGTGTCGATAAAGTACAGAAAATGAGTAGTCGTGCAATTATTCAGAATGGATGCAGGTAGTAGATCATCGATCTAAATGTCACGAGTTGAAATATCATCAAAAGCAATTTTTTCTCTTAATCTTGAACTCTATAGACAAATAGAAGGATGGGAAAATAAACACTGCTCTTATTACAATAGATTATATTTTAGTTTTATTTGATTGTTGATGTATAAAACATTTTTTATTACTTTTTTTTGCAGAATAGACTTTGCTGTCTAGAAAAAATAAACCATATGCTTTACATGTAAATGAACATTGGACGTGTGCACTCCCCTTAGATTATTGTAAAATAACCGTAATCATGGAACATAAACCAATAATACACCATTTACAGTACAGCTAATAAATAAAAAATTGAGGATATTTTTCCCGCTTTCAAGGTCCAAATGGGGTAGTTTTAAAAAATCTTGGAATGGATTAGGCAATTTACATGTATTTTACTGTTCAAAATAACATATAACCTTATGAAATAAATGTTCCCAGAACAGATTATTCACATTGTAGGAGTGTCTACTGTACATGACTGTAGCAACAAAAAAACACAATTCTGTACTCTGCAGTTTAAGTGATATTCATATCAGTAACAATAGGAAAATAACAACTCGCTAATTTAAATGATATGTATTTTAGTAGATCTAATATAATGCTAAAAATTGCATGATGTGTATAGGTAGAGTTGAACATGCTATTTAGTGATGCTAATACTCTGATAATATAGTGTGCTATGAGTGATTTTTAAGTGTGCCGTGAAAAATGATTAATAATTGATTTGTTGTCAGCCTTCATTTATATTATTTCTGTTCACTTCTTTGTATTAAAGCACAGAGAAAAAATATTCGCATAATTATTCCAAAACACTAAAAAGCGCTTGATTAGAGCAGGTATTAGAGTGTTAGAAAACTAAGCTGAATATCATGAGGGAGTCCTGTACAAAATGTTCTATTATCTTAGTCTATAATCCTAGCTTCGGACTCTCTTACTAGGGTAAAGACTTGTCAATTGAGCTGAAACATGAATGTTCTAATGGCATACTCAATATGAGCAAATAATATCACACACATAATATTCCATAATACTTATTAAAATTAAAACAGTTTTAAAGCTATATTAAATAATCTGTCATTTAGTTAGGTATTTTATTCATTTATAAAGTTTATAGTTTTGTATGTCATCAGAACTTACATGAGCAATCAATTCCAGTTGGAGGAGAGCAAAAAAGAATAAAATTATACACAACTTCATGGTTCTCCTCGTCGTGTCCGTTTTAGCCTCACAACAGCTTTAAAAGTGTTTGAACCATGTTAGCTTAATCATAATGTTTGAACAAAGTGTAGGATTTAATTGAGTCAAACTTCCGGATGAGACACTATAAAAGATTTGTTAGTTTAATGGTGCCTGTTATTAGACCGAACGGGTTGCTTAAATTATTTATAAAATTGATCAGGTGTTTAAACCAGCTGCAGTAATAAATCAAGTAAACATTCTGTTGAGTCTTTCCGGAAGGTTCTGTGGCTTTAATTCTAGGTTTTATCCGACCAATATTAAATTAATGCTAAATCAATATTTAACATAATAGAAAGTCATTTTGTGGCTTTATTTATTCAAAGTAACAGATTATCATCTATTAAATTTTCAGCAAAGTCTGTCATCAAAAATATTAAAAGGACATGTACAACTCTTTGATTTACTGTCAAAGGACCTAACAATTATTTTAGTTGAATACTTCAAGTAACAGAAATACCGACATAAAATAGAATGAAACTAAAAATTACGAATTAATTTTGCTTGTTTTTATTTCATCAAAGTAGATGCTAATAAAATTACTTTATAATATTTTAGTACAAGAAGGATTTTTACAAAAGAAGGCTTTACAATGCAGCCATAACTCTTTACCTATATAGTGAATCATCTTGAAATATGATTTGTTATAGCAGTTCCTTTTTTCACATTTTTTTGTATTGTTATTATTGGTAGGGGCAGTGCAAAAGGGAAGACAATTGCAAATTCTGTTGAAACTCAGGCTTTTTGATTCCAGGACAGTTTATAATAATTTGCTATTTCTCATGTGTCTCATTAGCCATTTTTGTTTATTTCTCATGTTTCTCATTAGCCATGTTTGTTTATTTCTCATGTTTCTCATTAGCCATGTTTGTTTATTTCTCATGCTTCTCATTAGCCATGTTTGTTTATTTCTCATGCTTCTCATTAGCCATGTTTGTTTATTTCTCATGTTTCTCATTAGCCATGTTTGTTTATTTCTCATGTTTCTCATTAGCCATGTTTGTTTATTTCTCATGCTTCTCATTAGCCATGTTTGTTTATTTCTCATGTTTCTCATTAGCCATGTTTGTTTATTTCTCATGCTTCTCATTAGCCATGTTTGTTTATTTCTCATGTTTCTCATTAGCCATGTTTGTTTATTTCTCATGCTTCTCATTAGCCATGTTTGTTTATTTCTCATTTTTCTCATTAGCCATGTTTGTTTATTTCTCATGCTTCTCATTAGCCATGTTTGTTTATTTCTCATTTTTCTCATTAGCCATGTTTGTTTATTTCTCATGCTTCTCATTAGCCATGTTTGTTTATTTCTCATGCTTCTCATTAGCCATGTTTGTTTATTTCTCATGCTTCTCATTAGCCATGTTTGTTTATTTCTCATGCTTCTCATTAGCCATGTTTGTTTATTTCTCATGCTTCTCATTAGCCATGTTTGTTTATTTCTCATGTTTCTCATTAGCCATGTTTGTTTATTTCTCATGCTTCTCATTAGCCATGTTTGTTTATTTCTCATTTTTCTCATTAGCCATGTTTGTTTATTTCTCATGTTTCTCATTAGCCATGTTTGTTTATTTCTCATGCTTCTCATTAGCCATGTTTGTTTATTTCTCATGTTTCTCATTAGCCATGTTTGTTTATTTCTCATGCTTCTCATTAGCCATGTTTGTTTATTTCTCATGTGTCTCATTGGCCATGTTTGTTTATTTCTCATGTTTCTCATTAGCCATGTTTGTTTATTTCTCATGCTTCTCATTAGCCATGTTTGTTTATTTCTCATGTTTCTCATTAGCCATGTTTGTTTATTTCTCATGTTTCTCATTAGCCATGTTTGTTTATTTCTCATGCTTCTCATTAGCCATGTTTGTTTATTTCTCATGCTTCTCATTAGCCATGTTTGTTTATTTCTCATGTTTCTCATTAGCCATGTTTGTTTATTTCTCATGTTTCTCATTAGCCATGTTTGTTTATTTCTCATGCTTCTCATTAGTCATGTTTGTTTATTTCTCATGTTTCTCATTAGCCATGTTTGTTTATTTCTCATGTTTCTCATTAGCCATGTTTGTTTATTTCTCATGTTTCTCATTAGCCATGTTTGTTTATTTCTCATGTTTCTCATTAGCCATGTTTGTTTATTTCTCATGCTTCTCATTAGCCATGTTTGTTTATTTCTCATGCTTCTCATTAGCCATGTTTGTTTATTTCTCATGCTTCTCATTAGCCATGTTTGTTTATTTCTCATGTTTCTCATTAGCCATGTTTGTTTATTTCTCATGCTTCTCATTAGCCATGTTTGTTTATTTCTCATGTTTCTCATTAGCCATGTTTGTTTATTTCTCATGTTTCTCATTAGCCATGTTTGTTTATTTCTCATGTTTCTCATTAGCCATGTTTGTTTATTTCTCATGCTTCTCATTAGCCATGTTTGTTTATTTCTCATGTTTCTCATTAACCATGTTTGTTTATTTCTCATGCTTCTCATTAGCCATGTTTGTTTATTTCTCATGTTTCTCATTAGCCATGTTTGTTTATTTCTCATGCTTCTCATTAGCCATGTTTGTTTATTTCTCATGTTTCTCATTAGCCATGTTTGTTTATTTCTCATGTTTCTCATTAGCCATGTTTGTTTATTTCTCATGCTTCTCATTAGTC